>NW_026057582.1:126388858-126562448 GCF_023721935.1 Panthera uncia
GAGAGAGAGAGAGAGAGAGAGAGAGAGAGAGAGAGAGAGAGAGAGAGAGAATCCCAAGCAGGCTCTGAGCTGTCAGCGCAGAGCTCATCGCAGGGCTTGAACTCACAAACCGTGAGATCATGACCTGAGCCAAAGTCAGACGCTTACTGGACTGAGTCACCCAGGTGCCCTGCCCCCTTTCTCTTTTAAATCAAAGTTTTTAGCAGTTCACTGAATATGTTGAAAATTCTGGGACTGTATGGAATGCCCCCAAAGAAAAACAGTCTTCAGAGATAACTGGTCACCACAGTTGTCAATTTACTTAATTGCCTGAGATTTTATGCTAGGATGACAAAAGTTGTTTAATTGTTGACATCTAGTCAGAGGATATGCTGCAGCTGACCAAATAGTTCCTTTAAACCTGTTTCAGCCTGAGTTTCGTATCGCTATGATGGTCTTTGATCACTCATGGCTTCTCTGCATTTTTCTGTCTTGGAGTTTTTCTGCTCATTCCCTCCTGACCGGGCTCCTATGACTTATACCCTCACGGCCCATTCACATACCCTTGGGTAATAACTCATGAGGTCCATTTAGTTAAGTGACTGAGGTCTGACTTGGCAGTTGGGTTCTATTCGATGGTTATTTCGTTTTTTCCTTATTTACTGTCTCTTCTCCCTATTGTGCTTAAATCCAAACCTTTATAAGTAAGTCCAGGCCGGGCACTGGTCCTGGGGTCTAGTGATACTGGCACTTGCCGGGGGCTTTTACGAACGCTGTTCCCTTTGATCCCTGTGTCCCGGTAAGGTGGCTTTTCTTATGCCCGCCTGTCTGTAGGTGAGGCGCTGAGGTTCAGAGGACACATGTGCATGACTAGGTGGTTGAGAAGTCAGGATGACATGGTCTCTGGCATCTTGTCGACCGCAGGGAAGCTGACCCACAGGAGGAGCTGGCTTGGGTCCACCAGATAAGCCAATGAGTACATGAATTCAGGGAGGTGTGTTTAGAAACAGTGTGTGCCTCCTTCTTGCTTCAGGTGAAGTGAAAGTTGGTGTGCAGAACGTGTGAAATGGAGTTGTGATTATTCTGATCGATTACCCTGAGTAAATGGAAAACATAAGAAAACACACTGACGCTTTAAAAGCACTATATAAATGTGTAAAGTTTTGTTATGATTTCTCTAATAATTTCTAATTCAGTTCTGTTTACAGCAAAGCCGATCAACAGCAGCCTCCCCTGAATGGGAATCAAGTGCAGAATAAGGACATTCTTCCTGATTCTATAGACGTCTCACAAAGTTGTATTTTTTAATGTCTTTATTTTATTTTTATTTTGAGAAAGAACGAACAGAGGAGGGGCAGAGAGAGAGAGGGAGAGAGAATCTCAAGCAGGCTCCACACTGTCAGCACAGAGCCTGATGCAGGGCTTGACCCCGTGAACTGTGAGATTGTGACCTGAGCCGAAATCAAGAGTGGGACGCCTAAACAACTAAGCCAGCCAGGTGCCCCACAAAGCTGTACTTTTAATAGGCATGTAGGTATGTGTGTACATATACATACACATGTACACACACACACATATTTCTATACTCCTTTATGTAATGTATGTATGTATATAAGACATAGAGAACATTCTGGAACGATACACACCAAATTTAAAATAGTAGTTACTTGTGGAAAGTATCTTTTTCTTTATTAAAAAAAAAAAGCAAAAAGATTTTTATGCATTGCTTATATAATTAATAGCTTTTTTTTTTTTTTAAGTCAGATAAGGTAAGGAGTCATCACACACTTAATGGAATTTATGAGGGAAATGCAAGGCCACTTTCCTTCTCTGTAGAGGTGGAATAAGGCTATTCCAGAGAATTTGCTCTGCTTTGAAATAAAGCACAGAAGACTGGCATTTTGTCATTTTGACTATGAAGTGTCCAGGAAGCTTAGAGCATTAATACAATAATATCAGACTCTAAGGGTGATTTGAATGCAAATTTTATATCTTTCCAGAACTACTTTCATAATATGCCTTGATTCGCCTTTAAAAATAAAATAAAAACCCAACGCACTGTCACCCAGGCCAACAACAGGTAGGAACACGGTCACCTCATTTGAACTTAATTTATTCGGCCATTTGACAAGCACCTTATAGCTAGTCTCCTCGAGGGGCGACAAAATGACATTGCAGTTCGAAAATGCTTTAAAACCTTCTTTCTCCAGAAGCTATTCTGCACGTCACCATTCTCCAGAATATACCGAAAATCCCCTCTAGGGAAGTGCTGATAACATTGTGCACATAACCCGTTGCCGGCTGGCGGGGCTTAGGACCTGCTGGCTCGAGTCAGAGCTGCTGGGTTGAATTTAGAGAAAGAGATTGCAAGTATTGACTTCAGGGACCTCCCAAGGAAGGAATGGGATTGGTTTTAACTCCGTGTTTTATGGTGTGCTACAGAGTTAATTCTGATTAAAAGCAAGCCCGGATTTTCGGAGATAAACAGATACAGGCGGTTTCTCTTTATACTTTCTGAGGGGTATTGTGAAGAGTCTTATCTACTGGCTTGTCTTACATACTTTCTCTCCTAAGCAAGCCTCAGCCTCTTCTTAGGGGCCGTATAACATCTAAGCCACATAGAAGGTAGACTCCCGTTTACGAAATTCCTAAACTACATATGTAATGGGAAATACAAAAGTGCATATGAGAGAAAATTCTAGATTGATGAACATAGGCCATATTGGACACTCCTCAGTGGCGTAAGTTGGTGGGATCTCCTGGGCCTAATTTATAGACGTCTTTCCTTCCAGGCATAAAAGTACAGGAGACCCAGTGGTGTTGGAATACAGCTGCCAGCCACTGCTTCTCCCACATCCAGCCGTAAGAGCAAGGTTAACGTCCAAAAGCATACAAGCAAACACAGATGCCATCGCAGCTCCCCAGTCCTGCATTTCTGAGCCGGGACCCCTTCCTGGTATACAGTGGAGCCTGCTGGGAATCCCCCTCTCTGGCAAGGACAGAAGCACACACAGCATTAGAAGGATGTCCTTATAACTGAAATTTCTTAGGGAGGTAATGGAACAGGTCACAGTTTTCTTTTTCTTTTTCATTCTGCCCATCTGAGTTGTGGGATGGATCCTCTGTATTGTTTTCTTTTCTTTCTTACCTCCCTTCTCCCTTTTCCTCTTTCTTTCTCCTTCCTGCCTGCCTGGAATTACTTCTTTGTTTTCTTAAACCAGATTGACTGAAAGCCTTGGCTGGAGAAGTCATGTTCAGGCTCTGTCTTACCATGTCCCACCTCCCAGCCCCTCAACCCAGTTGTGGGCGGTCCCTGAGTTCATGGAACTCAGGCCAGGGCCCTGGGGAGACCCCTGTGCTCATCAGCTGTCCCTCCACCTTGCTCACCACTGATGGTCCTTGGTTCCAGAGTTCAGCAGCTTCTGTTCCTATATAGACACCCCAGGGGCTTCGGTGAGGCTGGAGACACTTGTCTAAACTAGGATAGTGCTACCAATAGAAATAGAAGGCCAGTCCCATATGTAACCACAAGTTTTTCTAATAACCACGTTTAAAAAAGTATAAAAGAAACAGGTGAGGGGCACCTGCCGTGGCTCAGTCAATTGAAATCCCACTTCACTTAGGTCACGATCTCACAATCCGTGAGTTCAAGCCCCACATCAGGCTCACTGCTGTCAGTGAAGAGCCCACTTCAGATCCTCTGTCCTCCCTCTCTCTCTGCCCCTTCCCCACTCACACTCACTCTCTCTATAACATGAAAAAACATTAAAAAAAGAGGTGAAAAAGTGTTCACGATACACGTTATTTAACCCGGTATGTCCAAAGTATTATCAATTTAAATAGGTAGTCAGTCTAAAAACTATTGAAATATTTGCGTGATTTTTTTTTTCGTACTAAGTCTTTGAAGCCTGTTGTGAATTCTATACTTAGCGCATCTCAAATTGGATTCCTTTGTGGTTCTTGTGTGCTGTTAGTATCCTAAAATTATCTCAGAATCCTTGAAGACTTGAAATACCAGTGTGTGACCGTGTAGCTGTCTTGCAAAGATTTCAGGACAAGCCGTGTCACTGTTTCCTGATGTTCTCTGTGGACTTCAGGAAGTGGCATCTTGTATTCTGGTTTCCCCAAAAGCACCTTCTGCCCAGGGGCTCCCTGCCTTACCTGTTTCGGTTCTGGTTTCTTCTTCTCCAGTGTATGTACCTGATGAGTGGGAGGTTGCTCGGGAGAAAATCACCATGAGCCGAGAGCTGGGGCAGGGCTCTTTTGGGATGGTCTACGAAGGAGTTGCCAAAGGCGTGGTTAAAGATGAGCCCGAAACCAGGGTGGCCATCAAAACGGTGAACGAGGCCGCGAGCATGCGTGAAAGGATTGAATTTCTCAACGAGGCTTCAGTGATGAAGGAGTTCAATTGTCACCATGTGGTAAGAGAATGCCCTGAGAAGCCAGAAACTGACGCAGGGAGAACACCTCAGTGGGGCCCCCCAGAGTGTCAGTGGCATCACTTGGGGGTTTGGTGTCTCGCCCCGCCTTCCAGAGTTACCCGTCACCTCAGTGTTGGCCCTTAGACACCTGTGCACTAGCAGCTCTGGCTGTGGTGTAGACCCTGGCTAGTGGGGGCCCTGTGGCCTGCACATCTGGGCTCTGCAGGTCACAGACTATTCTAGCAGCCTGGATGGGGACTGTCGCGGGCAACCCTCACCCTCTGAGTTCTTCTCTCTGTCATTCCTCCCAGGTGCGGTTGCTGGGCGTGGTGTCCCAGGGCCAGCCGACGCTGGTCATCATGGAACTGATGACGCGGGGCGATCTCAAAAGTTATCTCAGGTCTCTGAGGCCAGAAATAGAGGTCAGTTTTGGTTTTCATGGACTTCATACGTTACCTGTTCTTTCTTTAGCACCTTCCCACCACACCCCCCCCCCCCCAGAAGATATTGTGTGTTTATTTTTTTATTTTTAAGAAATTTTTTTGAGTGTGAGCCGGGGAGGGGCAGAGAGAAGGGGAGACACAGAACAGGAAGCAGGCTTCCGGCTCCAAGCTGTCAGCACAGAGCCCGACCCGGGGTCAAACTCGCAAACCGTGAGATCATGACGTGAGCCAAAGTCAGATACCCAACCAACGGAGCCACCAGGCACCCCTGTGTCTTTAAACCTGCTTACTTTTCTTTTTTTCTTTTTTTTTTTTTTTTTTAACGTTTATTTATTTTTTTGAGACAGAGAGAGACAGAGCATGAATGCGGGAGGGGCAGAGAGAGAGGGAGACACAGAATTGGAAGCAGGCTCCAGGCTCTGAGCCATCAGCCCAGAGCCCGACGCGGGGCTCGAACTCACGGACCGCGAGATCGTGACCTGAGCTGAAGTCGGCCGCTTAACTGACTGAGCCACCCAGGCGCCCCTAAACCTGCTTACTTTTCAACATTGAATGTTTCTTGCTGCATGCTTGGTTACAGGTTCTTTGTATGAAAGATGTCCCCGACTAGAGAGAGACCTCAAGATTTTGTGGGAGCCCCTTGCCATTTCTCAGATACCCTTCTACTTAACCCCTCTGTGCTCCTGTTCTGCATTCCGCCCCCCTCTCGTTCCCTCCTCTGCCGCAGGTGCTCCCTGACTTCTCCCTGCGTCTGCACAGCTTCCTCCCTGAAGCCTTCCCTGCTCCCCTGCCCGGAAGGCAGGAACCCTCCATGACTGCTCCCCTAGCACCAACTCTCTCTTCTACGGTCCTCCGAGTGGATTCCCCTTCCACCCCATCGTGTTCAGCTTTTCCTCCCAGGCTCCGAGCACTGCCAGTTCAGGGTCCGTGTTTGTGGCAGGCAGTCTTTCAGTAAACGCCTGTCAGAGTTCAATGTTAGGTTGACGTGATTCTTGTTGCTGGTGTGGTTTCCCACCTGGCTCTGTACACATAGATGCCCCCTTATTCATGAGCCCCCTCCCCACACACGTCCCTTCCCCCAGGCTGTCAACAGTCTGAGCCTTTGAGACCGGGAGGCCCTGTTTTCTCGAACTCTGCATCCACATGTCAGGCTTGATCCTGAGGCAGAATGATAATCACCTCGGCTGCACAGTGTCTGCTTAGTCTAGTAAAAAAGACCAATTTGTGTTATGAGCTTCAACTTGTAAACCTGCTGAAGTCCTCTGCAATTTTTCATTAGTCACTGTGGTGTCTCCCCGTCTGTGGCATGAACCCACAAGGCAACTTTTTAGCATATGGAAGCATGACTCCAAGTGAGTCACTCTAAGAATAAACTGGTAGATAAATACTTACAAATAATACCAGCAACATCTGCCTTTCATTCGGCCCCCTCGGTGGGTCTGAAGGCCTCACTTTCACCCTGACTTTGCTCTGTGGTGAGCAGGCTTTGCATCTGCTTGTATTCCCAGAATACTTCCCTTTTGAATCTCTACAGCCTTTCCCTGTTTGAGTCTAATCTTTGGTTTTCTTTTCATCTACAACTTAATTATCTCCCAAGTAGTTGTTCCTTAAATTTTAGTTCTGAGCACCTGTTCGCACGTGGCTTCCTCCATTCACAGCAGATGATTGTCCTTGTGGTTCTCTGAGGGTCACGAGGCCAAGTGTGGCCCGGGGCCCTGAGCAAGATGATTTACAACACACACACACCCTCTGCTCTACAGTGTGCCTCCCCAGGTCCCCTGGATCGTAAACTGCCTCACTTCTGTAATACACAAGCCAGCATGAGGGAGAAAAGCTTCATCAGATAGGTGGCTCAAGACACGGCAGTGTATTTCTTATCAGATTCATGCAGACATCTGAAAAGTATGAAACGCTCATTCCCTGCGTCCCCGATTTCAGGCACAGAATAAACGTTTGGAAACACGTAGTCTCCGTCCCGGCTCTGCTGCAAGCTGTCTGCCGTCCTCAGGCAGCTGCTTCGGGCCTCCGCACCTCAGTGTCCTCGTGTGTAAAATAAGATGGTTGGACAAGAAGGTTTCTGAAAGTCCCTTTTCCAGATCTCAAATTCACTTTTAGATGTGTCAGATTTAAACTTGTTCTTTCTAACTCAGGTCAAGGATAAAAATATGTATGCTTGTCCTGCAGATTCATTATACTCTATTTGGCATCTTCTCCCCAAGTTAAGATTTGCTCATTTACTTTGCTAAATGTGGGTGTTTGTGTATACATGCCTTCAGTAGCTCGAAGCAGATTAAAGATTTCCGCTCTCTGAAACGCCTGAAAGAATGGCACTGTGGCACCATGAACTGATCAAATGTCAGCCCTCTCTTCCAATATGTATAATCAGATTCCTTTTATTGATTCTATCCTTCATGTTAACTATGAATGACCACTTCTTTTTTCTTAAAATTTTTAATGTGTATTTTTGAGGGAGAGAGAGAGACAGGGTGCAAGCAGGGGAGGGGCAGAGAGAGAGAGGGAGACACAGAATCCAAAGCAGGCTCCAGGCTCTGAGCTGTCAGCACACAGCCCGATGCGGGGCTCAAACTCACGAACCGTGAGATCATGACCTGAACTGAAGTCAGACGCTTCACCGGCTGAACCACCCAGGCGCCCATAAATGACCACTTCCAGTAAACACATATACTTAATACTCCACAGCTTAAGTATTATGAGCATCAACTTAACAGTTCACCTGCAGATTTCCTAGCATACCATCCACATCTAAAGCCCCAGAAAGCTTAAAAGGCAACGGTGGGTCCTGAGACAGAAAAGCTTGTCTAAAGGAGACTCCCATGTAAAAAGAAAGTGCTGGTTTGGGCTTACCCTTGGGGACATCATGTCACTTCTCCCAGGAAACTCCATGATAAGTATTTTAAACCACCAGAGACTGTCTTGATAGTTAGTCTCTTCAGAATGTAAACATACGCCATGTGTAGGGAACTAACCCACAAGTGCTTTGGAGGGTTGTTATACTGCTTCTAGAAGGCAGCTTTCAGCAGAAACCAGCACATCACTGGGCAAAGCCAACATCCACTGAGCACAGACCCTGGCCAGGCACTGGCAGGCACTTTCCATGTGTGGTCCCAGCTCATGCTTCCGGCAGTGACCCCACCCAGGCATGCTCTTCCCATGGCACCCAGGGTTTGAGCCGGGAAGGTGGCGCTTTGGGACCTGTCAGAGTAATGTGGCTTTGCAGTGTTGTAACAGATGCTCTGTAGTCAGGGAAACTGAGGTAAACTCTATCGCACAGCACAAGCAAGAGGTGGTTAGTATCTAAACTGTGGCGGGCTGATTTGCTCTGTATTTTTTTATTTTTTTAGGATGGAGAGATTTGGGCACATGTTTTATATAAGCTTTTTTCTAAATGGATTTTTTATTATTCTGAAGTATTTCTCTTTAATTCCAAAGCCTCCTCTACAAAGAGGAAATGCTTATCATGTTACGTGTCCCCGTTTTACATTGATCCCCCTCCAGAATATGCTTCATCTGGACTTAAATTAATTGGCGAGTGCCTGTTTTCCTTGGTGCCCACAGAAAACAACAACCCAAGGAGTGCCACGTTGTGAAGTGAAAATGTTAGTCCTGATACTTTTGTACTTTAGATGAAAGTTAAAGAGAAAGAAAAAGATCAGATACTTGATAACGATGCTCACATGGGAAATAAAGCATACAGTGTCCATTTGGGAAACACATTTACTTATTTCCACACAGCCTTTGTAATATTCTCTCGCTCCTTTCACCTGCACTTTGATTGTAGACAGAAAAGGAACATATAAACTGATAAAAACTCGAGTAATCAAGAAATCTTAATATCTGAAATTGTTAGTTTCACTTTAAATAATTTTTGCCCTACCCAAAATAGAAAATGCTGGTCCCAAGTTGTGCTAATTAGCGTTTCTCTCTGCAACTCTGTGTGATGTGGTCAGCGGGCAAGCGCATGACTTTACCACGAAGCAGATGCTATGGTCTCCATAATAATATGTTCCTTCTGAGCAAGTCCTGTTTCTTAGCAGACTGACCTGTGGTGCTCAGATTGAACAAAGATGGATTTGCACACCCTGGAAGAATTAGGGTGGGGGACACTCCTAAATTCTCACGTGAATTTTTTTTTTTTAATCTCCAACAGAATAATCCAGTCCTAGCACCTCCAAGCCTAAGCAAGATGATCCAGATGGCTGGAGAGATTGCAGACGGCATGGCATACCTCAACGCCAACAAGTTTGTCCACAGGGACCTTGCTGCCCGGAACTGCATGGTGGCTGAAGATTTCACGGTCAAAATCGGAGGTGTGTTCTCAGCTTCCCAGGTCTGAGCAGGAGCTAAACTCACACACATTTCAGAGACTGAGCTGGCATTCACCCACCTGTGAAGAGGTTTTCCAGTGCATCCCATGAGTACAGAGTCTTGTACTGGGGAATAACTTGGTTGTCTCCAATTGATAGTCAATCACAAACCTGACTGGGCTGGCTCAAATCCCTATAACACATGTAGGCACAGCAAAACAGGCAGTGGACAAGGATGAGCTGAAGCCATGGTCTCTGAGGTAGCCTCTCCTGGCATTTGGGGCATTTTGGGGCAGAAGAGTTCTAAGCGTTGGTTACAGAAATAATTGAGGCAATGTCCTCAGGTGATTTTGACTTGGGAGTAAAAGTTGCCATATAAATTACCAACATTTCCTCCAATGTTTCTGGCTTGAAAGGAGTTTTGCCCTCTCAGCGGTCCATGGAGTTTTCTAAGATGTGAGGCCCCCAACGGTGAAGCCCCTGCATAGAGCAGTAACAGTGACAGGGAGGTGCAATCACTCAGGTGAGGGAAGATCACTGCTTATTGGGGTTCACACCCAAGTTGGTCAACCTCTAAGCTCTTGACCTGTGTATTATAACGCTTAGCTGATCAACCTGCTGGTTAGACCCCTTGTTGCCACCACCCACTGAAACACCAAAAAAAAGGGGGGTTGGGTTGCATTTCTGGTGCTGGTTAGAAATTCATTTTAGCCTTTAGGTTTGGGTTTTGCTTTGATCTCTTAATCCTGATAAAAACACTTATAACCTCAGGGCTACTCAGGAAAGCTACCTACTTTTACCAGAACCCTTACCTTCCCATTATGAGATGACACTAGCTCAGAAAAACATCAAGTATTTATTCTGAGAAATTGCAGAGGACACTTTAGATCCAAAATCCATTTAAAATTAACCTCCTTGATGTAGCTGACTTTGCTAACACATAGAAACAGACACAGAGAGTTAGACAAAATGAGGGGACAGAGGACTATGTCCCAATTGAAAAATTAGCACAAAATCACAGCAAAAGAGCTGAACCAACCAGAGGTAGGCAATATGCCTGATAGAGAAATCAAAGTAATGGTCGTAAAGATACTCACAGGACTTGAGAAAAGAGTAGAGGATCTCACCGAGACCTTCAACAAAGAGACAGAAAATATACCAAAGAACCAATCAGACAGAGATGAAGAACTTAGTAACCAAAATTAAAGATACACTAGAGGGAATCAATAGGAGAGGAAGCAGAAGAACTGATCCCTGAACTGGAAGAGGGAGTAATGGAAAGCAACCAAACAGAACAGGAAAAAGATAAAAGAATGATAAAAAAGAAGGATAGGTTAAGGGAACTCAGCAACACCATCAAGCATAATAGCATTCACATTATAGAGATCCCAGAAGGAGAAGAGAGAGAAAATTTATTTGAGGAAATGATAGCTGGAAACTTCCCTAATCTGTAGAAGGAAATAGACTCAGGAAGCAGTGAGAGCCCCCAATAAAATCAACCAAGGAGGTCCACACCAAGAGACATAATAATTAAAATGGCAAAAGGTAGTGATAAAGTTTTAAAAGCAGCAAGAGAAAAGAAAGCAATTACATACAAGGGAAACCCCATAAGACTATAAGCTGATTTTTCAGCAGAAACTTTATAGGCCAGAAGGGAGTGGAATGATATATTCAAAGTACTGAAAAAAAAAAATAAAGTAAAATAAATTTAACCTTTTTCTAGCTCTTGAACTATCTGTTATGGAAATGCTCATCTTTCTTTAGCAGTATATTTTTTCTTTAGCTATGATTTTGAATGAAATATTTCGGTCCTTTAGTTATGAATGAGGAGTATCCCCTCTTGAATAGTTATCAAATTAGGGGTTAGTGTCTTTATTTTTCATTTGGAGGAAACAGAGATGATGAATGGAGCCATATCATAGAGCAGACATCCCTGAGTCATCAGAACTACTCATTCATGAGCTACCAGTATGTCCCTGGATTTGGCCCTTTGAGGCATCCACATGTCTGGTGCCCCTTGAATCCCAAGAGGCTGACAGGCTCCAGGGTTTCTAGGAAACAGCCTCTCTCGCCACTGTCTGGGCTTTCTTTGTGCTCCCTGCTCCCTTCCCCTTCCCTTTTTGTTCCTTCCCCTTTTCCATGAAGACTCAGATTATTCCCATGGAGATGCCAGGCAGCCCTCCTTCCCCAGTGCTACAGAACAGGGAAGCCCTGAGCTTAAATCCTGGTTCTGCCGCTAGCAGATGAGACTTGGGACTAGTGCCTTAAGTTCTGAGCCTCAGTTTCTTTCCCTCGGAAATGGGGATGCTGATAGAGCAGACCCACGAGATGGTGGGCAGGACTGGGCACAGGACAGCTCCAAGCACACGCCTGGCACAGGACAGGTCCCCAGTAGATGTCAGTTCCTGGGGCCATCAGCATCCTGCTTCCCACACCTGCTTCCTGGCACACGCAGGAGCTCAGCTCATGCTACCTGCTTTCCGGTTTCACATCACGGTGGGAGAGCTCTTGTCGGGCCACTTGCCATTTGAAGTCCAAATCAGCAAGGACCATATTTGCCATTTAACCCAGTGGCACATTTACAGTGACATTTGTACTTGCAGTTTTTCTCACTAACATTTGGAATTTTTCTTTTGTGCTGTGGAAGAAATAGCTTGTGTTCTTTTTCTGGGATTTCTTTTTTTTTTTTTTTTTTTCTCCTTTTTGTGCAAATAAAGACAAGTCCTCTCCTCTGCATGTCACTGGATTAATTCTGAGATAGGGTTCCAACACTTCGTTTTTATTCCTCACTTGGGTTCGAAAGATCTGTTTTTCCAATGCCCGGTGTCTCATGGAGTCCAAACGTGACAAGTAATTTCACCAGAGGCAGCTGTTGACCCCTCAGCTCAGTACAAGTAAATTGTGTTGGTTAACGTGCAAGGAACTTTATTCCCTGTGTTTGCTTTGTAGCCTAACCGCTTTGTGGCACAGTTAGAGACATGAATGAACATTTTAGAAAGGAGAGCAGCCCTTTCTCCTGGGGAAGGAAACGGAAGAGTCCCTGTAAGAAAAGGTTGGGTGATTGAGTGGAAAATCAAAATCTGACAAAGAAGCGATAATTTAGGATTATAAAGCAGGCCTGCCATCAAACATAATTATGTGACATCTTTTAGAGACATGGAAAATGGAACAAATTTTCAAAAACGAGTAGGAGCATTATGTTGAAAAACATTATTGGGTAATAGCTTCAGGGGCCTAGTAAATAGCATCTCCTAGCATCTTACTGTGTACTTTTCTTTCCCCGTGAATTGGTACTTTCAATATTTTCCCCCTTATTAAGCAGTAAGACTATTTTATTTCCTCTGGCAGTGGGGCAGTGCTACCAAGTAAGTAAGAGTCAGAATGCTCTTATTTATTTCACCAGGTTCTAAAACCACATGTAAATGACCTTTGGTCTACACGTGAATATTTTCTTGATAAAGTGGGAGACTTGGTAATTTATAGACTGCTTCTCACTTTAAATGAATAAAGGAATTAACTTTTTTATTTATCTGTTTCTTTATTTGGAACGAAATTAAATTTTTTTATTTTTATAAATTTTTTGAATGTTTGTTTATTTTTGAGAGGGAAAGAGAGACAGAGACAGAGTGTGAGTGGGGGAGGGGCAGAGAGAGAGGGAGACACAGAATCTGAAGCAGGCTCCAGGCTCTGAGCTGTCAGCACAGAGCCTGACGTGGGGCTTCGACCCACAAACCATGAGATCATGACCTGAGCCGAAGCCGGATGCGTCACCAACTGAGCCCTCCCCAGGTGCCCCAACTTTTTTTTTTCAAAGGACTCAAATTGTAAACCTATTTGAAGCAGACATTCATTGGTATGTACTTGTCACAGGATTAATCGATCAGTCATCCCTTATCGATTCTGCCTTATACAATTGTAAATGCTGATACCCAGCCTCCTGAGAGTGTGGCTCACCCGTGGGTGCCCCACAGCTGTGATGGAACATCTTTGCTTCCGCCCTGAGAGCTGCTCAAAGTGCGTCACTCTTGTGCCTTCTCTCCACCTTACAGATTTCGGTATGACGAGAGATATCTACGAGACAGACTATTACCGGAAAGGAGGGAAGGGGCTGCTGCCTGTGCGCTGGATGTCACCCGAGTCCCTCAAGGATGGGGTCTTCACCACTCACTCTGACGTCTGGTATGAGAGTCTTCTTCTGTAATGCGAGCCCAGAGCCCTCCAGCTTCCACAGATCCCGCTGGCTCCGTCTCAAGGGCTTTATGTTTCTATTGGTCTCTATTCATCGTTACCCCACTTCCAGCTTTGGCCAAGCGCTGTGTGGGCCATAGTCCTGCACAGTTGAAAGGCTCCTGTTGTCAGTGGGCTAGCTGAGGACAGCGGGCATTTGTGGGCTCTAAAGAATTTGTGAGACCCACATTTCTTGCAGTCCTTAAGTGCTCAGTAAGTGGCGAGGAGCCCTTGAGAGACAGACCATCAGGGGCCGGGACGTGTCTGAAAACTTCACCTCTCCCCTGGCCACCTGCCCTCGTTCCATCTTTCCCAATAAATAGATAACGTGGTGTGTGTGCGGCTGCCTCACCTAATTACAACTCCGGATTGCAGACATTCCTTTGTTCACACCCAAAGCTTGTGAGTCTGGATGTGTTCTCTCATTGGTCCCATCTGCTGTCTGTCCTTTTTCAAAGGACTTCACCATTGTGGACCCAGGGATGGGGTAGAAAGCACAGTGTCTCCCTTCACGATAACGTATCTTGGGGTAGAAAGCTTAGCTGAGGAGTACAGAGGACTCTCAGTAGCGCTGTTTCCTGTGATACCTCAGCAACACTGTGGAGAGGAGGCCAGGTTCTGAAATACAACTGAGGTCCTTGGCAGGCTGAGGCCCTGGCACATCTACCTCCTAGAACGTCAACTAGTTTCTTGGCTGTCCTCTCAGGAGGTCCCATTGCTGCTGTGTTACGGAAATGGGAGTTGTTTACTCAACTGTCTGGACGACCACATAGAGGAGCTATTTAAATAGTGACCGACATCATTTTTTTTTTTTTTTAACCTCGTGAACCTTTCATAGTTCAAGGGCCTTGGATCTCACTACGAAGACAGGTGCAAATTGGAAATAGCATTTGAATACGACCCGGCAAAGCGTGATTGCTTCTCGAGTTCACGTACGAGATCTGTTTCTGCAGTCGGCCTGTCCAAGATAGTTAGCTCTTTGCTGTCAAATCAAAGTGCTCACCACCATTTTTAGATGTAGACATGATGGGGAGAGAAGGTCTGTTCATGCATCTGATTATTGTAGCCTCTATACCTCCCAAAGCTCTGAGGTCAGCTTGTAGTACAATAAAATAGAAAACCGTGCGAGCCAGGGACAGCAGAGGCAGGATGAGAAGATAAAACTAGAGTTATTAATATCTCACAGGCTAATTTTGCCCAAACCCTGGTTAGCAACGAATGCCACCGGCAGCAGCAACAGAGGGACATGCAGGGGGTTCGATGCCAGTTTTCTCCCACTCGACGGCATCGACATTATGCATGAGTAATATGTGTATGTAAACAAGAGTGTCTATTTGATAATCATTCCGTTCAGTGTTCAGGCATTAACAGTGCTTTAAATTCTTTTTTTTTTTTTTTTTTTTTTTTGGTAACACAGCCTTTGAGGGTAACATGGGTAGGGTAGGCCAGGACTTGGTGAATATGGAAGGTTCCTCAGCTGCCTAGGATCTCAAGCCCTCCCTGTCAAAGGAATGGGAGTCACCTTAGATTGTATTCAATAGCACAAAACAGGTGTTCCCAAATAGTTGAAACTCTAGAAAGAGATACAGAGAATTGTATTTGACTGTGTCAGAGACCTCAGCGTCTTTGGTTTGGGAGGCACTCCCAAGGTCGGGTCCAGCCCCCACATCCCACCCATGGCCTCTTTGACAGCTAGCGTTCAGGCTTCTGCTCAAATGTCTCCAGGACTACTTGTCCTCTCCCTCACAAGGACAGGCCACCCTAACTCTTAAGACGCCCTTGTTCTTTGCACGTCTTTCTCATATGATGCTTAAGTCTGCCTCTTGGTGACACCCGTTGGCCCTCCTCTGTAGCACACTCGCATGCTCTCGTCTGTTTTTGACGAGACGGGCCTTGGAGTCACAAGGAAGTGGTCTCTTTTCTCTAGTTTGAACACTTCCACATTTTCCCAGTGCCCTCTGAGATTTTATTCCCAGGCCCTCGGGCTCTGTGCTTCCTACTCCTGCAGCTCTGTCGTAGCACCGTAGCACCGTGTCCTTGCAAAACGATTCCTTTGGCTTAGAAGACACAAGTGTGCCCTCCAGGGATGGAGGGAACCAAGCAAAAAACTAGGCAGTTGGGGCCCACAAGTGTGTCCCCTCCCTGGGCATCTGGATCACCCTCCAACAGTCTTCATTTCTTGACTTACTAAGAAGGTTTCCAAACCTCCACAAATACCTAGGCCCGCACCCACTTAAAATTATTTGCTTCTTTGCTGGCTAATTCACGTCAGCGGGGAATGTGGAGATCTGTGTAGGTCTCAATTTACTGGTGGGTGGGACACAGACATGATCTTGTCGTGGTGTGCTGAGGTGTGGTTCCTGAACGCTGGCCCCAGGTGGCAGTGGCACTGATGTGTGAGAGTCACATCAAGTTGTACCTTCTTCGGGGCAAGCCCCCCAGTGCTCATGATTGGAAAAGACGTCACACAAAGACATTTGTCTAGTGTTTACAGATGAAACCTGTCCACAAAATTCATGACTCGGTACGATATGAAGGCATTGAAACCAGTGCCCATGCCGTTGTAAATCATCTGCTTTGAAAAGTACACAGGCTTTGCCTCTTAGTGTCCCTGTCTGGCCGTGTGGCCTTGGTCAAACCACGGGGCATCTCTGGGCTTTGGCTGCTCAACCTGTGAGGTGAGGTCTGCTTTGGAGTGTCTGCACTCCCTACTAGGCCTGCAGTAGCTTGCTGAATGTTTACATGGCTCCTGTGGCAACTAGTGATGCCAGGGGGGGCGTCTTGGTGTGGGGTAGAGATGGCTCAGCCTTCACGCATTGGACTCTGCCGGTCACGTCCCGCGAAGCATGACCAGACTCCAGCATCAAGTGGCCCTCCCTGACGAGGGATACTGACGTCACACAGGAGTCACTCCAGGCCAGCCCTGTTACCTGCTGTGTGACTTCATGCGTGTGACCGTGAGGACCTGGTGAGGCCCAGGAAATGCTCAGTGTGTGCAAGAACGGGGCGACTAGAGACCGACTCCCTGTCCTGGAAGGGTGAAGTCTTGTGGAGAAGAGGAAGTGATCCTGACAGGTTGGAGTCACAAAAGCCTGGCCAGAAGAGACGGGGCCGTGGGGCACCCTGAAGTAGAAGTGTCACTTACAAGGCAGTGGGGATGCAGGTTCTAGACCGAGGGAATGCCGAGAGAGGCTATGGCGGCAGAACACGCTTGCGAAAGACGGTGGGACTTCCTTGAGGGAGTTAGGGTGGAGAGAGAGCAAGTAAGGCCTCAGATGTTGTGTCAGGGGCTTGGGCCTGATTCTTCAGGTTCTGCAAAGACGCATAAAGCTTCTGAAGGAAGAGCGACACGGGAGACTGTTTTAAGATGTTCATGTTAGCTAGAGCATCAGGCTGCATTGTGAACGGTGCTAGCACCAGAAAGGAAGAGTGCTATAGGCCGAGGAGGACCGTCAGTGCCGTGGTGGACCCTGAGGAGGCCGAGGGAAGGACGGCCTTGGGTTGACTGCTCGAGTGAGGCAGGACACCAACTACTTGAGGCCAGAAGAACAGGACCGAGAGGCAGAGCTTGGGCTGAGACACGGGAAGTTTATGGATAGCCAAGTGACCGGGAGCTTGAAACAGAGCACCCGGAGCCGAAAGAGTCCGTGCGGGAGCCGTTGAGTGAGAATGGCCTGCTTGAGAGGGGCTGGCCCCACCGGCAGAGTCTGTGGAGGGGAAGGGGCTCTGGGAGGGAACTGTGTTGTTCTCAGAGGATTCCTGAGGCCAGGCCTGCAATCAGTAAAAACAGCCACGCTTGTCTTTCCTTGCACTGTACCGCATTCCAGACATGAAGGTTGGGAGCTCCGAGGCATGCTGCCCATGTGACCAGGCCCACTCCAGTATGACATCCCAGCACCAGAGTTGTGGAGAAGCCGGCTGCCTTCAGCCCAAGCCTCTGAAGTTTGCCTTCAGCCACACTTAGGCCTCTGAGTCTTTGGCTTTTCTAGGTCTCTTGTGCAATATAAAGGCTATTTCTTGGTCACTGGAAATTAAAAAGGGCCTTGGGTGAGTCGGTCCTCTGCTAAGATTTTATTTATATCTGATATCTGTTCTTAGTACAAAGTTGCACAGAAACCTTTTTTTTTTTTTTAATGTTTATTTATTTATATTTAGAGAGACAACATGCTTGGGAGCAGGGGAGGGGCAGAGAGAGAATCCCAAGCAGGCTCCACGCTGCAGTGCAGAGCCGGACATGGGGCTCGAACCCAAGAACCGTGAGAACATGATCTGAGCTGAAATCAAGAGTTGGACGCCTAACCGACTGAGCCACCCAGGCGCCCCTGTACAGAAACCTTTTGCTCACGGAAAAGTAGCTATAGCTGAAGCAGTGAATAAAACATTGGCTCAGGCTCCGGGCCAGGATCCCAGGAGCTCTCGGTGGGAAGCGCCAGGCCCCAGAATTTTCAGTGTGGCTCTGCCACTAGCACCCCCTGGCCCTTCCGCAGTCCTGTCGGAAGCCCCTCGGGCTGCTTGCTGCCGACGAGCCTGCTTTATTCTGCTGAAATGAACTGAGCGTAAAGGCACATAGACCGAGGAAAATTGGTGCGAGGTGGCAGTGTTGGGAGGTCACCTTTATTTTGCAGGTTACGGCATCTCCTTTTAAACATTACCTGTCTGAACTTTCTGTGTGCGTGTCCACATATTTTAATTTGTTTTCCAGCAGTTAGATCTTCTAAACCAGCAGGCAAAACTGCATGCATAGCGGAATGGCTCACTGCCCCCGCTGCTGAATTTACGCCTCGGCCCCTTTGCCCCTCAGCTAAACTCTTCTTAAGGACGCCTCCTTGCCTGCCAGCCCGCCGTCAGCCAGTGCTATGCTCCTGGCTTCTCTCCCTGTGAGACTGAGCCCCCGTCACATGTCACAGACCAGCAGCTCCCCAGCTCACTCCCACAGGTCTTCCCTCCCCACTGGCCCCACTGGACCTGTGAGATCCCCTTCCAAGCTTTCTAACCCTCCAGACCTGTGGAAGTCAGAACTGCGGTCAGAGACCCAGGCGTCAGTATGTTTTGAAAACTCAGCAGGAGGGGTGGGGGGGTGGCTCAGTCTGTTGACTGGCTCAGGTCATGATCTCAGGGTCTGTGGGTTCGAGCCCCACGTTGGGCTCTGTGCTGACAGCTCAGAGCCCGGAGCCTGCTTTGGATTCTGTCTCTCCCTCTCTCTCTGCCCCTCCCCTGCTTGTGCTCACTCGCTCGCTCTCTCTCTCAAAAATAAATAAACATTAAAAAAATATTTAGGAGCACGTGGGTAGCTCAGTCGGTGAAGCATCTAACTTCAGCTCAGGTCATGATCTCACGGGTTGTGAGCTCGAGCCCTGCGTGGGGGTCAGCACAGAGCCTGGAGCTTGTTTCGGATTCTGTGCCTCCCTCTCTCCCTGCGCCTCCCCCACTTGCACTTTGTCTCTTTCTCTCGCTCTCAAAAATAAATAAACATTAAAAAAATGTTTCTAAACTTGCCAGGAGACTCACTCCACAGCCAGCATTGAGAGCTACTTGGGTACAAGTTTCCAAAATAGGGGAGCTTGTTGAATGGCTTGATTGTCCCAGGCTGTATTCGAGGTCACTAAACCACTGTCCCGGCAGGGCCTGGGGACCTGCCTTTAATTAGAGGATAGAGCACATTTGGGAGACACTGCCCTATTGGGCCCGTGGCTGGGGCCAGGCCCTGAACTCAACCTGCCCGGGGTTCAAATGAGAAAGCAGGTGCTTCTGAGTCATTCAGGGGGCACTGCAAACCACCCCCTGCTACAGCTTTGCCCACACTGCGGGAAGACAAGGGCCACGCTTCGCCGCTGCTGGGCGCACTGGAGGACGCTCGCTCAGTCACCACGCCGAGGGCACGTTTTCAGCACCCGGAGTGGGGAAATGCTGGAAGGGAAGGGGCAGTGAGGGCTGCCCGCCCCTCTCTGAGCCCTCACATCCCCTCTCTCACCCTAGGTCCTTCGGGGTCGTTCTCTGGGAGATCGCCACACTGGCCGAGCAGCCGTACCAGGGCTTGTCCAACGAGCAAGTCCTTCGCTTCGTCATGGAGGGCGGCCTTCTGGACAAGCCGGACAACTGCCCCGACATGCTGTACGTACGCCTGGGCCCCTGATGCCCTCCCTCAGATTCCCCTCCTCGATGACCCTTCCTGGGTCACCCGAGATGGGTGGTTCTGAGAGCCAGTCTCTGCGGCCCAGCAGGTGGAGATGAGGGGGCGGGGTGCAGTTTGGAAGGAGGTTATCCTGATGGAAGGACCCTGTGCCTTTGCGGAGTCACCTTAAGTTCACCGCATCTCCCTTAATCTTTTAGTCCTGGTTTGCACCTGGGGTCTCAGGCCAGACATCTCTGGGAAGTATTTGACCAAAGCGATCCTTACCGGCCTCAGCACCAGAGTTTAAGAAAACTGGGGGAGGGGGCAACAACATGGCACTGGCTGCTCTTAAGCCAAATCCCGGAGCCTCTTGCAGCCTTTGGCAGGACTGCTCTGGCACCACGTAGGGCAAACCTCAGGCCTCTTCCCACCGCGTGCCACCTCCACCGTGGCGCGCCCCCCCCCCCCAAAGTTTCTTCTCTGCTGAGTGCTGACCAAAGTCATTAGCTGTGAAAGCAACACGCTTTCTGGGGCTTCACCCAGTGACCCATGGGGACTGGGAATGTGGTTCAGCTGGCCCATCAGGGGGCCCCGACACAGCCCCAGGGGTGTACAGCTTTGAGCGCTGGCAGATTCATCACCTCAAGCTGCTTCTTTTTAACAACAACAACAAGAACATTCCGCTTTTTGTTCCTGAGGTTTGTCCAATGATGGGAGGGTGTCCGTGATCCCTCCTGGGCCTCGCTGCTCAGCGCCCTTAGTCGCACTCCTTGTTGGCGCAGGTCAGAGCTGTCGAGGGCAAGAGGGCCTCACTGTCCACAGGAGGAACGAGTCAGACGAGGGTGTGAAGGTGTTCTGTGGTTGGGTCATTGGGTGCAGGACAGGAGCAGGGAGAGAGTGTGGACTTGTTTTCCACATGGACGTTAAAGCAGGGCTCATAGAGTCTTCTGGATCCCAATGGGTAGAAGGTAGGCTACCACTCATGCCTCAGCACCAGTTCCGGAATTTTCCAGAAGTGTTCTTCAGGACAGGTGTGGCTTCACATTGGGAGCAACCCCGGAGGAGATGTCAGGCCGCCTCTGTGTCTGTGTGGAAGACCCCCCCGCCCCCCGCCCCAGATATGCCACCTGCACGTGCACCAGGCCCCCAGCGAGCAGAGGCCCCAGGCCGGGCCTCAGGGTGGTGGGTTTGCCATTATGAGTCTGATACCACGTCCACTGGGGACCAGGGAAACTGGCCTCGACAGTCCTGAAACCTTTGCTCCTTTGAGTCTCTCACAGTTTCCTTGGGTCAGGACTCTGGACACGGGTGTGCCGGCCCCTTGGCTCAGTCTCATCAGCCCGAAATCCAGACGTAGCCTGGGGGCGCCAGCATCTGAGGCTCTGGGCCTCCGGCAGGACTCATGCCTAGGGCTGCAGAACCACCGGCCTTCCGGAGAATGGGTCTTCTCCCGCCGGAGTGTCTTACTTCTTCAGGGCCAGCAAGAGAATCTCTGCTGCTTTTACCATTCGTTTTAGCTGATTAAGCCACATCCAGCCCAGATCATCTCCCTGCTGGTTAACTCAGAGTCAGCTGATGAGAAAACTCCATAACGAGGTGAAACCCCATCATCTTTCTTAGTCTGACCCACATTCAGGTGAGGGGTTATACAGGGCGTTGACCCCAGGGGCAGGAATCTGGGGGAGCATCTTAGAATCAGACTACCACAGCTTGGGAAGCAGAAACCACTGTCCATCAACAAACCAGGGTTTTGTATATTTTTTCTGAAGCACTTTGTTGCTACCAAAACTGAATCCACGTCGATGTGGTAGGCCTTGTTCCCATGGCTCTGACCGTGCGGCTGTAGGACCTCTGGGCTCGGGGACTCGGTGCGGCACCCCATGCTTCTGGAGTGCATTAGCTGAGCCTTATGCTTCCTAACTGCTGCTTCTCAATGTTTGTTCAGCTGAAGCCCAGGGATAGCTGGTATGGAATTAAGAAAGAGGACCCAAGACTGCCATAGGGGAAGCAGCATTCTGGCATCCACGTGTGTGTGTGTGTGTGTGTTGAGGGCGGGGGAGCCCCCTGATCATTTGAGCCCGGGGCTGGACATGGGGTGCAGAGTAGACCCACCAATGACAGGAGGCCCCATTTCTCAGAGGGCTGTGTATATGGGGCAGGGAGGGGGGATGGGGTTTCCCAGATCCCTCAAGAACCTTCCCAGTTAACCTCTTCAGGTTTCAGAACCCAAAGTTAGAAGAGACTCAAAAGGTCACTTAGTACATGTTTATTAATTTGCATTTATATTAAATAGGTACATAATAATACACATTAATTTACATGTATACATACATATATATAAAGAGAGAGAGGGGCAGGGAGAGAGGGAGGGAGAGAGAGAGAGAGAGAGAGAGCACACAAACAGGGGAGAGGGGCAAAGAAAGAGAAGGAGGAGAATCCCAAGCAGGCTTTGCAAGCATGGATCCCGACCGGGGACTTGAACTCACAAACCCGTGAGATCATGACCTGAGCCAAAACCAAGAGTCGGACACTTAACCAACTGAGCCACCCCGGCGCCCCTCACACTTTCTTCCCTAGCATGGAAACGCTTCCTCTGTGCACCCGTATTAGTTTTTTACACAGTGGGTCATTATCCCAAACCCAACAATGAGCATTTACCATCTCATGGAG
Organism: Panthera uncia; assembly: GCF_023721935.1. Classification (NCBI taxonomy): domain Eukaryota; kingdom Metazoa; phylum Chordata; class Mammalia; order Carnivora; family Felidae; genus Panthera; species Panthera uncia. The sequence continues at coordinate 126,411,036 of NW_026057582.1, forward strand.
TTTCTGAAGGCCTGGAACCTGGGAGCGGCTTAGCGGGATGGCTTTGGCTCAGGGTCTCTCACGAGGCTCCGGTCATCAGAAGGCTTGACTAGGGCCAGGACCCACTTGCAACTGGCATGCAGCTGGCTTCTCCAAGCAGGGCTTGGCAAACTTACCTCTAGAAAAATGGATAGGAAGTGTTCTCAGCTCTGTGGTCTCATACGATCTCATTGTGCAAACGCAGTCACAGATACCACGTGAATGAGTGTGGCTGTGCTCAGGTAAAACTTTACTTGGGGATACTGAGATTTGAATTTCACATAATTTTCATGTCACAAAATATTCTTATTTTGATTTTTTTTCAACCATTTTACAAATATAAAAACCATTCTTAGCTCAGAGGCCTCACCAGAAAAATTGGACAGTAGGCTAGTTTTGGGCCATGGGTCTGTAGCTTGCCCGAGAGCAAAGGACTCCAGAGCGGAGCGGATGCCACAGTGTCCTTCATGGCCGAACCTCAGGGGTGGTCCTCTGTGATGTGGGAGGAGATTACGGGAGGCATGAACCCCAGGAGGTGGGGATCACCGCGGGCTGGGTACCACACCCCACTGACTCCCAGGTTGCCTCACAGGTGACTGTTCTCCATGAACAGTGTGGTCACTGTATTCTTATCAGCTCATTATAAGAAAAATCTTCCTTCGGAGAAAAAAAAAAAATCTCAGTAATGGAGTATAAGGAGTGATGCCTGCTGAGTTTGCAACCGAGGGTCTGGTGCCAGAATAGAGGCTGATGCTGGGGCTGGTGGTGGTGTAGGAAGCTTAGCCACAGTCCGAGAAAGCAGGTGTCGGTTTTGTTCGTGTGGTTTGGGGTAGTGGGAGGAGAGGTTTTATTTTTGAGCTGTCTCTTTGACTCGGAGAAACGGCCTCTGAGAAACTTGTGGGACTCTCTAAAGTTGATCCACCTCCCGGTGACTGGAGTTTTGGTATTAATTTAATATGCCTGGGAAGCAGCCCACCTGCCATGGGAAAGGCGCTAGACTTCCTGTTCCCAGCATAGAGTGACAAGGAAATTCACATGGAGAGGTTACTCTTGGATATTACGTGTTTGATTCCGGAGGCATTTCTGCTTTGCCCTCCAGAACCCCCCTGGCAAATTGTTCTCCCTCCGAAGAAAACAACAGAATGGAAGGAGGTTAGCTGATGGCGCAGGGAGTGTCCGTGTTGTTCTTCTGAATTTATTGATGAGCTTAGGTAAAGAAGAAGTGTTCTGGGAGAGGGGTTCTTTTGTTATGGGGCACAAAAGAGCGGACTCCCGTTTCTGCCAGAGGAGAGGAACGTCACTGAGCTCCTGGGCGTTGCCCAAAAGCCCTGCTGGGCGCCCGGGTGGGAAAGAAACCACTTCCACTGTGTAGCTCCAGAGGTGTGAGCAGGCACCAGTAGGGTAACCTGGGGGCTGGCGTGCAGCGGCTGTGGGGGGTGGGGGCTTCGGCTCAGCAGCGGCGTCTTGGTGGTATCTACAAGCAGGTGGGATGGGCTCCTCTGGAGCAGCCAAGAATCCCTCTCCCCTCAACCGCGCAGAGCACTTAGGCTTCAAATCGACGACAAAGCCTGTCCTTAACCTTCTCTTAAGCTCTCGTCTCTGTACCGCCACCGCAAGTGTCCTTGAGCGCCTGTGTCTGCGTGCCGACTGCTGACGTCCCAGAGACAGGGCTGCGAGGCCCCAGCTTTCAGAAGCTGGGTGGCAGAAGGACCGGGTTGTAATGCTGCAGGAGAGGGCTCGAGCAGAGGTGCAGCGAGCTGTAAGCCCTGGGCCAAGAAGCCGTATCTTTTTCGGTAAAACTTCCACAGTGTCACAGGTCCAGATCCTTGCCAGGGCAGTGCTCAGTATACACAACGCAGGAAAGAATTGGAACTTTTTAGCCCAGAGAGTCACGAACTCACAGAGGAGACTGAAACACATTCAGGGGACTCTGGTGGTTCTTGTAGTCTTCAAACATGGTTTTCCCCCTTGCTGTGATCCTGTGCTGGTTGTGTGGGAATAGGGTGCTTGAGTAGAATCCAAACAGTCAGGAATGGCCATTGGTGCATGCTTGGCCTCGCAACTACAGGCCGTCCCGTGGCACCTGGGCCCTGAGTCTGGTCTCAGTCCAAAGCCAGAGTGATATGGGGCAAGGCGATGGGCAGGCCTGCCGTCCCACTGGCAGGTGCCACTGAGAAGCGGCTCATAAGACAATCCTGGCTGTTCTAGGCTGCCAGGAGGAGGTGGAGGAGGGGTGTGCCAAGCCCTGCAGGGCCTTTCTAGAATCTGGTCTTTGTTGCATCGGTTGGGTTGTCACGGGGCCGAGGCTGGGCTGCCTCTCACACCTGGGCTTGTGATCACCACCTGCGTGCATGCAGCAGGGCCTAGAGGAAGGTGACGATCCTGAGGCCCCCTGTGTGCAGGATGGGAGGGGTCGGGACAGTTGTCCCTCTTCCCTCACACCACCTCCTCGGGTCACACTTGCCTCTGTGAAGCGGCTTCACAGCGGGGCAGCAGCCCCCTTTGGTCCTGTTCCTGCCCCAGGTGGAGGGTCTGCACATCCCCTCACCCCCACGAGGGGGCCTTGGGTAAAGCACTGCTCCAGAGCAGACTAGTTCTAAAACGTGCCTTTAAAAAAATTTTTTTAATGTTTATTTATTTTTGAGAGAGCGAGCAGGGGAGGGGCAGAGAGAGGGGGAAAACATGTGCCTTTTTAAAGAAGAGTTTTATCAGCTCATAAATCCTTCTAGAGTCTACTGGAAAGTTTTCTTGTGGAGATAGTGTAAACAAGGTCTTGAGTCCTACAGAGTAAGAAAGACTTCCTTTTATGGGCAGCCCTGGAAGGCTTTAAGAGAGGCATCACATGGTTTGTTTGTGCTGATGTCACTCCAGTCACTGGTGGCACCTCTCAGCACCTCCTCCCCTCCCCCTGGCCACAGGGGCACCGAGCCAGGGCACATCACATGTTCTTGGCCTTGGCTGCGCTTCTATTCAGGGACAAGTCAGTCAGCCAGAGAGGAAATCACAGCCGAGCCACAGAGAGGGGTTTCGAGTATTTATGGCCCCGTTTGTTGGGGGTGGGGGGTGGGAAGGGAGTCCTTTCTCTTGGGCAGCAATGGGAGGTAAGGGAAGGCAGGCTTGTGTGCCACGTGACCCCAGGCAGGAGCTGTCACACGGTGACTATGAGGACAGGAATGGCTCTCCTAGGGGACCATGGTTTCCCTTGTGGAGGTGGAGAAAATTCCTTTTCCTGAGGTAGGTGGTTTTCAAAGCACAACCATACTCTTTCGCAGAGAATGCCATCCTACTCCCGCCTCACCAGTTTGGGGACCTTGGACAAATTATTTACTCTCTTGGTGTTTCTGCTGCTTCATTTACAAAATGGGGACATGTTACAATGCACCTACTTCTAGGACTTGAGAGGATTCAAGCAGTTCACACACACAAAACCCCGCCTGCCCGACACACTGTGTGTTACTGGGTGCATTAACCAAAGGTTAGCCCTGCCAAATGGTTAGTGGCATGGCCAAGGCAAAAAAATCTGGTCTTCGTATTTTGTCCACATCTTTTTCTGCTAGAGCACGAGTGGTAAACGTTTTCCATAAAGGGCCACACGGCCGGGATCTTGGGCTTCTAGGCCAGGCAGTCTCTGTTCCAGCTACTCACCTAGCAGGGGTCCCTTGAAAGCAGCCACAGACGTACGTGAACAGATGGGTGTGGCTGGTCCAGTACAACATAATCTGCAAAATCTGATTTCTAAAACCCGGCAGCGGCAGCGACACAGGCAGAAAGCCTCTCTCAGGCTCCCACCCTCCCTGCAGGTCACGTACTCTTCCCTCCCAGACCGGACACCTTTCCCCCCAGGACTTCCAAGGTAGCTTGGCCAGGTTGGCTTAGGGCTTTGCCTTTGCAGACTGGTCTCCGTGCCCCCTGGGCTTCTTCCCTGAGGCCAAACGAGCAAGTGGTCTGTCAGTCAAGCCTTCCATTTAGCCATTTTTATTGAAAAGCATCTCTTTAGCCAGAAGTTTTTTTTTTTTTTTCAATATATGAAATTTATTGTCAAATTGGTTTCCATACAACACCCAGTGCTCATCCCAAAAGGTGCCCTCCTCAATACCCATCCCCCACCCTCTCCTCTCTCCCACCCCCCATCAACCTTCAGTTTGTTCTCAGTTTTTAAGAGTCTCTTATACTTTGGCTCTCTCCCACTCTAACCTCTTTTTTTTTTTTTCCTTCCCCTCCCCCATGGGTTTCTGTTAAGTTTCTCAGGATTTCACTCTCAGGAGTGAAAACATGTGGTATCTGTCTTTCTCAGTATGGCTTATTTCACTTAGCATAACATTCTCCAGTTCCAACCACATTGCTACAAAGGGCCATATTTCTTTCTCATTGCCACGTAGTACTCCATTGTGTATATAAACCGCAATTTCTTTATCCATTCATCAGTTGATGGACATTTAGGCTCCTTCCATAATTTGGCTCTTGTTGAAAGTGGTGCTATAAACATGGGGGTACAAGTGCCCCTATGCATCAGCACTCCTGTCTCCCTTGGGTAAATTCCTAGCAGTGCTACTGCTGGGTCATAGGGTAGGTCTATCTTTAATTTTTTGAGGAAACTCCACACTGTTTTCCAGAGCGGCTGCACCAATTTGCATTCCCACCAACAGTGCAAGAGGGTTCCCGTTTCTCCACATCCTCTCCAGCATCTATAGTCTCCTGATTTGTTCATTTTGGCCACTCTGACTTAGCCAGAAGTTTTAAAAATTTTTTTAATGTTTATTTTTGAGAGACAGAGCATGAACGGAGGAGGGGCAGAGAGAGAGAGGGAGACAGAATCGGAAGCAGGCTCCAGGCTCTGGGCTGTCAGCATAGCACCACATGTGGGGCTCGAACCCACAGACTGTGAGATCATGAGCTTAACCGCTTAATGCCCCTCTTTAGCCAGAAGTTTTAAAATAAACAGAGAATAGTATCTTCTGGCGAGAACAGTAATGGAAGGGAAGGCTCTTCTGTGCCAAGCTCACGCGAGAAAGGGCCGCCCGCCAACCCCTTCTCGGAACCGTAGCCTCCTCTGGCTCTGTGGCCAGCCTGGATGTCAGTCACCCTCCTTTTTGCTCCCAAGGTCCACTCAGCTGGGTCTCTCTGCGTTCTGGGTTCATAAGAAGTATGCCCTCCTCCCCTGGTCATCGTGAACCCTTGTCCAAGCCCAGGCCTCCCCTGGGTCCAGGCCGCTGGCTGTACCACAACACCGTCCATCCTTCTTCCTTGTGCAGCCTCCTGCTCTCCGGCGGGGGGCGGGGGACGGACACCTCCTGTGGTCCACTGAAGGCTTCACAGAGGTTTGCGGCCCAAGTGCCACCGTGGTCCAGCTGGTGAGACCCGGCACAGGCTTCATGCCATGTTCTTTGCCCACCCCCTTGCCTAGGCAGGGCCCCTCGCACCTTCCCGCCTTGTCGGGATCTGGCTACATGTCTTCATAGGACTCTGATTCATTTGGCTCAGCCTGGACCCGAGGCCAGAGCCCGGGTGGTGGGGCAGGCAGCAGGAAGCCTGGGTGGTGCTGGACCGGGACCTCAGACCCTAGATGCACGCTCCTTCTGTCTTGTGGCCTTCCCACCTCACTGCCAGCTGTCCGGCCCCAGGCCCCAGAAAGAAGCTTAGAAATTGCATAGGTGGCACGAAAGGGAGGGTCACTGTCAGGATAGCTGTGATCGCTCCTAAGCCTTTTTTTTTTTTTTTTAAGTTTATTTTTATTTATTTTGAGAGAGAGAGTCCAAGCAGGGAAGGGCAGAAAGAGAGCAGGGGGAGAGAGAGAGAGAGAGAAAGAGAGAGAATTCCAAGCAGGTTCCACAGTGTCAGCACAGAGCCCAATGCGGGGCTGGAACTCACAAACTACGAGACTATGACCTGAGCTGAAGTCGGACGTTTAACCGACGGAGCCACCTAGGCACCCCTCTTTAGCCAGAACTTTTAAAACAAAACAGAGAATAGAATCTTCTGGTGAGAACAGTAGCAGAAGGGAAGCAGTGGAAGTCAAGCGTCAGATGCTTGACCAACTGAGCCACCCAGGTGCCCCCATTCTTAAGCCTTATTAGTGAGAAACCAGAGGCTTCCTGCACTCTAATTCTGGAAGTAATGTTTCACTGGTGGCTCCAAGAGACACTTCAGATAGGATGCTCTGTAGGTTTTTGTTTGTATTTTTATTTCTTGGCACTGTCCCCATAACACCTGTCATGCCAGACTCTGTATAAACCTAGATTTGTCCTCAGGAAATGAGAGGTTGGGTTTTGGCCCCGGGGAGGGTCCTGGTTCCCCGGAGCGAAAGCGGCGCGGGCCAGTCGGGCCGTCAAGAGAGAAATGGCCCAGCTGCCTCCCTGCTCTCAGTGCCCGCGTGTGGGGGGAGGCCACAGCAGGTGGCCCTGGAGCCACCGTTCGCGGCCAGGCCCACCGTCTGTCTGTCTCCACCTCAGGTTTGAACTGATGCGCATGTGCTGGCAGTACAACCCCAAGATGAGGCCTTCCTTCCTGGAGATCATCAGCAGCATCAAGGACGAGATGGAACCCGGCTTCCGGGAGGTCTCCTTCTACTACAGCGAGGAGAACAAGCCGCCCGAGCCGGAGGAGCTGGATCTGGAGCCGGAGGACATGGAGAGCGTCCCCCTGGACCCCTCCGCCTCCTCGTCCTCCCTGCCGCTGCCCGACAGACACTCAGGACACAAGGCCGAGAACGGCCCGGGCCCCGGCGTGCTGGTTCTCCGAGCCAGCTTCGACGAGAGACAGCCTTACGCGCACATGAACGGGGGACGCAAGAACGAGAGGGCCTTGCCTCTGCCCCAGTCTTCGACCTGCTGATCCTCGGATCCCGGATCCCGTGCAAACAGTAACGTGTGTGCACGCTCGGCGGCGGGTGGGGGGAGAGAGTTTTAACAATCTATTCACAGCCTCCTGTACCTCAGTGGATCTTCAGAACTGCCATTGCTGCCCACGGGAGACGGCTTCTCTGCAGTAAACACATTTGGGATGTTCCTTTTTTCAATATGCAAGCAGCTTTTTATTTCCCTACCCGAACCCTTAACTGACATGGGCCTTTAAGAACCTTAATGACAACACTTAATAGCAACAGAACACTTGAGAATCGAGTCTCCTCACTCTTTCCCGGTCTCTCATTATCTGTCTCCCTCCCTCTCCCCCCGCCCCTTCTCTCTCTCTCTCTCTCTCTCTCTCTCACCTTTCTCTTTCTTTCTGCTTCATGATAGAAAAACATTTGCCGCAACCCCAGCTGGGACGCCCTTTTGATCAGATTGAGGAAATGGCTGTCCCTCCCTGCGGCCCCCACCCCCATTGCCCCTGTACACACCTGCCTGTCACCGTAGGTCTTTATAAACAAAACAAAACAAAACACCTTGAGACGGGATTTTTTTAACTGTATCTTTAACCTTTTTAGGGACGTAACGAGATTTAAAAAGGGCCATCATTCATTCAAGGTTGTCACCATTTTAATGCTGCCAAATTCTGCCAAAACCCTGAACTTCCTCCCTCACGACCCCCGCACTTATCTCCTTGTTTCCAGAGGCATGGGGCGAGCATGGTATCTAGTCACGTCATTTAAGAGCCACGTGGATGATGCACTCCATCTGGTCGCCCCTGGCGTTCTTTTCAAGTCTTACGTTCACACAGGTCTGATCGCTTTCTGACTAGGCTATTGTTTGGGGGGAAGTGGACAGGATGGGATTTTCTCTCGGTGGAGACTGGGAGAAGTTGAACCCGGCTTCCCTGCCCCTCTCCCCCCCCCCCCCCCCCCCCCCCCCCCCCCCCCCGCAATTGTGGAGGAAACAGGCCCTGTCGTGAGCCTGGAAGACAGGCTTTGAGTCAAGGTCATCCACGTGCCAGTCTCCTGTCCCCCCCACCCTTGGCCCCCCGCTCCCGGCCCCCAGGACACAGATGGGAAGGGGTTTCCAGGGACTCAGCCCAACTGTTTATGCAGGTTTGCAAGGAAAAGAAATTCAAACACCACCACAACAGTAAGAAGCAAAGCAGTAAATGGATTCAAGCATTCTAAGCTTTGTTGACATTTTCTCTGTTACTAGGACTTCTTCATGGGTCTTACAGTTCTATGTTAGACCATGAAACATTTGCATACACATCGTCTTTAATGTCACTTTTATAACTTTTTTACGGTTCAGATATTCATCTATACGTCTGTACAGAAAAAAAAAAAAAAGCTGCTATTTTTTTTGTCCTTTATCTTTGTGGATTTAATCTATGAAAACCTTCAGGTCTACCCTCCTTCCCTCTCTGCTCACTCCAAGAAACTTCTTATGCTTTGTACTAGAGTGCGTGACTTTCTTCCTCTCTTCCCAGTAATCGATACTTCTCGAACATAATTTGCCATGAACTGTTTGATGCCTTTTTATAAATACGCCCTCCCCTCCCTGCTCCCCCTGCCCGTTAGTTACGTTCTCACCCGTAGGCTGTGTGGGCACGAGGCTGGCGAGGGAGGCAGTGCCCCCCACCCCCCACCCGGTCTGCTCTCTCACCGCGCTGGAGTCTGTTACAGTGCAAGACATGACGCAAACTCAGGTCAGAAAACAAAAGGTTAAATACGTCGCACGTCCTCGTTCAGTGTTTCTAGTCGCGTTGTTGGACAGTCTCACCTTCACTTTCCCTCACCTTCGTTTTGGTTGTGACACACATATCTCTATTTTTTTAATTCCTGGGTACAACAGCAGTTTGAACTGCAGACGCTAGGCATTTGGATTACTTTTTTTTTTTTTTTTTTTTTTATGGATATTTAATCCTTCCATCCCATGAAAAACAGCTGCTGAGTCCAAGGGTGCAGCGGAGCGGGGTCTGGCGGGCCCCTCCATGGCCTCCGCCACCACCCTCCAGACTCACCTACCTGTCTCCAGAACCAGAAACTCCCTGGGGGGCCTCCAGGGCACTGGCGGGGAGGGAGCCACGGGGGTGGCCTCCTCAGGGTGTCAGCCAGCCCCCCACCCCCACCCCCTCCAGGGTGCAGGGCCAGAGGGGCCGGGTCGGGCATGCATGGGCACCATGGTGGCCGATGGCCCTGGAGCCCTGTGCGCTCCCCGGGGGGGGGGGGGGGGGGGACCAGAGTCCTGGCGCTGGCTCGCTTCTCCTCAGCCAGGAATCCCAGTCCTCGGGGCCCGGGGGTCTTGTATTGTTTAGTTTTTAGCACTTCTCACCAGAGTGATGACAGCACCCGAGTTGCTTCTGGGATGGAAATGTTTCAATTACGAGGAGGAACAAAGCTAAAGTCTGATGGTTGCTAGTCGTGACTGGAGACGAAACACGAGAAAGCAAGCATGTCGTGCTTTTTCTGGTCAGTACCTTAAGTCCTGCGATGTTCTCTAGCCTCTGCCCCATGGTTTTTCTCCCTTAAGAAAAAAAAAAATGAGAAAAAGAAAAAAAGTTAAGAAGGTATTCTATGTAGGAGTTTTAATTTATTTTGTGATACCAGTTTCAATCACTGTAGAGAAGCCCCCAGTGATGAATTTAAATACTGAGGAAAGGGTTTTGTGTGCGTGTGCGTGTGCGTGTGTGTGTGTGTGTGTGTGTGTGTAAGACAGGACAGTTTTCGGGTTTCTTTTGGTTTTTTGGTTTTGTTTTCGTGTTTTTTGGTTTTGGTTTTGGTTTTCAAACATTTATCTACCTCACTCTTCTTTTTTATATGTGTATATATACAGAAGAATACATATCCCATCTCTCAGCACCTGACAATATGCCGTTGATATCGGTAACCTCATCCACACCACAGGCCGAGCACATGAGGCAGGGAGAGGCCAGGAGGCTGTATTCTGGGGTCGAAGCAACACTAACCCGCCTCTCCGCTCATTTCAGACAGCTTGCCTTTCTCCCAGATGTCTCGTTTCTTTCTCTTCCTCCTCCTCGCTTGGTCTTCTAAGAGGCTCCTCCTTAGGATTCCCTTCCTGGCGGGCGGGGGGAGGCCGCCCGGCTGTCCCAGGCCGTCACTGAAACGGACTTTGCGCAGAGTGAATGACACACAGATTCTGTCATCCGGAAGAGCGCTCGTTTTGCAGGTTTTGAGGACAGGGAGCACCTCGGGGGGGCAGTCAGTCTCTGGGCGTAACCGCACCTGTACGCGTGCGGTGTCCGGGTCTCGGGCCGCTGCTCTGGCCGCCGAGGCCCAGGCCTGCGCCGGTTCAGTTCGGTGGTGCGGCCACATCAGCGCTTTCAGCGCCCGGCCTGCCAGGCCTCCTGCCCGAGAAAGCAGGCCTTCCTGCACTCGAGGATGCACGCGGGAGAAAAGCTTCCCCCCCCCCCCGCCCCGCCCCCCAGACTGTTCCTCCACCTCACCCTCCTCTCCTCCTCCCCCGGGGAAAACAGAGACCAAACCTGCGGGCTGGAAGGGGCTGGCGGTTGGCGCCCGGCCTCCTCCCCGGGTGGCACTGCCTCCCGCCCGGGGCCTCACCTCCATCCCATCACCTGCTGCTCCCCAGGCGGACGGCGCGCTGCCCGCTTCCAGACGCTGCTCTCGCAGGCACCCGGTGATCCTATCTGGGAGACGTGGTGGCGGTTTTCCCGAAGGGCGGTGGCTCCTTTCAGATCCCGCACCGCAGTTCCGTCCTGCGAGCACACTACTCTCTTTCCCCAGCCCCCTGGCATCTTAAGGTCACTGAGAAATACTGTCGGATCAGGGTTTTCTTCTTCCGCACTGTAGGTGACCCCTGGGAATAGTAGCCTCTCCTCTTTTGCACAAACCTACCGGTTTCCACAACTGGATTTCTACAGATCATTCAGCTGGTTCTAAGGGTTTTGTTTCAACTGTCCTCGAGTTGTTGGTGTCCTTCTGTCTTTGTTTTACGTAGGTGGTTTCTCTTTAAGTAGAAAGAAAACAGTAATAGCGTAGTGCCCATCCTAACGAAAGCTTCAGAAACACTTAAATAAAAGAAAATTTTGCTTGCGTGACGGTGCAGTCATTTTACTGGACCAAACCACCCACCTTGACTTTACCAAGGCATCATCTGTCCACAGTTCTAGCCTCATTTTATGCTGATTTTCCCACCTCTTCTTGATTTTTCTCTTTCGTATGCTCCACATAATTTAATCAAGCTGCGTTGTGGCATTTTTCCACGCAACCTCCTCCTGACAGCAGCTCACGCTGCTTGAAGTGACGTGAACCACTGAGGCACATCATGGAATTGATGTGAGCATTAAAACGTTAGCACACACAGCCCTTCCCCGAGGCAGCAGGAGCTGGCGTGTTCTGGAGACACTGTCGAACGTCCGCTGTGTGACGCCCAGACCACTCCAGCTCTCCTTTGTGGGATGTCGTGACGTTTGACACACAGTTGGAATGAGCTTCCTCCTTGGAAGATGGAAGACCGTGTTCGTGGCCGACAGCGGCCTCTCCTTCCAACCTGTCTCTTAGGACTTGGGACGACATTTCAATGGTAGGAAAAGTGGCTCGGTAAAATTAAAAAAAAAAAAAAAAAAAAAAAAGTGGTGACTGTGGAACTACCCGACGGCAAAATGCTTGGCGTGAGGTGCGGTGTGTTTTGGTCGGGATAACAGATTTCCGAGCCAAGTATGATGCCAAATTCTAGGCCAGTCTGTCCCACCAAAGCCTCTTTCTCAGCGGCTCACCTCCGTTGGTGGGTGGCTGTGCGTGATGCAGGCTGCTGTTGTGGCAAGGTCACACTATAGCTCAGATCGGTGAGAAGGCTAGGATGCTTGGCCCAAGGTCCTCAGCTGTCACTGCCGGGTCCTCCTGGGGTGGCCAGTGTCAAAGGCAACTCCTTTCCAAAACATAGGCACCCTCCAGTTGACAGTAATGCTCCACAGTATGCCTTGGCCCATTCCAGCAGTCCCAGAAATGCATTTAAGGTTTGGGGTTCTTTTGTTACTGTTACTTCTGTGTTTGTCGGCTGTTTTTGTCATTGTTGTTGTTTTTGTTTTGTTTTTTTAATTTCCTGGGCTAAGCAGCATTGGGCGATACGGACCAGATCCACTAAGCACCAGTGATGAAAGTCAAACTTTCTTCCTCCCCTCTGACTAGTCGGTGGCACAAATGAGAACTTCAAGAGAGGATGTTGTGTAGATTGAACCTCTGTTGCCAGAGATGCTGAAGATACAGACCTTGCACAGGCCAGAGGGTTTCATTTTGGGCGTCCGGCTTAGATGGCTAGTTGGTCATTTAGAGAAAAAGCAGATGAACACCCCTTGAGGGTGGGATGATCAGGCAGCGGGAAACCACTGTACCAGGGTCATGACGTGACATGGAGCAGAGTGGCGAGCAGAAGGGTACAGGGCTAGCAAGAAGTGTGGGCCACGTTTTGAACTTGATGGTTTCTGACGGTATCAGACCACATCAAGGCGCAACAGTCATCCAAGGGCATTTGGTTTCAACAAATAAACCTGACATCCTACTTTGGAAACGGTCGTTGCAGTTAAGTGAGATCGTTCAAGAATGCGAACTGCATCACAACGGTCGGTTGTCAGTTCTGGGGCATGACTTTAGGGTTTTGTTTTACTTTGTTATGCAAGAACATAATGATCACTCATCTGTACGTCCACGTTTGTGTGTGTCCACATCTTTCTGGTCAACATTGTTTTAATTAGTCACTCATTAGTGTTTTCAATAGGGCTCTTAAGTCCAGTAGATTACGGGTAGTCAGTTGACGAAGATCTGGTTTACAAGAACTAATTAAATGTTTCATTGCATTTTTGTAAGAACATAGAATAATTTTATAAAATGTTTGTAGTTTATAATTGCCGAAAATAATTTAAAGACACTTTTTTTCTCTGTGTGTGCAAATGTGTGTTTGTGATCCATTTTTTAGGACACCTGTTTACTAGCTAGCTTTACAATATGCCAAAAAAAAAAAAAAAAAGTTTTTGTTTTTGTTTTTTTTCCCCCTGACCCAGGCTGTTGGTTCACCCTCTTTTCCCCCATGCTTTGTGCCCTAGTTTATAACAAAGGAATGATGACGAGTAGTTCTGTATCTTCAGTATCTTGGTCTTCCAGAACCCTCTGGTTGGGAAGGGGATCATCTTTCACTGGTCATTTCCCTTTGGAGTGTAAGACTGAAGGAGCCTCATTGGCCAAGCACACAGCAGAGGCGTTGCAGCCCAGCGGTGGCCCTGGCACTCCTGAGCATCTGGTTTGGTTGGTCGGGCCGTCACCGTGGGCATGCAGTGCCTGGAGAGGGAAGGACCTGATGGCGCGGTGATCACAGCATGCAGACTTATCACGCTAATGATGATAACTCTGTGCGCACGGGCCGTTTGCTTACATGCCTCATATCGTGATTAGCGCTTTGTTCTAACAAGGAAGAGACCCTATTTCTTTTATTTAAGGCAGAACACCGAAGATACATTTTTCCAGTCCAAAACAAGTCCTTTTGCGTAAAAAGTACACACACACACGCAAAAATGTGTTTAAGTCGGACTCCATTTCCTCTCGCTCCCAATGGATTATTGGCCATGTCTACACTACTCCACAAAATCTCCATCGTTAGAAACATCTGGATGTTTTGCACTACATGGGAGAAAGGTCCAGAAACAATTGGTTTTTTGTTTTCAACTGTTCATTCAGATGTTTGGCGTTGCATACACACACCCACAGGTGGAACAGGTGCTTGGCGAAAACACCTGTCTGCTTTCTAAGCCAGTGAGGTTGAGGTGAGAGGTTTGCCAGAGTGTCTACCTCTGGGGCAAAGAGAAAAAAGAATCAAACCAGAAGGCGCAATGGAATGGATGCATCGCAAATAATGCATTTTCTGAGTTTTCTTGTTTAAAAAAAGTTTTTTAAAAAAGTATAAAAAAAAGGTAATAACATGGCCAATTTGTTACATAAAATGACTTTCTGTGTATAAATTATTCCTAAAAAAAATCCTCTGTTTATATAAAAAAAATCAGTAGATGAAAAAAATTTCAAAATGTTTTTGTATATTCTGTTGTAAGAATTTATTCCTGTTACTGCGATATACTCTGGATTCTTTACATTATGGAAAAAAAAAGAAACTTTGTCTATTTTGAATGGCTGAAGCTAAGGCAACTTTAGTTTCTCTTACTCTGCTTTTTTCTAGTAGTTAAAGTACTACATGGTTTAAGTTAAATAAAAAGAATTCTGTATGCATTTTTGGTCTCTGATTTCGTTCCCCTCCCTTTCTGGAAGAGTCCCCACGCTTCTGAGGCAGGGGAGCTGAGCTACGTGTGGCATGTGTGTGTTCACACATGTCGCTTGGAGGTGTTCTGCGTGAAGGCTTTGCTTTATTTCTGACAGCTGAGTCTTTGCAGCATGCAAATTGCCGAAGACGGAAGCTCTTCTCCCTCGCTCCATTAAATCAGCTAGCAGAAAATTTGAATACATAAGATAGAGAAATCTGTACTTCGTTTTTGACTGATCCGTAGACTTTTCCTGTACCTTCCACTGACAAAAGTTAGGCCGAGCCAGGTTTGCCCTCGGGTGACTCTGGGAGGAAGGACTCCAACTTCGCATTTCCCTGTCCCTGTTGGTACCTCGTGGCCAGCATACCTTGTCAGGAGGCATGTGAGACCCAAGCAGGCCCACACGGGGGTGTGGCCCCCTGTCGGTGTTCAAAATGTTACTTTCTAGCTGATGACCTTGGCCTGTCCCGGGGCCTCTAAAATCTGGGATTCTCCCCCCCCAACCCCCCCAGGATGGGAGTGGAGGGAAGATGGCTATAGTAAGAAATGCGAATATATGTTCAAAGGCAACAAGCTGTTAAGTGTTCTGGAATCAGACCAGAAATGCATACGCACATCAGGCAAGCTGAGCATTTCACGAAACTTCGATGCTAAGAAACTACACTCCAGGAACAAGGTCAGACACCGTGTAAAGGGCAGGGTAGCAAGGTGCGGGCAGCAGAGGTCAATCAAAGGCCACGGTTATTTCAGATCCGATGAGTCGTACAAATACCTGGACCTAAAAACAAAAGGCCTTTCTCGGGGCGCCTGGGTGGCGCAGTCGGTTAAGCGTCCGACTTCAGCCAGGTCACGATCTCGCGGTCTGTGAGTTCGAGCCCCGCGTCAGGCTCTGGGCTGATGGCTCGGAGCCTGGAGCCTGTTTCCGATTCTGTGTCTCCCTCTCTCTCTGCCCCTCCCCCGTTCATGCTCTGTCTCTCTCTGTCCCAAAAATAAATAAAAAAAAAACGTTGAAAAAAAAAAAAAAAAGGCCTTTCTCAAAGAGAGGGCTGTCTGAAGCTCTTGGTGTGGCCCCAGGGTTTCTGCTCACCCCTGGCACTCGGGACCGTCAGTAGCCCAATGAGTACAGGCAGACGCACTTCCGAGGCACGGGCGGGGGTGTGGGCTGCCGTGGGGACAAAGGACCCAGGCGCGGCGCTCCCACGATCCCGGGCCGATCAGGGTCGCGCTCCCAGCTTGTGGCGGCGCCTTCCGCGCCCGTCCTCAGCCGGAAGCGGCCGCAGTGTCTTCTCAGGATGAAGGTGCTGCGTCTTTACAAACGTTAGAGCCTCTCCCCACCGCGCCACTTCTTAAAGAGCACAGATCCCGCGGGGCTATTTCTGTACTTCCCCGGCGGGTCCAGCCACAAGCCCAGACTCCGCAAGGTGTGTGTGCGGGGCGGGGGGGGGGGGGGGGGGGGGGGGGGGCCCCACCACCCCCTTCCCCCCCCAAAATTCACCACCCCCCAAAAGAAAGGATTTTCCCTTTTTCCGGAGGACAAAAAAAAAGAGAGGCCCCGGGCGCCCCCCCCCCCCCCCCCCACCAGCTATTAAGTGACCAACCCAGGGTTCAACCTGTTTAAGCTGGGTCAGCTCTCGGACTCAGAACTGCCAGGTAACAGCCCCAAGTAAACAGGCCCCAGGATGTACGACAGGGGGATGTGAGTGGGCCCTCTGGGATTCTCCCTGAGGAACATCAGAGGTCACACGGGGAGATGATGGGGACGGTCATGAAGAGGGAGCTCTGGGCCTCCCAACTGGCTGACATCTAAAAGTTTATAAAACATGCATCGCCTGGTGCCAAGCAGTCTGAAATGACCCCGAGGCTGCGTCCCGAGGCCCCCTGCTTGCCCGGGCCTGAGACAGAAGCTACAGGGGGTGGAGGGTGGGCACGGGGCTCTGGGTAGCAGGTGTTTGCCTACAAATACAGAAGGCTCTCCACTTTAGCAACCAGTGCGGCCGGACCCACGCGTGTGCATGCTGGCTGTACCATCCTGCTTGGCTGCCTTTGATCTGCTACAATGTGACTCTGAACTGGTTTATGTCAAGCGAGTTTCATTTGCAAAAGGGGTCCTGTAAAGTCTGTTCCAAAGGCACAAGTGTGCTAGCTAATGATCAAACAAGCAAGGCCCACCCAGTTCCTCTGTTATTAAGCTGCAAATGCGTTTTCTTATGGTGAAGGAATCTGGATACTAAGTGAATAATGCTTTTTTTTTTTAAGGTAATTAAATGAAAGTGATAGCACAACAAGGAACAAGAAATTTCCCAGACCTTAGCCACCTTCAACCCCTTCCTCCAAAAAAACAATGTATCTCGTTGGATATCTGCCCCTAGCAAACACAAGATAAAACCTTGCTTTGAGCAGCTTGGCATAAGACCCAGTGCCAAGTGTTTGCCCAAAGGCAACATGATAGCTGAGAAGGGGAGATTCTGCTTCTAAAAAGTAAGTATAACACCCATTGTGGCAGACAAGCCAAACCTAGCTATTCTCCTTTAACACCAGACACTAAAGGGGTGCCTGGGTGGCTCAGTCAGTTAAGCATCCGACTTCAGCTCAGGTCATGATCTCGCAGTCCATGAGTTCGCGCCCCACATGGGGCTCTGTGCTGACAGTTCAGACCCTAGAGCCTGCTTCAGATTCTGTGTCTCCCTCTCTCTGCCCCTCCTCTGTTCGTGCTCTCTCTCTCTCTCTCTGTCTCTCAAAAATAAATAAACATTAAAAGAAAAAAATTTTAATGGCTAAAGGGTAAATTTTATCCTGTGTATGAAAACACAATTTTTTTAAAAGACATTAGAAAAAGAAAAACCAAACACTAGAGACCCAGTGGCTCAGAAGCTGCACCCAGCACGTGGAGGCATGAGCTGGGCGGCCAGGAACGGGGTACCCAGCGGCAGCTACACCTGTGTTTCCCCACGGCCAGCTGGTCACAGATCACCCCGTCACACGCAGCTCTGCCAAACAGGTCTGCGGTTTTAGCAATCCGGGCAGGATCACACAGGCCCGCTGCACAGTCTTTTTAAGAGGAAAAAAAAAAATTACTAGGATTTCATTTTATTGTCATGAAAACCATAACTGAAGCTAGTTAATCCCTTGTGAAATGTCTGCCTTTCAGAGTGTTCTTCTTTCTTCTGACAATAAAATAACCCTTTGTGATTTCGTTGGGCTAATTTAGAGCTTTTTCCCTCTGTGTAAACTGTTTTACAAGCCATTTTTAAAAAGTCTCTCAAAGCACAGTTGAACTCTGCACACGGGATTGAAACATTTAATTTTCTCTAAAGGAGCAGTGCCCCCATCGGTTCCCCGGGTCTGGAATCACCGAGGTTGAGTTTTCTGCAAACCGGGCTTTGAGCTCGGGCTTTTTCTCATCTCGTCCAGCACGTCCTGGGAGCCAACAGGATAATGGAGGCACGCGGACGAGGGCCGTGCGCCCATTCCCATGATGCAAAGACAGGTAGCAGGTGTAATCACAGACGTATCTGCAACCACACCAAGTGCCACGTTACTCCTGGCGCGGGCCTCTCACCCCAGGGCAACGTAAGCAAAAGGGTCTCCGCAGCACCCCCAAAGCCTGAGGGGGGTAGGCTGCCACCCAGGAAGACTTCGGTTTTGTTCTTCTGCCTCAGAAAGCGCACGTGGCTGGGAGTGAGCCGGGAAGAGACTGACCCTTGGTCTCACCGTCCCACGACCATCAAGTGGCCGGGCCCGGGAAGGGACCAGATTTTCAAAGCGACTAGCCCCAAACCCCTTTTCCCCTAGGAACCCCTCTCTTTCGTGTCTGCACTGAGTCACTTCTTCATTCATTCTCTTGTGGGCGGGGGGGGAGGAGAAACTATCCACTGCGGGTCAGAGTTCGCAGGAACAAGGTAAATCAACCTGTGTGGGGGGCTGAATCAGAATAGTTAACTCACAACTTGGGCCGCAAGAAATAAAAACAAAGCATCCACAGACTTTAGTGGCTCTCGAAACACGCCTTCCCATCTCTTCTCTAGCAAGGCACCAAAGGCCCGGATGGGGGGGGGGGGGTTTGGAACCGAGACCCCGGGGGGGAGGGGGCGTGATGACCACGCGCTGGTCTGCACCGCGTGAGCAAGTGGCCCGCTGCACGGCACAGGATGGCCTCGGGTGGGGAAGGGGGACGACCCGGGAGGGGGGCTGGTCGCGGCGGCGCGTCCTCCCCACCCGCCCGGGGAACGACCCCGCCGCACGCACCTGCCCGCATGGCGAGAGCAGAGCACCTGCGCGCCCTCCACCGCCACCAGCTTGCCGAGCGCCCTCGTGCTGACCCCGGACGCGATCACTTCCGGGCCATCCGGAAGGCCCTCGCCGCGAGAGCAGGCCTGAAGCCCCGGACGTCGGCATCCCAAGAACCTCGGTTCTTGGCGCGCTGTTCCAGAACGATGGCCTTGGGGGAGGCGTCCAGCCCGATGTGCACGACAAGCTGCAGAAGCACAAGGGAGGACCGAGAGCATAGGGAAACCGAGGTCTGCTCTGCCTTCCCGGATGTAGCTGAAGGGCCAAGCCGAGGGAGAACCAGCCCTGGGCCCAAAGCAGCTCCAACCCCACATCTGGCCGGCACAACCTCCGGGATTCCCCGCCGACCGCCCCTCATGAATGTGCTGGAATGAAAAACAGCCGGATAGAAACCCATGCGGCATTTCATTTAACTGCTTTTATATGTCCAAAAATTCTGGCAGGAAAACGTATTCCCTTCTTTGCCCCCCAGCGGGTGGCTAAGGCTCGCACAGGAGAAGCTTCCCATTTCTGGAGAATCTTCCAGCTCTTTTATGAAACCCTAATAAAGGAAGTTAGTAACAATGCACTAAAATGTTGTCAGGGTTTTTTGAGCTGATTATTTTTCCTCTTTGAAAAAATAGCTGCGGAGCATTTTATCCACACACCTGAGTCTTAATGGCTTGGTGCTGCACGTTGTGTTGATCTCATCATCGGAGCTTCCTGTTTTGTGGACGTTTGTACAGTTTTGTCCATTTTGGGGACAGTTTTTCATATAACTCTATTCGGATTAAAAAAAAAAAAAAAAAGGCTGGGCGTCATGAAGATGAGACCTCCCTCCGCCTCTCTTCCAGTCCCAAAAGGTCCTCGCCCCCGCCCCCCGCCCGCCGCCGCCCCCCTCCCCCCTCCGCTTCACCTCACAGCCCACCCGCCCTGCCTGGGCATGGCCGGGACCCAACGCAAGGGCCCCTCTGTTAGGTGGAAACTATCTTTGAGTCACGGCAAGGAATAAAGATTCCCTTTATTTTCCTCCTCTCTCTCCAGAATATTCTTCCAAGACCTACTCTGTGTTTCAGCTTAAACTCTTGCAGGCACACCCAGAACCTTAGAAAATCGGCTAGGACCTCACTGGGGGGAGCGCGGGGGCGGAGTGCACCTCCACCAGCCACTCTAGAACCAGGGTCCCGGGGTTCACAGCTCCGGGGCCCCATCTCCTCATCATCCCAGCCTCACCGACTCCCCAGCCACCATTTCCTTGGGGTTGAAGGTCTTCCCAGATTCTGGTGACCCTCTGCGTCACTTCCCTGTAATCTACAGGCAGCTGAAGAACCGCAGCCCCACCTCCCTGCGACTGTTCGGGCCCAGCTTGGACAGCTCGCGCAGAAAGAAGCAGGTAGACTCCCCTTCCTTGATGCAGGGCCGGGGAGAGTCCCTGAAAAGCTAACACTTGGGTCATTGATTCTATTCCCTGGGGCCTTTTTATTTTTTTTAAGTTTATCTTTTGAGAGAGAGGGAGAGAGCAGGGAGGGGCAGAGAGAGAGGGAGAGAGAGAGTCCTAAGCAGGCTCTGCACTGTCACCTCAGAGCCCTATGTGGAGCTGGAACTCATGAACCCTGAGATCGTGACCTGAGCCCAAATCAAGAGTCAGACGTTTAGCCGACTGCGCCCCCCAGGCGCCCCTCCAAGGGGCCTTCTGTGGGCCTGGACCCTGCCCTCAAGGAGCTCACCTGGTGGCAGGGGGCCCGCAGGGGAATCACGGTTCCTGCCCCTTAAGGCCCCAGGAGGCCTCGCCAGTCACGATGTGAGTACCCCAGAGGCATATCTGACCCAGCCTGTGGGTTAGGAGCCCGTTCACGAAAGGGATGCAGGGAAGGTGTAGGGGGACAGATGAAGACAAGCCGGATGAAGGAGCTAGGGAAGGGTGTGCCGGGCAGAGGGAGCTTCGGGGGCACAGAGGAGCACGAGAGCCTGAGCCTTGGGGAAGCACAGGGCGACTTGGCGCAGGGCGGTGGGCGTGGGGCAGCGACAGCCTTCTCCCGTGTGTCCTGCACCAGGATACTTAGCGCCCCTGGACTCCGATCGGAGCACTGACTGCCTGCAGCACCCCTAGGCATTTTGACAAGTAAGCCACCACCACCAATGGTGTATCAGGGAGCACTGCCCGTGGGGAAGGGTGGGAACAGAAGCTAGAAAAGCCTGTGGAAGCCAGACTGAGCGCTCAGCCAGAGGCTGGACTTGAAGCAAAAGGAAGCCATCAAAGGATCGTGCACAAAGCGCTAATGGGTCAGAGCTTCCCCCTAAGAGGACGGAGGGAGAAGTGGGCTGGAGGGCATCATGACGTTGACTTGGGACCTGCTGACTTTGAAGGGGGAGAACCCGGTCCCTTGGTTCCGTGTGTCTGGAGCTCACAGAGAGGATTCTGGGAAGACAGTGGCCTGTCAGGGCTACAAAGGCATGGGTTTAGGCTAGATCCAGACAGAGTGAGGGGTGGGGGGCAGGGAGAGGAAAGAAGGGCCGTGGGGAAGACCCAGGGTCAGGGAGCACTGTCCTCACAGGCAGGAGTCTGGAAGGAAGAGAGCCAGGAGAGTGAAACCTCAGGCACGTGCAGTTCACAGTTATAAGACGTTAAATCAGGAGCCTGAAGGCCAAGTCCTTTTCCTGCTCTGGGACCTGTGCTAATCACCAGGATGGTTTCGGATTAGCGCCTGTGTTTCTCCTGACTCCCTCCCCTGGCATTTCCCGACATCCAGGAGCATGCATCCTCGGATGGAGATGGCCGTCCGGGTGCCAGGCCTGCCCAAAGGTCACAGACGGGACATCCGGGGCCCTGCCCTGGGCTGCGGAGGAGACGGGCAGGAGTGATGTGCCCTGCTGGAGGGCTGCCTCCGCTGCACTCGCTGAGGACCGCACTCCTGGCCAACTTTTGGTGTCTCAGGTCCGTCCCCGACCAGCTCAGCCTTCCTAAGGCGTTCTGTCCCGCCCACCGGACACCCACCCAGAAGCCCAGGTCCCTCGACCGTCTCAAGCTTGCTCTCTTCCAAAAGTGCCAAGATCACATCCCCATTTGGGGCCCGAAGGGAGACTTCATTCATTTGCCTGATTCTGGTGGTGGGAGGCGGGGAAGGAGGGCCAGGTCATGCGGGGCAGTGCCCCGGAGGGCCATGGAAGAAGCAGGCCGGCATTCCAGGGGCCAGACAGACCGAGGGGTTCCAGCTCTTGTGTAGGGAACGAGTGAGACGTGAGCACTGAGGTCGCACAGGGCCCCGGCCCCTCCGGATGCTCCCAGAGCAGGAAGCGGGGGCTGGACGGCATTACTCCGGGGTCACCTTTGCCTTTGTCACGAGGGTGAGGAGGCCGTGGCTTGGCTCCCGGGCTGCTTCTCAGAACCCAGTCATCTGCGAAGAACCGGTTTCTTCTACTCGGTGGGGTTCCCGTGGGGTCTGGCTCTGAGCAAAGGCTACGGAGGAGCCCCCAAACCAAATGAGGTTGCCTGGGACTCTGCCTTCAGGGCTGTCCCCCGCAAAGGCTGCTGTAGTTCAGTTGTCCGCAGAAACGTCGATTAATTACGCGTACTAAGCCTGCGAAGACGCGGTTCCCCGAGGGACGGGGGCGTCCACCCTGAGCCGTGCAGGCCCCGTCAAGCCCAGCACCCACCGGCCTCACAGAGGAAGGCTACTCTGCTTCCGGGCTGGCCCACACAAGCCCAGACCAAAGCGGGCCACAGCAGGAGCCCCCTCGTCCCCCCCCCCAACTTCAGCGTTTCCTCTCCACCCACCCCAAGCCAGCTGACAGGAGAGGAGAGAGGAAAGCCTCCAGACATTTTCTAGGTCTTCCGCTGCGGCCTGGGCCCCGGGACCGGCTTCGGGGAGCTTCCTCACGTGACCTTCCCGTGGCTGTCTTAACTAAGCGCCACAACCTGGGTGGCTTGGAACCAAACTCGATCACCCGAGCCTGCAGGAAAGAAGTCCAAAGTCAAGGTGTCGACAGGGCCATGCTCCCTCTGGGCCTCTAGGGGAAGGATCCCACCTGTTTCTTCCAGCTTCCAGAAGCCCCCGGGGCAGCCCTCGGCTTATGCGCTGTCTCCGGTCTCCACGTTGTCTTCCCTCCGTGCACGTCTGTCTCCGAGTCCAGATCCCCCGTTTTATAAGGAGGCTGAACCCATAACACTGTCTGAGACCGGGCTTTCCAGAAGGCTGATGGCATGGCTCTCGGCAAAGTAGAAAGCGCCGGGAGGCCAACCTGGAGCTCTCCTTGGAATTCACAGAGCTGGTGCGGGATGGAGGGCATTCGACGTTGCACTTGACAACTTTATGTTCTTTATTTATCTGAAAAACGATTCCCAGGGGATTAAAGCGCCCTGCTTCTGCTCATCCGGTGTTTCCTTTCCAGCTCCCAGCCGGATGCCCAAACACACTTGACGACGGGCCGGCACTGGCACGCATCCGCTGGATTCCAGCGGAACTCCTGGGCCAGGGCCGGACTCCAGAACCAGCCCCGTGAAAACCGCAGCACAGGAAACGCGGACATGTACTTCAGGTGGAAAAACCACAGGTGTCACAAGCTGCCTCACGTCAGCTCGGGTCACTTTTTGCCAGCAAGCAAATTAAGAGAAACTTCGAATATGTGGAGATGCCAGAATTGCACATGAGGGATTCGGGACCATTATAAACTGGCACTTGTCCACGTATCGCCTTGGAATTACTCTTCAGGTCTCCCTGGGGTATTTTCTCTTTCTTTTTTTATAATTTTTTAAATGTTTATTTTTGAGAGAGGCGGGGAGACGCAGCATCCGAAGCAGGCTCCAAACTCTGAGCTGTCAGCACACAGCCCGACTTGGGGCTCGAACTCACAAACCGCGAGATCGTGACCTGAGCCGAAGTCGGAACTCCACCGACTGAGCCACCCAGGCGCCCCTGTATTTTCTCCTTCTAACTAGAATGTCACCCTTTTCCTCTTTCTCTCCACTGTTGTCCTGACAAGAGAAGAGCCTGCCGCTTGGGAGGTCTGCCCTGTCACCAGCGACTCTTCTAAGGTGCAGCCAGCCTCCCCGGCCAGGAGGTGACCACTGCCATCCATGCCGGGGCCGGAAGTCTTGAGGCTTTTGGGGTCCTTCGAGCCGGGGCTGGGGGAGACAACTAAAGCCAACAGACACCCCCTGCAGAGGACAGAGGACAGAGAGGGGAGGGACTCTTCCTCCAGAGCCTGCAGACCTCGCCTGGCCCCTGGCCCAGCTGCTTGGACGGCCCTGGAAGGACCACAGCCATCCTGAGGTCACCAGGACAGGGCGGGGATCGGGGGAGGGCTGTAGTAGTGTAGGAGGGTGCTATGGACTGAAATGTGTCCCCAGCAAAACTCATCTGCTGAAGCCCTAAGCCCCGATGCGATGGTATTTGCAGATGAGGCGTCTGGGGGTGCTTAGGTTTAGATGAGGTCAGCAGGGTGGGGGCCCCAGGATGGGATTAGTGCCCTCGTAAGAAGAGGGAGAGAGGCCAGCGCCCTTCTTTCTCTGCGGTGTGAGGACACAGACAGAAAGTGGCCATCTGCAGGCCAGATGGAGGGTTGTCACCAGAATGCGAACCTGCCAGCACCTTGATCTCAGACTTCCCAGTCCCCGGAACCAGGAGAAATAGACGTCGTTTAGACCCCCCCGGGCTTTGAGACTGTGTCGTGACAGCTGGAGCGGACTGGCACGGGGCTTCCGGTCAGCAACGAGATAAGGCCTGGGTGGGTCTCAGATTCATGCCAACTCGTCCACCCAGCTCATCGTGATGTTTAAAGTGTCCCACACAGCCTGGGACTGCAGACAGGATCTGATCTGGGGTACTGAGGAAATTTTTCTAACTGGCAATCATGGAGAGAGTCTCTGGGCATTGCCTCATGTGGACAGTCAGCTCACTCTCTCATTCTCTCTCTCTCTCTCTCTCTCTCTCTCTCTCACACACACACACACACATACACGTACACACATGCACTTGGTGCCCTGGGCCACCTACACAGTGCCCACGGCAGACATAGGCATTTTACAAAAAAATAAGCCAAGCCAGTCTTCATTGCCAGCCTCAGCCTGGAATGAGGAGGGTCCAAGGCGGAATGGGGCCCATACACCAACGGACCCCCAATTATGGTGTCGCAGGGAAAGGCATGGGCTTTGGGGTCAGGAAGATGCTAGTTTGACGCCCGTCTCTGCCACCTTCCACTGGCTAAACTCGGCCATGTTATTTAGCCTCGGTGCACCTCAGTTTTCTCATCTATGAAATGGGGAGAATTCGCAGTCAGAGGAGTTTTCACAAATATTAAATGAGATGATTCACAAAAGGTGCCCAGCACTGTGCCTGGCACACGGTCAGGGCTTTATATGCTCGATCGTTGCTCATAATTAATGCATATTAAATTGAGAAAGT
The DNA here is from genome assembly GCF_023721935.1 of Panthera uncia. NCBI lineage: Eukaryota > Metazoa > Chordata > Mammalia > Carnivora > Felidae > Panthera > Panthera uncia. The sequence goes on from NW_026057582.1 coordinate 126,435,854, forward strand.
CAGGCCAAGATTTATTGAAAGTGACATTTAGTAGAATCTGATGAGCCCGGGGCCTGTCAGAAGCAGCGAGTCGAACATTCTGCATAAAGCAGAAGGCAGGCCGGCTTTCTGCCGAGAAGGGATGGTTGTTTTAGCAAAGAGAATGTAGGTTCTGGGCAAACCTGGAGAGAGCCAGGGGTTTGTGTTTCCCGGACTGGCACGCTTTCTCAGCTAGGAGTGCAGAATGTTTTGTGCTCAACGAGGGGAGGGACGGAGCCCAGTCTCACCACCCTTGCCAAAGTGGCATCCAGGGTGTTGCGCCAGCCAGAGGAATGACAAAGCTGGGCCGGGCGCTGGGTGCCCATGTGGGGCCCATAATGCCTCAAGAAAGCCTTACCGCCCCAAGTCGCAAAGGTCCTGGGGTAGCCGGGAGCCCGCCTTCTGCCTCCTTCTCCCACTTCTTCCTGTCTCCCTGTTGCCTGAAATCTGGTCACCAGGAACACAAGGCATTTGAACAAAGGGAACTGATGGAAGGAAAAAAGACACCAGTTGCTGTCCGAATTTTTTTCAAATCCACCGAGACTGTGGCACCAACTGGTGTTGTAAAACAGTTGCTGTTTTTCCAAAATCCGATGCTCCCCTCTCAGATGAGAGTTCAGGGCTGGTACCAGCCAGTAAGAATGCGTTTCTTCATTCAGTCATTCATGCAAAACTCCCGAGAGCCCACAGTGCTGTCCTCTGCTCGGGGCTTGGCACGTCCTGGAGGGTCCCGTTCTTAGAGGAGACGCGGACTAGAAATGGGAAGTGATGACAGGATCCTGGAGGGAAAGGCTGGGTTGGGACCCCACCCCCCACCCCAGGCTGCAGAAGCCTGGGGGTAAGAGAGAAGGAGCCTAAACCCTGCTTCCTCCACTCCTAACTGTGTGCGTTTGGACAAGGCATTAAAACCTGTGGAACCTCTGTTTCCCTATTTGTAAAACACAGTAAAACAGGACCTCATTCATATGGGTTGCTGTAAAGGTTAAGCAAGGCTGTGCACGTGGGAGTTGCAGTCTGAGAGGGCTGCACGGAGGAGGGGGTTCTGACCAGGGCTTGGAGGATGAGCAGGACAGTGCCAGGGAAAGCAAGAGGGAGGCTTGGAGATGTGTGCAGACGCTTCTGTCTCCCCTCCTCCCTTCCTCCCTCCCTTTTTTCCCTTTACAACGATTTATTGACATAGGAAAACCCCTAAGAAGGAAGAAGTTTAAAAAAAAAAAATCAGAATCTCGGACTATTTCCTGTAGCCATTTATGGAAATGGGAACCCACGGAAATGGGTATCCCTGGAGGGAAGAAATAGGGTGATTCTTTTTATTTTATTGTTACTGTGGTATAATTGACATATATCGGGGCAATTCTTATCTCTTTCTACACTCTAAAATTTTTACAGTGGACAATACTATTTTTCTGGTTCTATAAGCTTAAAAAAGTACTTTTCTGGGGCGCCTGCGTGGCTCAGTCAGTTAAGTGTCTGGTTCCGGTTAAGTGTCCGACTTCGGCTCAGGTCATGATCTCAGAGTTTGTGGGTTCGAGCCCCGTGTGGGGCTCTGTGCAGACAGCTCCGAGCCTGGAGCCTGCTTCGGATTCTGTGTCTCCCTCTCTCTCTGTCCCTCCCCCTCTTACACTCTGTCTCTGTCTCTGTCTCTCTGTCTCTCTCTCTCAAAAATAAACATTAAAAAAAAAGAGAAAAAACGACCTTTGCTAATCAGATTCACTGCTCCTGGAGAATGCTGGCTGTGGAGGGCGCTATGCCTGACATCTCACAACAACCCTCCTAAGAAAGGGCTGACAATGTCCCCATTTTACAGACATGGAAACTGAGGCTCAGAAAGGATACGTTTAAAAGAGGGGAGGAGGGGCACCTGGGTGGCTCAGTGGGTTAAGTGTCTGACTCTTGATCTCAACTCAGGTCGTGATCTCACAGTTCAGTGAGTTTGAGCCCCCCATAGGGCTCTGTGCTGAGGGCACAGAACCTGATTGAGATTCTGTCGCTCCTTCTCTCTGCCTCTCCCCTGGTTGCGCTCTCTCTCTCTCTCTCTCTCTCTCTCTCAAAATAAATAAATAAAAGAGGGAAGGAATTCCAGGAAACAGCCACAAAGGAAATGTTACCAACAGTGGGGTCGAAGGGGGCCTGGGTGGCTCAGTCAGTTGAGCGTACGACTTCCACTCAGGTCATGGTCCCACAGTTTGTGGGTTCGAGCCCCACGTGGGGCTCTGTGCTGACAGCTCAGATTCTGTGTCTCCCTCTCTCTTTGCCCCTCCCCACTTGTGCTTTGTCTCTCTCTCTCAAAAAATAGACACGTAAAGACTTTTTAAAAAAACGGTGGGGTCGAACTATTTAGGTAATGGGAAATCGTGAGTAATTTGGAAAATTGGGGTTCTGTTTAAAAAAATTTTTTTAAGGTTCATTTATTTTTGAGACAGAGCATGAATGGGGGAGGGTCAGAGAGAGAGGGAGACACAGAATCCGAAACAGGCTCCAGGCTCTGAGCTGTCAGCACAGAGCCTGACGCGGGGCTTGAACTCATGGACCGCCAGATCGTGACCTGAGCCAAAGTTGGACGCTTAACCGACTGAGCCACCCTGGCGCCCCAACTGGGATTCTATTTAAAAGTCCCTCTCTTTCCCTTGGGGCGTGCGCGCGCGCGCGCGCGCGCACACACACACACACACACTATCATTAGCTGATGTCTTGATGTCTGAGGGCACAATACACCTTTCAAACAGGCTTCATTGTTAAGTGGATAGAAGTCTATATTTTCAATGGTTTTCTTAATTCCTTCTCTTTTTGGGGAGCAATTTCTTACCAGATTGTCATTGTTTTTAGATAATTTTTTAAGTACATTTTGAGAGAGAGAGAATGAAAGAGCACGTGTGCAAGTGGAGGAGGGGCAGGGAGAGAGAGAGAGAGGGAGAGAGAGAGAATCCCAAGCAGGCTCCGCATTGGCAGTGCAGAGCCCAATGCAGGGCTCGATCCCACCGAACCGCAAGACCTGAGTCAAAACCAAGAGTCAGATGCTTAACCAGCTGAGCCACTCGGGCGCCTCGGATTGTCATCGCTTTTGTATAAAAACCCTGCCTGGCAAAGAGCTTATTTGAGGGGTATGAGGAGTGTCGCTCAGATATTTTTGCATGTTTGCTCAGGTTCGCATTATTCGTGTTATCTTTTATCTGTGGGATTTTGCAGCTCTTATCTGTGAGGATTCCTTGATCATAATTTAAAGGCTAGTTCCATGAAAACTGGATGATATAATCCTGAAACCCATTAAGTTGGCTGAAATACTTGTAATAAATTGAAGTGAGCCAGAGAGGGAGGGTCCCTCTATCACCCATGGCCTCCCTTGCCCCAAGACTGACACGTTTCTCTTTTGGCCTCTGAAAAAAAAGTGTTGTATTTTTCACATTGTGCACGGCGTTGTGCAGTGTTACGATTCATTTCCCTGCGTACCTACGAAGCAAGGCCAGCATCAGTCTAGCTATGAAGCATTGGTCCAGGTTAATTTCTTTATTATTTTCATAGACCGAAAACACAGAAATTCACACCTACTCAGGATGGCCACTATGGGGGGAAAACAAACCCAGGAAATAACAGGTGTGGGTGAGGATGTAGAAAAACTGCGACCCTCATGTACTGTTGGTGGGAACGTAAAATGGTACAGCTGCCGTGGAAAACAGTGTGGAGGGTCCTCAATATATTAAAAATAGAATGACCGTATGATCCGGCAATCCTATTTCTGGGTATATATCCAACATAATTGAAAGCAGGAATCCCAAAGAGGTATTTGCACACCCATGTTCATTGCAACATTATGTGCCATAGTCAGAAGGTGGAGGCAACTCTAATGCCCCTCAGTGGACGAATGAACACAAAGTGGGATCTACTCACAGTGAAATATTATTTGGCCTTAAGAAGGAAGGGAATTCTGGGGCACCTGGTTGGCTCAGGTGCTTAGCCCCTCCCCAGCTCATGCGCGCGCGCTCTCTCTCTCTCTCTCTCTCTCTCAAATAAATAAACATTGAAAAATAAAGACAGATTTAAAAAAAAAAGAAAGAAGGAGGGAAATTCGGACACATGCTACAACCTGGATGAACCTTGAAGACATGAGGCTAAGTGAAACAAGCCGGTCACAAAAAAGACAAACCTCGTATAATTCCACTTATATGTGGGACCTAAAGTAGTCGGACTTGTAGAAATAGAATATCAAATGGCGGTTACCAGGGCTAGGGGGCAGGAGGAAATGGGAAGTTGTTTTCAACGGGTGTTGGGTTTCAGCTTTGCAAGATGAAACATTCTTGGGCCCTATTGTATCACAATATGAATGTACTTAACGCCATTCAACTGTATACTTAGACATGGTTGAGATGGTAAATTTTATGTGTTTTTTTAATCATAATTTAAAAAATTAACACAGAAATGGAAACTCTAATGTGTTTAATCCCCTATGCCCCAGTGGCTCGCCTTGTAAACCCCTCCAGGGAAATGATTTTGGAGCCTCAAGTTGGTGCTGACGTAGGAAGTATTGGCAAGACCTGACCCTCTCTGTACTTGCACCTGTACCGTGTGGGGTTGCTGCGCCTCTGGGTAAGGGGCTGGACAGGGAACGTTGCCTCAGTAGGCCCGGGCTGCTGAAACGCTACATATTCCCAAGAAACTCCTGTCTTCAAGACCGGCCCTTGGCTGGCGGCTGGAGCAGCGCTTTGAGTCCTTGGGATGTTCTCCCTGATAAGGGTGGTTTTGTATGCCTGAGGCATCGGGTCACGTCATAGTAGCTTGACTGGAGTTTCTGCTAACAGGGTGATTTGTTTCCGCTCTGGAGTCTGAGTAGCTGAGGTCGGCCAGGTGGGCATGTCTATGTGACCGACCGCCAATAAAAACCAAGGCTCACGGGAGCTTCCCGGATTGACGGCACTCTACACTCAATGTCAGATGTCACTGCTGGGAGAGTAACACGTATCCCCGGAACTCCCCTGGGGCAGGATCCTTAGAAGCTTGCACCCCGTCTCTCCTCGTCTTTGCGCATTGCCGCTTTCCCTTCACTGATTTTCATCTCGATCGTCTCGCTGTAGTGAACTGTAACTGAGTCGAACAGCTCTTCTGAGCCTGATCCAGGGGTTATTACGGAGCCTGAGGATGGTCTTGGGGACCACCTGACACAGAGCTTCTCGGTATCTCTTAGGTTCTGGCTCTTCCTTGGGAGTCGTTTCTCCTTTCTTGTTTCCTCCTAGCTTTTTTGGTCCGAGCAGGACAGATTTTCCTCTGTTTTCATTCATCTGTTTATGCAGTTTGTCAGTACTCTTTTAGCCCTTCCTTCCACCAACCATGGTGCTGCCTTGTTTGTACTGTGAGTGGGAAATGCCCACGGAGAGGAAATGTCCTCAGAACAAGTAGAGGGTGGGCAAGAGAGACGGCATGACCAGGGCCAAGGTGGAGGGCCTTGTACCTCGTGGGGGTTGAGAAGGAAGGTTTGGAACCTGTGGATGTAGGTTCAATTCCAGATCTGCCCCCTCAGGCACCAGCTCAGGCACTTGACCTTAGGCTCTTAAGGAGCCTCAGATGCCTTATCTGTATAATTGGGACGTTACTGGTACCCTGGCATTGGCTTTTCACAGTGATACGGTCTCCTGAGGGGGTGTTTGACACATGCAGGGTGTTTTTAGTGTTTTGGGGAAAGCTACCGGCAATGTCCCGGAGGTCAAGATGCAAAATATTCCTCGATGCACATTTTACTTGACCCAACACTCTATATACAGTGGTCTCGGAGTAATAATACTCCACTTCCAACAGTATAATTACTGAAAAGTTTAAGATATTTTCCTTTTGATTTTTGTTTTTCTCCTTAAATTACTGGGTTTCAAAACTACTCTCTCCGTGCGATCACGTCACTAACTGCATATACTTTTAGGCTTATTAACTCAATTTGCTTTTAATTTCCATGAATTGCTTCTTTAAAAAAAAAATTCAGTTTTATTAGTATGTAAAATACTCTATGTTTTAACTGGTTCCGAAGTTAAATCCACAAAACAAGTCTGACTCAAAGAAACCTAGTCCCTTCCCTTTCCCTCCAGTGGAATCCGTGTTTTAATTTTAGGATTTATCCTTCAATTTTTTTTTATCATCATAAACAAATATGGAACATCTATTCAGCCTCCCGTCCCCTTCTTATATATAGTGTCTCCATCTTTGTGCGTATGTCTTTTCTTATAATTTGCCAGTGCCTCTTCGGGAGAGCTTCCTAGGAATTTGCTGGAATATAGGATATAAGCATATGTCACTTTGTTGTATGTTGCCAAATTCCCCTCCCGTGGGATTGTACCATGCTGCTTTCCCACCAGCAAAGTATGACAATGCCCATCAGCCTCACAGCCTCACAGACCAGTTGTCAGACTTTTGGATTTTTGCCGATCTTGGTGTAGTTTTAATTTGCTTTTCTCTCATGAACAAGTTGGAACATAGCATCAGATGGATAAGAGCCATTTGTGTTTCTTTCTCTGCAAAGTCTTTTCATGTCTATAGCCTTATTCACCATTTTTTCTTCTATTCACAGAAGCTCTTTATATATTAGGGATATTGCATTTTCACTTCGAAATTTCTCTGCTGCATTTGGCCCCTGATGACCGGAGAGGACTGAGTGGGGCAGAGAAAGGACGGGAGGCGGTCATCCCTGCTGTCTAGGCAAAGAAGGGCAGTAGGGGGTCCACCACATGCCCCGAGCTGGCCAGTAGAGACGGCCGCCAGACTTGGCTGAACGCACGTCCAATGGTTTTGTCCCGAGAATGACGCCGCACCCTCACGATCTGTCAGCAGTGCCCTCCAGCTCCAGGGAGGCCCCCGTCCCCCCATCCGGCAGCCTGGGCAGATTTAAGCTTTTGGGTGTCACCCCCAGGTCTGTGGAGGCCCCAGGTCTTCTCCGCAGCCAGGAGCCGAGGCATAACCGGACCATCTACGCGAAGCCAAGGGTGTTTGGGAGGCCTGCTCAGGCTCAACAGGGCAACAGTTCCTGCTCCTGATGCCGGTGGGGCTGCTGTGAGGGCCAGAGTCGGAAGGGGGATACTTCTGTAGCCACACAGCCCTGGCAAGGAAGCCGTTTTCATAAAATAATCTGCTCTATCAATTTCCTCCCAGACTTTCTGAGTCGCTCACTTGAAACTGGGTCTCTGCAACAGAATGGAAATGCACTGTCATTCCACTCCGCACACGTGACTTTTTTCCAACGAAAGACAGAGGGGAACAATTAACCCAAAGTAATCGTAATCTCATCCCAGAAGAACGTTCCTCCGGCAGGTCTGGTTTCTAAGCAGCTGCAGGCTCGTAGTCAAAGGAACTTGGGTCTGGAAAGTTGAGGTGCAAACAGGCCGCCTCCAATTTCCCCTCCGCCTCTCTTCCCGGGGCTCCGGGTACTGTGGTCCCACAGATGGGCGCCAGGTGCCCCTCCGCCTGGAACGCTTCTCAGAGCGGCTTCTGCTTCTCATTCAGGTCCTGGCTGAAACGTCACCTACTCCGAGAGGCCTTCCTGGTCCACTTCTGCTAGAGGACTTCCCCGGGCCCCACCCACTGTGTCACCCTGGGCTAATTCTTGGTGGCCCTTAGCCCTCACTGACATTGTCTTGCTTAGTTTTCACCTCTTTCCGGTCTGTTTCCCCACCGCAGGAGGCCTGCACCATAGGGACTGAGACTGAGGCTCTGGAAACAGGACCTCGTGCCAGATGTGTGCCAGATGTTGAGGAAACACGCAGGGAGTGACCAGCCTGTCTCTGAACTGTGTGTCTCCACAGATCCCCAATGCTGGGGTTCTTCACTGGGATTCCAGGATTATTCCCAACAAGACGCAATAATAAATCTGCCTACATAGACTTCCAGAATTTTATCAACCAATGTTTCCAATCACCTAAATCTGAAGGTTTGAATGAAAGCCAGTGTCTTGTGGGCACATGCTGAAGAACAAACCAGGAGTCTTTGTCGTCCAGACGAGCAAGGGCGGGGGGTGGGGGGATGCTTACATTGACTTATTTTCAGTAAGGGGCGCCTGCGTGGCTCAGTTGATTAAGCGTCTGACTCTTGGTTTCAGCTCAGGTCATGATCTCATGCTTTGTGAGTTCGAGCCCCACGTTAGGCTCTGCACTGACAGCTGGGAGCCTGCTTGGGGTTCTCTCTCCGTCTCTCTCTCTCTGCCCTTCCCCGGCTTGCTCTATCTCTCTCCCAAAAAATAAATAAACATTACTTTCATTTTCAGTTTTTTTCAAAGTTGAAGGTGGGGCATATTTCGGCCCGGGTAATCTGTTGGTCATGATGATAGTCAAGCCATTAACACTTGAGATTGACAACTGTAAAAAGCTTGGAAACAATTTCCAAGCATACAGATGCAGTCTATGATTATCGGGATTATTTTCAGTTTCTAAAATGGGACCAGTCGAGAAACTCAAAGGAATTGAGTTAATGACACTTCTCCTCCACTCAACACCTTTGCTGTGATTTAAGTTTACTGGTTTAATAGGATGTATATTAACAACGTGACACTAATCAGACTACCAAAATCCTAACAGCCCGGTGTCGGGTTGTGTGTGAAGTGCCGTGTACTCATTTCCTGCTACTGGAAGGGGGATTTGGTATATCCCTTCTGAGGGGTAATATTATTTCCTGTGTTAGAATAGCCCCAGGACGGTCCCCGCTGTGGACTGAATGTTTGTGTCCCTCAAAATGCATATGTTGAAGCCCTAACCCCCAAGGTGATGGTATTTGGAGGTGGGGCCTTCGGGAGAAAATTAGGTTTTGATGAGGTCATGAGGGTAGGACCCCATGATGGGATTAGTGGCCCTTATAAAAGGGCATGATGAGACCAGACCTCTCTGTCTGCATGCTTGAAAGAAAGTCTGCGTGAAGGGGGCCGGGGTGGCTCAGTTGGTTAAGCGTCCGACTCTTGGTCTTGGCTCAGGTCATGATCTCACGGTTGTGTGAGTTTGAGCCTGAGTTTCATGAATTTGAGTCCCACGTCGGGCTCTGTGGTGACAGTGTGGAGCCTGCTTAGGATTCTCTCTCTCCCTCTCTCTCTCTGCCCCTCCCCCACTTGCTCTTTGTCTCTCTCAAAATAAATAAATAAACTTAAACATTTTAAAAAGAAAATCTGGGGGCGCCTGGGTGGCTCAGTTGGTTGAGCGTCCGGCTTCGGCTCAGGTCATGATCTCGCGGTCTGTGAGTTCGAGCCCCGCGTCGGGCTCCGTGCTGACGGCTCTGAGCCTGGAGCCTGCTTCAGATTCTGTGTCCCCCTCTCTCTCTGCCCCTCCCCCACTCATGCTCTGTCTCTGTTTCAGAAATAAATAAACATTAAAAAAATAATAATAATATTAAAAAGAAAATCTGCTTGAGGTCATCACCAGGAAGTGGGCCCTCATCAAGAACCCAATGTTGCTGTCACCCTGACCTTGGACTTCCCAGCCTCCAGAACTGTGAGGAATGAATGTTTGTTGAAGCCACCGGTCTATGGGATTCTGGTACAGTAGCCCCAGCTGATTAAGACAGATCCCAGTGAAGCGTACTTTCTAATATTCACACCCTCGTGTATTCTCCTCCCACACTGAGTCTGAACTGGCTTGTGACTCATTTTAACCAACGGAACTCAGCCAGGTCAGGGGCCTACCCCTTTGGCATCTACTCACCCTGCTGGGGAGACCTCCTAGGGAGAGGACAAAGGCCTTGCTACCCTAGCACAGTGGAGCCTCCAGGACCCTGCCCCAGCCTCCATCTTCAAACAACCACATGAGAGACCCAAGCGAGATCAGCAGGAGAACTGCCCCGCACAGCCGGGCTGTCCCCCAGCCCCCGGACAGATAATAAAATGGCGGCTGTTTGACACCACGAAATCCTGGGCTGGTTTGATTTGCAGAGGCAATACATGCCCGACGCAGAGCATGACAATGAAGCTGGGGAGGGCACACACTATACTCTGTTTTTAGGTGGCAGATTACAATCTCTTCCTTTGTGGTCTTTGGAAGTCTTGTGTAATTGCTCATTCGGAATTGGAAAAAAGAACAGCACCTGTTAAAGGTAAGGTAAGTAGGGTATAGGTTTTTTGCTTCCTTGGGAATACGGCATTTCTTTAAGAACAATGATATTCCTCCAGCTATGTTAATTTTGCTCCTACAGTGTTCTAGGCCTGTGCTAGGTACTCATGACAAACTGCAGACCAGGACAGACAAGGGAGAGGAAGGGCAGGTACTGAGAACAGTGTCACGGGGGAGGGGAAGTGGCCAAGTTCAGTAGCAAATGTGAGCAGAAATGTGGTGAAATAGGCCAGACACAAATGGGCAGATACTGGATGGTTCCATTTACATGCGGCAAGCTAGCCTAGCCGAATGCATAGAGAAGGTAGAATGGTGGTTACCAGGAGCTTGGGGGAGCAGGGAATGTGGAGTTATGGTTTAACGAGTACAGAGTTTCTGTTTGGGAAGATGGAAAGTTCTAGAGATGGATGATGGTGATGGTTGCACAACGGTGTGAATGTACCGAATGCCAGCAACCTGTACATTTCAAATGATTAAATGGCGAGTCTATTATTATGTATAGTTTGCCACAGTTTTAAAAAATGGATGGACCTCACCATCAGGCTGGGCCACGAACGTGGTTTAACCTGGCAAGAAGTGCCATCAGAAGACTGAATTCCCCGTGACTTAGCTCGGGCTGACGCCTCCATCTTTTAGACAGGGCTCATAATTACAGGGGGGGTTTAACAAAGCCGCCTCTTTTTCATATCTGAAAGCCTTCTGCGTTCTATGGCAAAGTCTAGAAGGCATCTTCTCAGAGGACAGCAAGAGTCTAAGAGGGAACAGTGTCTGAGCTGCTGGTTTGCTGAAGGTGTCTCGGAATTTGAGGGATCCTAAAGGGGAGTAGTTACGGGTGGCAGTTATTCCCAGATAAAGGCCGTATTGCAAACCCAGGCCCATCGAAATGTGGCGGTTTCCCCGGAAACAGGCGAAGAGGCAGGGACGGGGGCAACTGCAAGCTTTTCCGGAGGCGGGGGTGAGAGGAAGGCGAACCATTTGGAAGAGGGTCTTGCTAAGGGAAGCTCATGGTTATAGATGATGTTTTATTTGATCTATATGGGCCGAACCAAGACATTACAGGTTATTACCGTATTTGGTTGAATCCTCACAGCTGCCTTTCAAGCCAAGACAGGGGGATCCAGTGGCCCTGGGCCTCAGTCTTCCCACCTGTACAATGGGAACAATAACCATAAGGTATCCACCACAAAGATTATTAGGACCCCAGAGAGGTCAAGCTAAATGACAAAAGAGAGAGAGAGAGAGAGAGGGAGAGAAATTCGTGACTGATGGCAGGACTTTGAGTGTGGAACAAAGGCTGGAAGCCAGATAGTGGTAAATAAACTTTAAAATTAATAAGAATCATTCTCTCTCTCTGTCTCTCTCTGTCTCTCTCTGTCTCTCTCTCACTCTCTTTTTTCCTTGATCATTCTGGCTAGAAGTTTATCAATTTTGTTGATTTTTCTCAAAGAACCAATTTTTGGTTTCTTTAACTTTCATTATTAGGACTCTGTTCTCTGTTCCACTGATTTCTGCTTCGATCTGATTATTTCCTTTCTTCTCCTTAGTTCAGATTTCACTTGCTCTTCCTTTTTCCAGTTTCTTACAGTAGACATGAAGGTCACTGATTTGAGACCTTTCTTCTTTACTAGTGTTGTTGTTCAGTGCCACAGATTTCCCCCTAAGTTCTGTATTAGCAGCATGCCACAAATTTTATGTTCTGTGTTAATGTTCATTCATTTCCAAAGACTTTCTAACATCCCTTTTGATTTCTTCTTTGAGTCATGGCTTATTTAGAAATGCATGTAGTTTCCAAATATTTGGGGATTTTCCAGGTGGTGCTCTGTTGTTGATTTCTCATTTAAATCCACTGCGGCCAGGGAACATACTTTTCATGACTTGGATCCTTCTGAATTTCTTCCGACTTGTTTTATGGTTGAGGATATGGCCTATTTCGGTCAATGTTCTACAGGCACTTAAATGAGTGTGTGTTCTGGGGCACCTGGGTGGCTCCGTCGGTTAAGTGTCTGACTTTGGCTCAGGTCATGATCTCACGGTACATGAGTTCGAGCCCCACATTGGGCTGTATGCTGACAGCATGGAGCCTGGTTTGGATTTTCTGTCTCCCTCTTTGTCCCTCCCCTGCTTGCACTCTCTCTCTCTCTCAAAAATAAAAAAATAAACATTAAAAAAAGAGCGTGTATTCTGCTGATCTTGGTGGAATGTTCTATAAATGCCAATTAGGTCAAGTTGGCTGACAGTTTATTCAAGAGTTATGTACATGTGCTGAGTTTCTGTCTGTGTTCTTTCACTTATTGAGAGAAGGGTATTAAAATCTCTGACTACAGTTGTGGATTTTTCTTTATACTTCCATTAGTCTTTGCTTGTCATATTTGGGAAGTGCTGTCATTTGGGGCATCGATGTTTAGGGTTGTTATGTTTTCCTTATCAATCGACCTTGATTAACTGGCTGCTTAACACATAATTGCTAAAAGGCTCTCTGACTCCAATTTGTGAGCTCTTAGAACACAGTTACCGAGACAGGTAATGGGCAGGAATAATTTTACAGGTGACAAAAAAGACGGTGACCCAGCAGCCTGGGGACTGACACCAGAAATGCATCTTGTGGCTCCCCAAACATTTCCCCACCCCTGGGGGGCCCAGTGCCTAAAATTTGACCACCATAGGTCATTCGGGGGTATTAGTTTCTGTCCGGATATTTTGGTAGATGCCTGCAAGAGAAGAAACACTGCCCCGGCACACCTTCCTGCCTGCGAGCAGGTGCAGTGTGTGTGAGCTCCGGGGCCGGGACGGGAGAGTCAGGAGCACCCCAGAGAGTTTCAACCCTTACTGAGGTGGGTCAGGGGTGCGGCATAATCCTCTATGATTGTAGGCGTCAATGCAGAGGCTGGGGACCTGACTAAGGGGGTCTCAAACTGACTCTCAGCCTGCGGGCCCACGGAGGCCTCCGTGGGTTTGGAATCCTGGGGGCACATCCCTAACATAATGCTGACATTTTTCAAGATTTTGTAACGGGCTTCTAATATGAGTGGATGTAAGGGCGGAGATGAGAAAAAGTAGGCCCAAGAACTTTTGGTTCGTTTTTCCCCAAATTCTGTCCCTCCCCAGAATGAAAAGGAGCTTCAAAGCCGACATCATGCTGCCCTGAGTAACCTGCGTGATTTCCAGGGTCACACTTGTCTCTGTACTCTTCCCTCGTGTTCGACTGTGTGTGTCGCAGGATATATTTTCATCATATTGATGGCAGTACAAATACAGCCTTAATCCCCTCAACATTCTGGTCTGGACTCCACAAAGCAAGATAAACAGGCCAGAGTGCTTCCCATGCTGATAGACTGTGTAACCCAGAAAGGACATGGTGAATCTCATCAAATCTAAGCCTCTGAGACTGAACGCCAAGCATTATCGTATGAACCACCAAGAAAGCAAAATCTCTGCTCAACGATGGCAAATGCAATTGACTGTAAGAGTCGTCCAATTTTAGGATGCCAAAATGCTTTCATATTTTTTTAAGTTGGTTTTTGCATCAGTGAAACAGGACGGTCGAATGTGTAGGAGGACAGGAGAATGTGCTCAGACTTATACATAAAAGTAGTACAGTTATTTAAAAAGTGCCCGCCTTAGTTAAACCCAGTACAGCCAAAGCACACTGCAGAAAAAGAAATGTGGAATCATGTGTTTCTTTTGGAGGAGAGGGGCATTGGGGATCAGAAAATAGCAAAGGAGGTGAGAAAGGTTTCAAGAGAAGATACACTTTTTTTTTTTTTTGAGAGAGAGAACATGAGCAGGGGAGGGGCAGAAAGAGGGGGACAGAGGATCAGAGGTTGGTTCTGTGCTGACAGCAGGGAGCCCGACGTGGGGCTCAAACTCACGAACCAGGAGATCATGCCCTGAGAGAAGTCGGACGCTCACCGACTGAACCACCCAGGCGCCCAAGAAGATAGACTCTCAGAAGGAAACAAGCCATAATCCAAAATATAAAATAAAAATCCATGAGTCCATTCCACTGTAAATAAATAAATAAGTAAACAAGGGAAAAAAGGGCCAAATCTTGACTGCAGGTGCATTCCAAATAATTTATGCAGATACTCTGCCTTCACGGGGGTGTAACTCCCCACTCTCCCAGGGTGGGCTGGGCTTAGTGCTGTCCTTCCAAAGAGTATGATATGAAAAGGCAGGGGGCAGAGAGCAACTGTGCAGTGAGAAAGCTGACAAGCCAGGTCATCAAGGTCAACATCAATGGTAATCAGGCATATTGACAATACTTGCCCTTGAATGGATAGGAAGAGAACAACACTTGACTTCTGTGCTCTTCCTCTCCCAAACCCATAATCCTAGGCGAATCACGAGAAAGACATTATACAGACCCTAACTGAAGGCAGAGTATAAAACAGCAGGCTAAGCAGTACTCCTCAAAACCCTCAAAACCATCAAAACAAGGGAAGGCTAGGAAACTGTAACAGCCAAGAAAAGCCTTAGGAGACCTGAGGACTGAGCGTGATGTCCTATCCTGGATGGAATCTTGGGACAGAAAAAGGACCTCAGGTGAGATGTTAATAATAGGGGAAACCAGGTATGGGATATATGGAAACTGAACTATTTTCACAACTTTTCTGTACATATCCATGTGTTTGTAAATAAAATTTATACTTAAACAGACAGGAAAGAAGTCAGAGCGTCTGCTGTGCTTTGGCACTTTGAGGACTCTGCATTTGCTCGCAGGCGGGGGACCCACAGTAAGGCCCTGGGAGGTGCTGGTGTCCTGAAAGATCTTCCTCTGGTTTCTCTGCTTTGTCATCCTGTCAACGGGGGATTTAGGGTTTAGCAAGAACTGAAACTTTGACTCACTTGTGTGCAAATGTAAGTTTCTTTCCCCTAAAAGAAGCAGACTAAACGCATTTCCCTGGATGTTTAATAAAAGCCTGGTGTTTACCGGGAGGGCTGTGAAACCACAGCAGATGCTTTTCATGAATATGGACGGGGGGGGGGGGGGTCCTCCTTCACTAATATGTGGGTTTCCTCTTGACTTACCTTTATCCAGGGGGTTCTGTGCAATCCAGCTCCGTGTATGGAGTAAGCCTTCCGTCCAGGACCCGGGCTCTTTGCCATGGCCTCACATAGTCCCCCTCTTCTTGTGAATTCTTGTGCCAATGTGAAATGAGAAGTCGGGGACACTCCTGTGTCCTGATGCACTGGGACCAGCCTGAACTGTGTGCGGTAACACGGCTACTTTCTCTTCCCACTGATAAAATGGGTTCACACTACACAGTCATCAGATTGAACAGAGGAGTTATAAGAAATCATGAGAAATGGTTCAAGTGAGTTGGAGGTCAATGTCCAACCAGCCTATTGAAGCAGTTGGCACTGAGCTGGTTGCTAGCACAGGTGATGTCCCTGCAGATGACAAGGAGATCCTGGGGTCTCTTTCTATCCCATGCTGGTTATTTTTATCTCAGGCCTTCTTGTATAAATCAAGAAAAAACAAAACCATGGGGGTACCTGGACGGCTGAGTCAGTTGAGTGTCTGACTTCAGCCCAGGTCATGATCTCAGGGGTCTTGACTTCGAGCCCTGCATCAGGCTCTCGGCTGTCAGCATGGAGCCCACTTAGGATCCGCTGTCCCTCTCTCTCTCTGTCCCACCCCACCTGTGCTGTCTCTCTCTCAAAAATAGATAAACCTTAAAAAAAAAAAACACCCAAATCAAAACCCACTGTGGGCTAGACTGAAAAATGTCATTATATATATATATATGTTGTCTTTGGTCGCCTAGGTTGGAAAAAGTTTTTACTCTTAGGATTTGGGAGGATGAAAAGAGGCCTTCCTACAAAAGAAAATAAAGATGAATGCAAGAAACAATTGAGTTTTACTTGGAAAGCTAAACAATCGCCTGCTTGCCCTAAGTGTGCTCTTCAAGACCCATCCTTCTTTGCAAATGATATTCAGCTTGGTGCTTCTTTCTGCCATCTGATTCACTGCCTATTATTCTTTATTATTATGATTTTAAAAATTTTTAATGTTTATTTATTTTTGAGAGAGAGACAGACAGACTATGAGCTGGGGAGGGGCAGAGAGAGAGGGAGACAGAATCTGAAGCAGGCTCCAGGCTCTGAGCTGTCAGCACAGAGCCTGATGTTGGGCTCGAACTCACCAGCTGTGAAACCATGATCTGAGTCGGACGTGAAACCAACTGAGCCACCCACGTCCTCCTATTATTATGATTTTTTTTAAGCAACGTGTAATAAAGGCATATCGCCACTTCATCTTTGGAGTAAAGAGAAATTATTCTGTATATCAAGTTGATCAAATCTGGCAGGAGCTCTGACCTCTTGGCCACCCAGGCTGGGTTTATTTTATGTGTAGTTACATAATGTCTTGGCCCAACCGACCCATGGTGTGATTTACAAAACTTTTGTTTTATTTGCTGCCTTTCCAGGCTCAGGCACTTCTAGAAGAGCTAAGGACATAATTCCTTTTGAAAGAATGACACAGTACCTGTTCCAAAATTAAAGTATCCTCCAAACCAGGAGATAATGACACAGCAACTGCATTCATAAGTCAGTAGGTAAAATTTACGAACAGGGTGGGAGGGGTGCCCACCACAGGTCGGCACAGTGTTAAATACTTTGGCACATGCTGTTGGTAAACAGCATGAAGTCATTCTTCTGGGAGCTTGCAGACTTTTCGTTGTGGACTTTCAGCATTTATATTACTTTTCTGTATTTTCCTACTTTTAAAAAACACTCTTCTCCCACTCAAGAGCAACTATAACAAGGGATGCCTGGCTGGCTCAGTTGGAAGAGGATGCGACTCTTGATCTCAGGTCGTGAATTCAAGCCCCACGTTGGGTGTAGAGATTACGTAAATAAAAACTTCTAAGAGCAACGATGACGAAAACCTGGTCAACTTATTATCTGTTAATAGCTCACCTCTCTTAGATGTGAGATGCTGCGAGTGCAGAATTCAACATTCTTTCCTCCCTGTAATTCCATAATGTCCATTTATGATGCCTGGCATGTAACAAGTACTCAGTAGACATGGCCCGTGATATTGACAAGGTTGACCTTGCTAGGAGAAAGCATGAGGATAGGAAAGAATGGCATTCATTCGGGGCGCCTGGGTGGCTCAGACATTTAAGCATCTGACTTTGGCTCAGGTCATGATCTCATGGTTTGTGAGTTTGAGCCCCACATAAGACTCTCTGCTGTCAGCATGGAGCCTGCTGCAAATCCTCTGTCCCCATCTGTCTGTGCCTCTCCCACACTTGTGCTCTCTCTCTCTCTCAAAAATAAATAAACATTAAAAAAAAAAGGGAATTCATTCATGTATCCAGCCCTCTGTGCGAATGGGGATATGTTGATAGAGGTGCCCACAGACTGTGTGGCACTTATACTGACTTAGGAGCTGTGTGCTGTTTAGTGCATAATTTAGCCCATCTAATTATCCATATCTGTATAACGAGCCAAACATATGTACATGAACTAGGTTGGACCTTTGCCTCAAGACGGTCACTTAGATGATTAGCTCTATAATGGGCGTTGTGTTGGCAGTCTGCTGGCACTTTCGTGGGTGCTACCACTGTGGTCCCAAACCAGAATCGGAAAGTCTAACCCTGAGAAGAGTCTGCAGATGTGTTAGTGAAGGACACAGAATGACGGAGGGAGGCCCAGGAAATGAAAATGGTCCTGCAATTGAGAGTGAAAAGAGCCTTCTAAAGACATCACAAGTGACTCCGCCCTGGAGAAAGAAGCCAGAAAGAAGGGCAGAGCAGAAGCCAGAGACGGAGAGCAGGGACCAGTGGAGGAGGGAAACTGGGGTGACAGTGGGTGCTGGGAGCCGGGCCTCGGCTTGCTTCCTCATCAGATGTTAGTGCGGCTTCTGCTCTGGTCATCACCATTGTGGTCCATCGTGAGCTAGGAGAGTGAGCAAGCTGCCACCTTGTGGGGAAGGGGGTGGGGGATCAGCCTTGATGACATGGCTGTAGGGCTGAGGTCTTTGGGTGACTCTCTTCACTTTGCTTACCCAGGGGTCACTGGGCAGTGGTTCTGGATGTTTCTTGAGTTCTAGGAAGTTTATAAGCCACTACTGAGCTGGAAGTGGTCCTCTTCCTCTGAACCAAATGTTGTTTTCCCCCCAGGGGAAGAGGAAGGCACGTGAGCTAAACCTGGACTTCACTCACCAGGAGACTGGATTCCAGATGGCAGGGGTCTTCAGGCCAGAGAGTCAACCGCCCTGAGCACCTGTTTCCTCACCAGCACAGTGGGAATAAATACCAATGTCTCTGGACTGCAGGAAGAACTACACGAGCTACTCTGCATAAAGTGTCCGGTGTGGTACCCAGCACACTTTTTTTTGTTTAATGTTTATTTATTTTGAGAGAGAGACAGAGAGTGAGCGGGGGAGGGGCAGAGAAAGAGGAAGACACAGCATCCGAAGCAGGTATCAGGCTCCGAGCTGTGAGCACAGAGCTCGAACTCACAAACTGTGAGATAATGACCTGAGCTGAAGTTGGACGCTTAACCGACTGAGCCACCCAGGTGCCCCAGCACACGGTGGTTTTGAGAATTTATTCCCACTTGTCAAAAATGAGCCTGTCCTTCATTCTGCTTCCACCAAGATGGCCATCCCAGGGACCTCCCACGGGGCCAGTTTCCTCTCATTTTGTTTAGGTTTTTTTTCTTCCATCTGTTCTCCAGAGCAAAATGAATCTCTTCCTCTTCAGGGAGTCTAAGAGCATAGTGCTTCTCAGAATCTGCTTTGAGTAATAACAATTTTACTTAGGGGCCACCTCATCTCCCTAGACAGGAAACCCCTGTAGGGAACTGTGGAATCAGAGAGAGCCTATCTGGTTCTTGTCCCTATTTCTGGGCACCAGAGCTTCAAAACTTCTGGAATTTCCTGAGTGGCAGGAGTTTGTTATGCTAATGAGGTGACTCTTGAGGGTAGGGGCCCTGGATGCTTCAGGTTGGGATCTGGTCACCAGAAAAACCAACCACAAGGTTAGAGGATTGGAATTTTCAGCTGCTTAACCTTCCGGGAGGGGAGGGGCACCAGACTGAGTTTAATCACGGGGCCAGTGACTTAATCAATCGTGAGCACGTAATGGAACTCCAGCGAAAGCTCTGGACATGGCGGTTCGGTAGAGTTTCCTGGTTGACGAAAGCACTGACGTACCAGAAGAGAAATGCGCCCTGACTCCACAGGGAGAGAACGTATGGGACCCTTCCAGGACTCACTCCTTGTATCCTTTAGAGACAAACAAACAGGGGCGCCAGGGTGGCTCAGTCAGCTAAGGGTCCATCTTTGGCTCAGATCATGATCTCACGGTTGGTGAGTTCCAGTCCCTCGTCGGGTTCTGTGCTAACGGCTCAGAGCCTGGAGCCTCCTTCCGATTCTGTGTCTCCCCCTCTCTCTGCCCCTCTCCTGTGCTCTCTCTTTCTCTCTCTGTCAAAAATAAACATTAAAAAAGATATATATGTATCTTTAAAAAGACAAACAACTACAATTGCAAATATAGTGTTTTGCTGAGCTCTGTGAGTCAAATGATCAAACCTGAGGGGGTCATGAGAACTCCTGAATTTATAGTCAGTCAGAAGTGCAGGAGGCCTGGGGACCCCTGACACGCAGCTGGAGTCTGCAGTGACCGCAGTCTTGGAGAGAACTATGCCCTTGACCTGTGAGGTCAGGTAGTTATAATAATTGAATTGCAGCACTGGGGTAGAATCTACTGGGGTAGAATCAGAACAGGAAGAAATTACTCAGTAGACTCTGTGCTCCACGTCAGGAACCAGGTAAATGTGGGCTGAACTGACAAGGGTTGAACCTTCCTGTGCTTTGGGGCAACCCTGATAGGGGAGCCTTGGTAAAAGAGCCTGGATCTCCCCACAAGGGCTGCAAAGGTCAGTCTCTCTGTGGCCAAGGCAGGATCACCTAGGCACGGTGAATTGAATACACTCATCTTTGACTTTGAGCCAGGAGCAAATCTCTCTGATAGAAGCAACATCTTTCCAGCTTCCCAGGGCAGCAGATGGCAGTGGGGGTGTGCGGTAGCCAGTGTCACAGGGGCAAGCTACAATAACTAGTGTCAGCAAGATAGTCGCAGTGTCCTCAGATTCAGCTTGTTTCCCACGGGGTGATTTGTGGCCCCTTTGATTAGGGTTTTGTTCAAGTTTCCTTATTCTATTTGGTTTCTCTGCCATCTTGGAAGTTCCACTCTTTTATAGTTACTCTTGAAATTTTGCCATGCATATATAATTTAACCAAGTCTAAATTTGATATCAGATGCCTGTCTTATAGAATACAAGGGTTTTAGAAGATTTATATTCTGGGGCGCCTGGGTGGCTCAGTCGGTTGAGCGCCTGACTTCAGCTCAGGTCACGATGTCGCGGTCCATGAGTTCGAGCCCCGAGTCGGCTCTGGGCTGATGGCTCAGAGCCTGGAGACTGCTTCCGATTCTGTGTCTCCCTCTCTCTCTCTGCCCCTCCCCCATTCATGCTCTGTCTCTCTCTGTCTCAAAAATAAATAAACATTAAAAAAAAATTTTTTTAAAAGAAGATTTATATTCCAATTGTCCCTTGACTTCTATGCTGTCATTGTCCTTTATTTTAGTTTAATATTTTATTTGTAAACCTGCAAATTAGCCAGTTACTATTATTATTATTTATTGACAAACAATGCTGCTTTAGGAGTGTCTGGTTGGCTCAGTCAGAAAAGCATGAGAATCTTTTTTTTTTTTTTTCAACATTTATTTATTTTTGGAACAGAGAGAGACAGAGCATGAACGGGGGAGGGGTAGAGAGAGAGGGAGACACAGAATCGGAAGCAGGCTCCAGGCTCTGAGCCATCAGCCCAGAGCCTGACGCAGGGCTCGAACTCACAGACCGCGAGATCGTGACCTGGCTGAAGTCAGACGCTTAACCGACTGCGCCACCCAGGCGCCCCGAGAAAAGCATGAGAATCTTGATCTCAGATTCGAGCCCCACATTGGGTGTAGAGATTATTTAAAATAAATAAGGCTTAGAAAAATAATTCTGGCTTAGATTTTACTTCCACTTCCTCCTTCCATCTCATGCCATCTTTCTGGAACCATTTTCATTCTTTCCAAAGGACAACTTTTACATATTCCTTTAGTGTGCCTGCTAGGAGCAAACTCTTGGTGCTTATTTTTATGTAAATGTCTTTATTTCTTTCTTGTTCTAGAAAAATAAGTTGCTGGGCACACAATTCCATGCTGACATTTCTTTTTCACCAGCACTTTGAAGAGACTACTCCACTGTTCTCTGGTTTTTATTATCGTTTTAGAAAAACTCACTCTTGGTCTCATTGTATTGCCAATTTCTGTGGGTGGCCCATCTTTTCTCTCTGGCTACTTTTCAGATCTCTTTGTCCTTGCTTTTCTGTGGCTGTACTGTGTATGGGGTGTGGACTTTGTTAGTCTTTGCTTGGTGTATTTTGCACCTTTTATCTCTGTGAATTCATGTCTTTCATCAATTCTGTTATCATCTCAATCATTGTCTCTGAATATTGTTTCTTTTCCATTTTCTCTCATGGAACTCAACTCGTGGAACTCCAATTAACCATATGTTAGAATATCCCATTTTATTTTTTAATTAAAAAAACATTTTAATGTTCATTTATTTTTGAGAGAGAGAGAGAGACAGAGCTTGAGCAGAGGAGGAGCAGAGAGAGAGGGAGACACAGAATCTGAAGCAGGCTCCAGGCTCAGAGCTGTCAGCACAGAGCTGGATGCGGGGCTCGAACTCACCAACCGCAAGATCATGACCTGAGCTGAAGTTGGATACTTAACTGACTGAGCCACCCAGGCGCCCCTAGAATATCTCATTTTATTATTCGTACCTTATTCATTCTTAATTTCTTTCATCACTTCTTTGTCCATGTCTTTATGCTGTCCTTTGAATAGTATCTTCAGAACTATCTTCCAGTTCACTAATTTTCTCTTCATCTGTCTCTAACCTGCCATATATATGTATATTCATGTGTGTGTGTTTCATATTTCACAATTTACCCATTTAAAGTCTATAATTTGAAAAAAAATGAAGTATATAATTCAATGACTTTTAGTATGTTCACAGAGTTGTGCAACCATCACCACAATCAATTTTAGGATCTTTTCATCACTCCCGAAGAAATCCCATACCCATTAACAGTCACTCCCTATTTTCTCTAATTCCCCCTCACTTGCCTTCAGCAACCACTCATCTACTTTATGTCTCAATAGATTTGTTTCTTCTGGACCTTCATCTAAAGGGAATCCTACAACGTGGTCTTTTGTGACTGGCATCTTTCACTTAGCATAATTCTAAACTTCCTTAGAGGTCATCTGTTGAATTCTTCACTTCGTTTTAAATTTCTATATGCTTTATTACTTCCTTTTTAAAAATATTTATTTGTTTTTGAGAGAGAGAGAGAGAGAGAGAGAGAGAGAGAGAGTATGAGTAGGGAAGGGGCAGAGAGAGAGAGAGAGGAAGACACAGAATCCGAAGCAGGATCCAAGCTCCATCCTGTCAGCCCAGAGCTCGATGTGGGGCTCAACTCATGAATTGCATTTGATCATGATCTTAACTGATTGAGCCACCCAGACACCCCTCTACTATTCCCTTTTTCAATTTACCTGATAGTCTTGATAGACTCTAGTCTTGGTAGACTCTCTTTTGATAGTCTTTTTTTCTGATAGTCTTGTTTTTTGATCTTATTTTTACTTCTTTAAATATTTCACATACAATCATGCTATTTTATGATGCTATCTAGCAGAACAATTTAGAATCTCAGCTCTTGAGGTTCTAGGTCTGCTTCTGCTGATTTTCATTCAGGGCAGTTTATTTCTTTATGTCGTCGGTGACATTTGAATGGAAACTGTTTTAGTCTATCTTTGTAGAACATCTGAGGTTGTTAAATCTTCAAGAGAAATTGCTTCTGCTTCTGCAGGGAGCTGGGGTCAGGATCCCCTTGCAAGGGTCTAGCTGCCAGGATGAGTCTTGGTTTCATCTCCACCTCCCCCCACCTTGCATCTGACTGCTGATAGTGGCGATTTTCCCCCACCCACTTTTTGTGTGGAGGCTAACCTGTCACTCCTTCAGGCTGCAGCCCTTGGTATGTGTGATGTATACATGTACACGTGACATATACATGTGACGTTCATGAGCTATCCTTTCCTATGGCATGCCCAGCAACACATGGAAATTCTGTCCTTCCTCGTTTATCTACAGGGGAAGGGCCCCTCTGAGCACCTAATTTGCCACTTGTTTCCACTTCCTGGAAGCCCCTAACCTGCTTCTGATTCTGCCCTGCTCCTCTGGCTTTATGGGTCAATCTTGGGGCTCCCAAATAATCCTCTTGATTATTCCATCTCCTGTGTAAATCTCCAAAGTCAGAACCTATTTGCCCACAACTGAGAAGACTGACGGATAGAAGAGCTTCCTGGTGATGAGGATCATATTTGTGAGCACAAGCAGTGCGCCCTGCCCTGTTCCAAGGGTTTTACATGTATTAACTCCCATAGCATGATAACCATCCTACTTCGCAGATGAGGAAACTGAGGCACGGAGAAGCAGCATGGCTTGTTTGGGATCCCCCAGGTTGCAGCTCCTGGAGCTGGGAGGCAAACCCAGGCGGCCTGGCTCTTTTCTCTTTTCGTGACTGCAAAAAGAAACAGGGGCTCAGGGTCATCCAGCATTCAGCAGAAAATCCCGCTTTTGGAGGAAAAGGCTATCGACACCTGGGAGCTCATAAAAACCCTGACCTGGCCTTTCTGGTACAATGTACTTAGCAGGTGTGGCAGTGAGTCTGGGGTTCTCTGAGCTTTTTTTCGGGCTGAAGAAAAGAACACACAAATTCAAAGTCAAGAGTCACAAGTTTCCCTGAGAACATCTATGCAGACAGGTTAGCACTAAAGCAATGCTACCGAACGCAGGATTCGAGTGCCTCTGTTGCATTTTCAGCTTGCCTGGGAAGCCCTGAGAGTGGACTCAAGACCCCACCTTTGACTTGATCCAACAGAGGCATGAAATTGACAGTCAGGTGTGAATAAACAGCCGAATAAACAGCCGGCTGTGCTCTGAGCGGCTAAGTAACATCCACGTGGGGACTGGTAGGAGGACTTTGCTTCAAGGGGGACAGGTGGTCTGCTCTGGGGATGAGACCCTGCCTGACCCCTCCTCATCCTGTCCCAGGACGTCCTCTGGTCGGCTACTCCCTTAAAAATAAGGGAGTGTCATTTATAATAATCATCATCGTCAAGCACTTACTTTAACGCCCGGCACTATGAAAAGCTATTTTTACAGACTTACATACTCACTCGCTTTTTTGCTTGTTCCTTTTACTCCTCAGAACAACCCTGTAACATCAGCACCATTATCCACCCATTTCATGCACGAGGAAACTGAGGCTGGGGGAAGTAACTTTCCTGGGGCCCTACAGCCAGAAGGGGTGGGGGTCATGGGAACCCAGCACTTGGGGCAGGAGAGCCTGCCTTTGGGCAATCCCTGTCCTTCTCAGGAGTGTCCCTGTGGTCTCTTTGCTTTACCGCGAAGCCAGAAGGCCTACCTGAGGGCAGGCAAGTCACAACCCAAGGACCAAAGGCTAGTCCTTCTCCAGAGGTCCTGAGGATTTGTTTTCTGCCGTCTGATGTGGATCTGGCTACTGAAGGGCCTTGCACACTGGGTCTCTCAGAGCCACGGAAGGAATTGGTGGGGCCCTGAGCTGCTGGGTCTGAGCTTCAGGGTCTGGTGGGCGTTTACCTTCACTGCTTCCCAGCTGGAATTCACCAGGTGCTGCCGGAAGGGCCCAAAACCTGAAACCAAAGAGACTCTGGTTAGCTCAGGCCAGGCCTAACAGGTGGGGGGTGGGGGGTGGGGGTGGGGAGGAATGTCTCTACACCTGGGCTGCTCCCTGCACCCCCATGGGAGCTTCCTGCTGCTCTCAGGGCCATAGTGGCCCCCAGGGGACTCCATACACATCCTTACTTGTGGAGACCTGCAGCTTCACCGATCTGGGAGCATTTCAGAGTTCTCTGTGGGAGGCATTATGGGGGAGCCAGAAAGGAATGTGCAGCCAACCCTCTCCCCCAAGCCAGCAATGCTTGAGAAAGTGCACAGATGTCCGGCTAAAATGCATCCTTTGTAAAGAGCCCAGAAGTACACCCAGTGAATATGCCCAGTCCTTTGCCAGGAGAGGTGTGGAATCAATTCCATGGGAGAGGGATGGCCTTTTCAACAAATGGGGATGGAACAGGACACTCAGAGGCAAAAACATAAACCCTCAACCTCAGTCTCTCAAACTTGTACAAAAATTAACTCCAAATGGGTCATCGGCTTTGATGGAAAAAGTAAAACTATAAAACTTTTAGTGGTAGAGAAAGGGAGGAAATCTTGGGATCTACCCACCAGGCAAGGACTTCTTGACACCAAGAGCATACTATGATCTATGAAAGCAAATGTTAGCAAACCAGACCACATCACAATGAGAACTTTCGCTCTACAAAAACCCCTTATGAATGAATGGAAAGACCAGGCACCGACAGGGAGAGCATAGTTGCAAATCACACAACTTCTCACTTGTGGGCAAATAGATTCTCACTTCGGACATTCACACAGGAAATGGAATGATCAACAGGATTATTTAGAGTCGCAAGTCACACAACATTAAAAAAAAAAAACAAACAAAAAACCAAGGGCGCCTGGGTGGCTCAGTTGGTTGAGCATCTGACTTTGGCTCACATCATGACCACAGTTCGTGAGTTCAAGCCCCACATTGGGCTCTGTGCTGACAGCTCGGAGCCTGGAGCCTGCTTCAAATTCTGTGTCTCTTTCTCTTTCTACTTCTTCCCTGCTTGTGCTCTGTCTTTGTCTCTCTCAAAAATAAGTAAACATTAAAAAACAAAACAAAACAAAAAACCAACGAGTTAGAAAGTTGGCAAAACACACAAAGGGACAGTTCACTGATGAAGATCTACGTACAGACAGTGAATAAACACAGTAGGGGATGTCCAACATTGCTTGCCAGGAAAACTCAATGAAGACCGTAATGAGATATCATCACACTTCTAAAAGAATGGCTACAATAGAAATACTGATAACACCAAAAGCTGACAAGGATGAGGAGAAACTGGCTCTCGTACACATTGCCGGTGGGAATGCAAAATGGCACCGCCACTCTGGGACATAGTTGGCCAGTTTCTTTTAAAAGCAAAAGTGGACTGCACACCACACAGACTCCTGGTTATTTACCCCAGAGAAATGAAGACTTGTTTTTGCATAGAAACTCCTACACCCTTGTTTACAGCAGCTTTATTTGGAATAACCCAAACCCAAAGCTGGAAACTACCCAAGTGTCCTTCAGTAGGTGAACGGGAAAGCAAGAATTCCAAATCATAGAAAACTACTCAGCACTGAACAGAAAAAAATTGGAAACAACATCAATGCCCATCAACTGATGAATGGGTAATCAAAAGGTGGTATAGTCCATACAATGGAACATTATTTGTCAACGAAAAGAAAGGGAGTACTAACACAAGGTACAATACGGATGAGCCTTGAAAATATTGTGCTCAGTGAAAGAAGCTAGCCACAAAGGACCACATATTTACGGCTCCATTTACAGGAAAGGTCCAGAATTGGCAATCTAGAGAGACAGAAAGTGGATTAATGGGTAGTAAAGCTGGAGTGTGTGGGGGCTGGGCTGGGGGATTAGGAATTGATAGTTAAGGGGAGTGGGGTTTCTTTTCAGGGTAACGAAAATGTTCTAAGCTTGACTGTGGTGATGAATGCATAACTCTGTGAATATACTAAATGCCATTGAACTGTACGTTTTAATGAATGAATTGCATAGCATGTGAATTTTATCTCAACAGAGCTGTTAAAATTAAAAAAAAAAAGAAGGAACCACTGATACGAACAACAACTCGGATGAATCTCAGAGGCATTCTGCTGAGTGAAAACAAAGTCAATCTCAAAAGGATACATTCCACATAATTCCATTTACACAATACAGTAAAACCTTGTTTCGGGAGCATAATTCATTCCAGAAATATGCATTAAAAAAAGCACTTGCATATCAAAGCGAATTTCAAGAACCATTGGCTCAGCTGTGATCCTGTGACGGTCGCCTTCAGGTACTACCCGTATTGCGAGAATCATTTGTTTATCAAATTAAAATTTATTAGAAATGTTGGCTCTTTTTGTGGAACACTCGCAGAACAAGTTACTTGCAATCCGAGCTTTTACTGTATTTGTAAACCAACACAACTACAGACATGAAGAACAGATAGTGGTCAAGAGTTAGGGAAGGGGAAGCGGGTAGATGTGGCTCTAAAGGGGTAGTTCCAGAGAGCCTCGTGATATCAGTACAATTATGTATCTTGATGTTGGTGGTCGTTACACAGAGCTGCATCTGTGATAAAGATGCATAGAGCTGTACACACACACACACACACACACACACACACACCCTGAATCAGACCAATGGCAATATCCTGGCTTTGATATTGAAGATGTTAACATTGGAGGAGGCTCGGTGGTGGCTGAAGGGGACCACTCGATACATTTCTTTGTGATTTCTCATGAATCTATAAATATTTCAAAATTAAAAATAAATTTAAAAACGTGTATTTCGGTTCAGCATTTCTCAGATGCCGATATGCACATTTGTCTTACTAAAATATAGAATTTTATTGTGTGGGTTTGGGGTGAGGCTGGAGACTCCGTATTCCCAAGAAGCTCCCAGGTGGTGCTGATGCCGTTGGCCCTTGGACCACATGGTGAGTAGTGAGACTTTGAACACCTAGGATCAGAATACTTAAAAGAGGAGAGAGAGCTGGTGGGTGTTTTGGGAAGATATGAGCATTTAAATTGGTGGGCCCAGTAAAGTAAATGGTCTGTATCGATGTCAACGTCAGCAGAGACCTTTCTGCCCTAGTTAAGTTCATCTTCACAATTCATGGCTCATTCAGACAGCAGTTAAGTCCCAAGGGCTGCCTTAAAAACAAAAATAAAACCCCACAATCTTCTAATCCATTGAAGGCCAGAAGAGAATAGAAAGTTTGGACAAGGTTGAATTTTCTCTTTCTGGCTGACTGCTGACCTGGGGTATGGTTTCCTGCCCTCAGATGGGACTTACATCATTTGTGTTCCTGGTTCCCAGACCTTCAGACTTAAAGTAGAATTGACTCCCTGGGTTTCTTGGGCCTCCAGCTCCCAGGCAGCAGGTGGTGGGACTTCTTAACCTCCATGATCACATGAGCCAATACTTTGTAATAAGTCTCTTTCTAGAGATGTATACATATTTAGAAAAGATAACTATGTATTCTGTTGCTCTGTAGAACCCTGACTGATAAAGACCTCTCCTTTTCTGGAGAGAGGAATAGAGGGGCTAAAGAAAAGGTGAAATCTCGTCTCTGAAGGGTGGAGATAGGGTACTCCTGGCTGATGGGTTCAGTACCCCGGGGGTGGGGTGGGGTGGGGGCATCAGGTGATCAGAGAGAATCAGGGCCACATGGAGAGACTGGAAAAGGATTCAGCATCTGTGGAGCCCCTCCCAGGTTCTGGAAACTGCCTGGTACTTTCCATATGTGGCATTGTTTAATCTATACAACAGACCATCCCAGGAGGTACATAACTCTAACAGCAGTGAAGGTGAACACTCTGCTTTCTATGTTCCAGGCATTATTGCAAATGCTCCATTCTATTCACCCTTTTATTCCTCGAAACAATCCTACTAGATTACTATAATTGGTCCCATTTTACAGATGAGTAAACTAAGGCATTAAAGCTAAGAAACTTGTTCTAGGTCTCCCAGCCGGTCAGTGGTGGGGCTGAGATGCAAAAAGTGAAGACAAAGACCAACTCAGGTCTCTGACTTCTCCTGGCTTCCATTCCCGCCATGGTCTGAGTTTTAGAGGGGCCACTTCAAGATGTGGGCGCAGCAAAAACGAGCAGCCAGAACGCAGAGAGGGCAATGGAGTCCCAAGACATGGCTTCTTCCAAGGCCGGCAGGTAACCTTTCCTAAGCTAGGAACAAAACAAAATTCTACCTAATTGCCTTTTGTTAGAAATCCACTGCAGGGGCACCTGGGTGGCTCAGTCAGCTAAGCATCTGACTCTTGATTTTGGCTCAGGTCATGATCTCACGGCTTGTGGAATCAAGTCCCCCATCAGGCTTTGCACTGACAGTGCGGAGCCCGTTTGGGATTCGCGCTCTCCCTCTATCTCTGCCCCTCCTCCAAGCACGTGCGCACGCGTGCTCTGTCTCATAATAAATAAATAAACATGCAAAATATTTAAAAAAAGAAAGAAATCTTCACTGCAGTTGAATTATGAAATAGTACACTGTGTAAGTGTTCCCAGTGGAAGGAAGAAGCCATTCCATTTGTCCTAAAAGATGGTGTAGAAGGAGTGACCACACCTGTGGGGTCTCTTACTTCATTTCTCCTTCAGAGTGGCCCTTGCTCAGGGCTCGTGGGCCACTGGCACTCACCCATCCCTGCCCTTGTAAGGGAGGCCAGTGGCTGCCGGGACCTCCGGCTTTTAGAGTAGGAGAGGTTCTGGAGAGGGCTGTGCCTTTGAAGTTCCCTAAACTCTGGATCTAGAACCACTAGGCGTGGCTCACAAGGGGTAAATCTTTCTCAGGGAGTGGAGGAATTTTGGACAGGATCTGGACACCAGGAAGCAAATGCTGTCCTCTTGACGCTGACTCAATCCTATGGAATAAAAAAGACCGTAGCTGCCACGGAGAGCAGCCAGGAAAAAAAAAAAGTTTTCAAAAATATTGAGATTCAGAAAAAAATCACTGACAAACCAGGTACCTCCTGGGATGATTGTTGACGTAATAAAAATACAGCGAGGGACACACAAAAAATCACCTTCTGATTCTCTGCCTTAGAACCGTATTCAGATCGACATATTCAGACCATCTCTTATCTGTTTTTAATTAGGAAAAACAACTCAGCAAGTACAGGTCTGAAGGTTTTGTTTTGCAGGGTCAAACCTTGCACTTTAAACTTGGCAGGCCCTCGGGGTGAAATTTGCACAATCTTTTGCAATCCAGGGAGGCGCTTTGGAGGGATGCAGGTTTTCTGGGTGTCCCATTGTTCTGTTGGTGCGGGTCAGAAGTTCTTGAACCTGAGGCAGTTCTTCAGAGCCCCTGTCTTTCCCCCGCCCCCATCCCCATTGGCCTATGTGCCAATAGGCTTGGCGAGATTTACACACAAATCCAATTAGATGAAAAGAGTACCCTGGCAGCTCAGAGCATTTTTAATAAAGGAAGGCCACACTGTGGAAGCCCAGTGGGCATTCCCAAATCGTGGCTGATTATCAGGTACTTCATCAAACAATCTAGAGTTTGCCAACAAACCAGAAGCTGACAGGCCAGAGGCAGGGGTCAGTGTGAGTTGGAGACTTGGTGGCTGGGCTTCAATATTCATATTTCATTTGTGACAAGTGTTGCATTTATTGGGGGGGGGGGGGAGGATACAGTTTCCTTAGCAATTCAAGAATATTTTGAACCGCTCAATCTCTGTACCCAAAATAACACAAATGAGAACAAGGGAGATAAAGGGTTTGCAAAAGAATTTTCTTTTCCCTCAGAAGGTTAACAGGAGTTTGATGATAGTCTGAAAATATTAAGATAGGTAATTTTCCAATTTTCTGTGTGCACAGGTGAATACTGGTTTCCTCTTTTTCCTTCATCTAATACAATTTTAAAAAACCTTGAAATATGCCAAATATGTCTAAAAGGAAGGAGCTCTGTGAAGAAATCAAGCCCTTCGGGGACCAGCCTGTGACAAGGACCAGAGGTGGCTGGGGTTGATTTTGGATGTGCTGGTGAAAAACAGGAGTGACTACGATTGCTTCCAAGTTGATCTTTTGGGGTTCAGCACCTCCAGTTGGTGGGTCTTGTTATGCCCAGAATTCGTGATCCCCAAAGACCAGCAGGGAGCCGAGTCCAATGCAAAAGCAAAGAGCCTTTATTCGAGCTAGCTCGAGCTCAATCCCCTACCTGCACCGAGGCAGCGGTGAGATGCCGGGGAGAGAGATCGAGTTTCAAAAGGACAAAGGTTTTATTGGGGCCTAGGGGCAGTTGGTGAGGTAATGGTTGTGGCCTCAGCTGATTGGCTGGGGAAGGGTCGGAGTCCTGTTAGGCAAGTGAGCAGGAGGTTACTCAAGGGGAGGAGGCGTGGTCAAGGTGAAGGACACAGAACAAGATGGAGTCGGCCGGCGTAGGCCCGCCCTTTCAGGTGTGGGGGGCTGCTGGGGGAGGGCTTCAGGGTTTTCTGAGTAGCTGAAAGCTCTTCAGTCCAGGTGTGGGGGCTGTGAGCTCCTCTGGGGTGGTTACTGTAGATGGACCACTGTCCCAGCCTCATGTCCTTTCTGGATCCCCAGCTCCCACGTCCTTGCTAAGGAAAATGCACCGCAGTGGGTGCCACATGGGCCTACTGGGCCCCAGATTCAGGCAGCCCGTGCCTCCCTGGGATTCCTCCCCGGTGGGCAGAGGACAAGGTCTGAGCCTAAGCCACATGCGGGCACCTGTGTGTATGTCACTCGAGGGTTATTTGAAGGGAGGGATAGGACCGAAGCAGAAGCATCCTGTTTTTTAATACGGAATAGCGAGAGGTTAGCTTCCATCTGTAATTATTGGCACCAGCAGATGCCAGTCTTTTTCCCTGAGAGAGAGAGAGAACTGTTTATGACCGGATCAGGCAAGTGCACATTCCATGGTTGGGCTAAAAGCAGCAGCAAATGGGAAAGCGGAAAAATAGTCGTACGGGTCGCCATCACGCAGCTGGGCTGGGAATCCATGAAACCCAAGTGGGGAGTGTTTGTATCTGTGCCTCTGAGGGTCAGATGGCCGTGGCTCCACGCAGGGCACTGGGCGCTCAGAACATGGGGCACCCCTTCTGCCTGGCTGCTGGTAGTCTCAGGCTCCTATCAGGGCACCCAACCTTGTGTGGCTGGGAGCCCCCTCCCCCCCACCAAAGGGAATGAATGGCTAGGGTGGGGGTAGGGCAGCAAGACGATAGGATACCAATACCGCTTGAAGGCAGAAATAACCAGCTGAGGACTGAGGCTTTGGGCAACAGATAAGTCGGAGCATAATCAGGGACTTTCTGGACTCTTGGGTCTGGATCAGTTTGTTGCTGGGTATGGGTCTAAGGTGAGCCATGAGTTTGGTGGTCAACTGTCCCTGTTTGCCCAGGACTGAGGGGTTTCTGGGACTGGGACGGGGGACTAAAATGGGCTGAAACCAGTGCAGTCCCAGGCATATCAGGTGGGTGGACGACCCTACAAACTGTTGGTTTAGACCTTTTCTCCTTTTTAGTAATCGTCCTTTCCCCTCCGCTGGAGTCCCTCATTGTGTGAGGCCATTATGACTAAGTGAAATTTGGTTGCTCTTGAAAGTGATTATGCAAATTATGTTAAAGAAAAAAAGGAAAAAGAAAAGAAAACCAAAACCACAGATGAAGCTTATGGTAAAAGTGTTGGTTGAAAGCATCTGTCACCTAGAAGCTGTGGGTCCTCAGATGAGTTCATCTGTGACCCCTCTCCCCTTTCTGTGAACTGGGGAGGATCACACAGCACCTCCTTCCTAGATGGAGCCTTCCCGAGCCTTGGCACTGTCCCCGGCCCCCACAGCCCTGGGGGGCAGAGGCTCACACCCCCAGCAAAGTCTGTGCTGGCTTCTCAGGCTGCCCCCTCCCCACGTGCTGCCTGCCACAGCACTTAATACGGTGCTTGACAAACCACATGCCCACTCAATGTTAGCCACTGCCCCGTGGTAGCATTCTACCTGGCTATGAAGACGTTCCTCCTCCTTAATTGTCCTTAATTGTGTCAGACTAACTAAAGCTAACATTTTGGGTTTTTCTGCCTATTGAAGAAGCCATGTAATGCAACATCTTGACCCCTCAGAATACATATGTATATTATATATATTAGCTAAAGTATATATTTTTAAATTTTTTCTTAGAGAGAGGCAGAACGTAAGTGGGGGAGGGGCAGAGAGAAAAGGGAGACACAAATTCAAAGCAGGCTCCAGGCTCTGCGCTGTCAGCACAGAGCCCGATGAGGGGCTCGAACTCATGAACCCTGAGATCGTGACCTGAACTGACATTGGGGATGCTTAATGGACTGAGCCACCCAGGCACCTCTAAAAATATGTTTTTTAGAAAGCTGTCTGATAGGAAGTACAAAAAACGATTCTTTTTCTCTCTCTGGGTGTGGTCATGAGAAGCTCCAATTCAGGGCCCCTGGGCGCTGGCCGAGCTCCTCCAGGGCCATACTGCTTCCCTAAGTTCAGAGTGCTCTGTATTAGAGGGTGTGATCATGTGGTTCCATCTTCTAAATTGGCCCCCTGATAGAAAAAAACTATACCACCCCCTTTAATTGGGATCACTGCCAAGGACTAGACTCCACCTGATGCCTCTCTGGGATGCTGAACCAAAGGCTATTCCTTCTAATTGGCCCCTGGTGTG
Source organism: Panthera uncia (assembly GCF_023721935.1). Lineage (NCBI taxonomy): Eukaryota > Metazoa > Chordata > Mammalia > Carnivora > Felidae > Panthera > Panthera uncia. The sequence continues at coordinate 126,469,404 of NW_026057582.1, forward strand.
GGCTGCAGGCTTATTTACAGCAGAGAACAGGTGGGAAGTGGCATTTGCCCCCAGTGGCCTTCCCCTGCCTGCTCTGGGAAGCCAGGGCCACCTTGTTTTGCAAGGGAGGCAGAGGGCATTGCGTTATACCTTATTTTGAGATTAAAGCAGACAATACAAAAATCCAGGTTGGAAAGCAATTACTGAGTTTCACATACTCCCTCAGGCACTGCTGATGTTATGTCAACCCCCACTTTGGTGAATGGCTCCCCTGGTTCCAGTTCACTCACCTAGTTCATCTGTCAGGAGGGTTTTGCATGGCCATCACAGTCATAAACAAATTAGGCCACAGGAAATGCCCACATTTGTAAAGTTGGTTGCTGCTAAGGTCACACGCTGATAACAATATTAACTAATGAGATCTGGGTAGCCAACTTATGTTTACTAACGTTAACTTATCATGCCTCAAAACAGACTCAACTGTTTTTAAGATTGTGCTACTTTTCTGCCAACGAAACTGCAATTTTTATTTCTATTTTTTTCAGGATTTGACACGAGCCATTCTTATTTTAACTCAAACTGAAATGGGTCCTGGAATTTTCACTTTCCCATAATTCACTTATTTCCTTATACCCTAAACTTTCCCCTAATTTTGCAATTAATGAAAAAGAGAATATTTTTACTTGGCAACAGTGACATGTCTCTGACTGCATCCAACCCCACCCGAGAAAAAACCCCACACATTCTCATTCTCTAAAATGAAAACAACCCAGAGAAGTATGGATTTTGAGGTCTGACATCTGCACTTTTATTTCTTTTTCCATTGTAAAAACAAATGGTCTCTAACAATTGCTGATGTCAAACACAATCTTTAGGCGGGTGAAATACAGTAAGCCTGAGAACGAATAAGGCGACTAAAGAGAGATGTTTTATTTAACAAAAAGCACCGTGATCTTCCTTATGAGTTAGATTCCCGAGAGGAAGATATTTGTAATCATGTTTGACTCTGGGATTAAGAGGGCAAGGTGCAACCCTGTCTCAGTGAACTGAAAAGCAAGTAACAGTACACACATGTTCTCACCAGGGACGACAAATGTGGGCTGCCAAGATCATAATATCCCAAGACCTAAATATTTCAAGTTTTGAACCAAACATAAAACTTTGTGGGATTTGTTTAAAATTTCTCATTGGCAAGTTGTGACTTCCTGCTTAAGCAAGAAAAAGGCTTAAAAGTGTTTATTTGTCTCTTACATGAACAGCTCTTACAACACGTTTTGTACACTTGACATAAACGAAATTTAATCAACCTGGTCAAACTCCTCTTGGGAGGTGGGGAGAATAAATCAATCGTCAAGAAGCATTCGTAATTTAAATAATAACAATAATAATAAGCTCTCCTCTGTGTCCAACATCTCTGCCTCCAGCTCAGCTACTTATGTCTATCATAAAATACAAAACTCGTACCCAAACTGCCTCGTCAAAGCACTAACAGATTCTCGAAAAATGTCGGTCTTCCAAGGTAGCCTTTGGGGACTCGCTCACCCTTATTCCTTTACTTTTCCAGCTTAGTAGTTCAAAGGGGGCCCAAACACAGTCCCTGCAAAGAGCTACAGAGTCAACATTATTTGCCCCGCCCTTGTAGTTTTCAAAGCAGCCTGGGCAATATGCAAATGAGAGGGCGTGGCTGTGTTCCCATAACTTTGACTTTTGAATCCATGTAATGCCCATGTGTCACAAAGCATTATTCCTCTTGTGCTGTGTTTGAACTATTTACACATGTAGAAACTATTTTTAGCTCACGGGCTGCACAAAAAACAGGCGCAGGGCTGGGTTGGGGCTGTGGGCTGTAATTCGTAGTGTGTAGGCCCCTCGCTAGAGTACAGTTTTTCTTCCCTAAAGAACAGGATGTGGTTGATGATAAAGTAACCTTATGGGATACAGGAACAAATTTGTAGTTAAATGACTAACTAGATTTGGTTAAAATCAAAATGAGGATTAAGTGACTCAGAATATTCCATCAAAGAATTCATTGCTTTCCCTTTTCGGTTAGGCTCGCCTGTTGTTAAATGAGAAGAGCGTTCTGAATGAATGTGGCAAACAGTTTTGTGTTCAAAATTATAGTATTTATGATTCTCACTACTATGGAATTAGCTCCCTGAAGCAGTTAGCAATTGATATTTTTTTAAATCTCAGCCATCGATGTGCAATTGCTTTTCTAGGCGAGATTTGACTCCAAAACTCATGTAAGGAAGGACCCTAAAGCTATACTTCACCTTTTGGGAGTTTCTGACACAACATATTCATGTTTTTAACCTCCCTGCTAAAGAATAGCTCTCAAATGCTCACAGCACCTATTTATTTAAAAATTAAAAATTTGAGACTTTTATAATACTCTGAAACAACCATTTAAAACTGTTTTAGAACAGAATTGGTATGTTAGAAACCACATTATATTATAACATCGGGATCATGTTCAATATTTCCACAGGAAACTGGTATAGAAAGATGCTAGTATTTATTTATTTATCTTAAAAAAATTTTTTTTTAACGTTTTATTTATTTTTGAGACAGAGAGACAGAGCATGAACGGGGGAGGGTCAGAGAGAGGGAGACACAGAATCTGAAACAGGCTCCAGGCTCCTAGCTGTCAGCACAGAGCCCGACGCCGGCTCGAACTCACGGACCGCGAGATCATGATCCGAGCCGAAGTCGGCCGCCCAACCGACTGAGCCACCCAGGTGCCCCTATTTATTTATTTATCTTTAATTTGAGAGAGAGCATGAGTCGGGGAGAGGGACAGAAGGAGAGGGAGAAACTTAAGCAGGCTCCACACTCAGCTTGGGGCCTGACACGGGGCTCGATCCCACAATCTTGGGATCATGACTGATGGGGTTTTGAAGTGGTGGGGGTTCAGAGCTCACAGTCAAGAAAAAATTCTTGTGATGTCTTTGGTGCTAAAAGTTTTTCTTTATTAAAGCACGGGGACAGGACCGGTGGGCAGAAAGAGCTGCCCTGGGACCTTGGGGAGAGAGTGATTATAAACTTGAGAGCTGGGGGAGGTAAAGTTCAGGGGAAGTTTCCAAAGGGATTTCCATATGCTAAAGAAGACACACATTCCTGGAGGCCTAGCTATTGTCAAGCTAAGGTTGTTTTTCCCTCTAGCAAAGGATTAACATTAAGACAGTTGGAAGTTCCTGGAGAAATGTTTTACTCCGCCTGCCTCAAGTATTTGTCAGTGGGCTGCAAGTTATAAGGAAATTTAATTTTATCAGCCATTTTCTTCTGCCTTTGTTTCCCACATCAGTGACCTGAGCCGTAATCAAGAGTCAGACGTGACTGAGCCATGCTGGTTCCAGAAAGCTGCTATTTTTTATGCCACTGAAGAATTATGAACTAATAGCTTGATAATTTGTGTTTTAAAATTTCTAGCAGTCCGCTCTGATACATCATAAGGTAATGTTTTCCCTACATTTTATAGAAGAAAGTTTTGTGTATATTTTTCTTCTGTGTTATATTCTGTCCTTCAATTTTTGCTAAGCCTTGATCTGTTTCTCTCTCTCTCTCTCTCTTTTATCAGGACTACAGCTCCTTGACCCAAAAGTAACGACTGCTACAAAAGGAATTTGTTTACTTATTAAAATCCAGTAGCTTACTAGCCCTTTAGTTTAAATACTGGATTTTTCCTTCAAATTTCACAAATACCTGGGGGATGACTAGAACAGTTGTGTTCTGAGCACTGAGGAAATGTCCATGTAGGTAAATGAGGCTGGACGAGGACTAAACTACCTCCTGGATGTAAGACAGAACCATATTGAAAACATGCTCTAGACCTTTGTGGGAGCTCTATTTTCCAGTATACATATTTAAATAATATTTTTCTTTTCTTCTTGGTTAGGGTTAAAAGCAATTTTAGTGTTAGAAGTGAGTGTGGAGTTGCTGAGGTTTGAGGTAGATTTAGACAGCTAACAACTTATTTATAGACAATCTGATGCTCTACTTAGAAAATCTATGATAATTGACTTTAAAAACTATTAGACCTCATAAGAGTGGCTGGATAGGAAACTGGTATATACCCAAGCCAATAGTTTTCTTATGTACCGTAATAGCTAATTAGCAAGTGTAACTGGAGAAAAGAAAAATCCCATTCATAATGGCCAACAAATATCAGAAATATGTAGGAATAAACCTAGCATAAGAAATGTATTAGACCCAAACAATAAATAATAAAAAATAAAATAAAAAATAATTTAAAAGGGGTGCCTGGGTGGCTCAGTCAGTTGAGCGACCCACTCTTGGTTTCTACTCAGGTCATGATCCCAGAGTCGTGAGATTGAGCCCCATGTAGGGCTCTCTACTGAGGGTGGAACCTGCTTAAGAATCTCTCTCTCTCTCTCTCTCTCTCTCTCTCTCTCTCAGGGCGCCAGTTGGTTAAGAGTCTGACTTGGGCTCAAGTCATGATCTCAAAGTTTGTGAATTGGAACCCTGTATCAGGCTCTCCCCGCTGGTGGTGCAGAGCCTGCTTGGGATTCTCTCTTTCCCTCTCTCTCTCTCTGCCCCTTCCCTATTTACATTCTTTCTCTCAGAATAAATAAGTAAGCAAAGTTTAGAAAAAAAAAAAAGAATCTCTCTCTCCCTCTGCTCCTCTCCTCTGCTTGCTCTCTCTCTCTAAAATAAAAAAAATTAAAAAATAATGTATTAGATCCATCTGTAAAAACTAGAACTTTAGCCAAAAAGAAAAAAAAAAAAAAAAGACCTGAATAAACCTAAGTGTGCTTATGTTTTTTTATTGGAAGACTCAAAACTTTAAAGATGTTAATGCTCAGGGGCCTCTGGGTGGTTCAGTCGCTTAAGCCTCCGGCTCTTGGTTTCATGGTTCATGAGATCAAGCCCTGTGTCAGGCTCCTTGCTGACAGCACTGAGCTTGCTTGGGATTGTCTCTCTCCTTCTCTCTCTGTGCTGCACCCCCCACCCCTGGCCCGCCCAGCCCAGCCAAAATAAATAAATACACTTAAAAAAATAAAGATGTGAATGCTATGCAAATTAATGTTCAAGGTTAGATGTAATCTGTGTCAACTCCCAATATCCTTAACTACCTGGTTTGAATATTTGATTAGAAAATGCTTGTCTTCCTGGATGTCCAAACATGTGATGAAGCTATGGTAATTAAAATAGTGTGGTATTGTAGAAGAAATAGCAAAAATTGTCAATAAAAGAAGAGCTGTAATGTACACGAGAATTTCATATATGATTTAGGAAGCAATTCATAGTAATGGGGAAAAGAATGGACCATATGATGGTGTGGGAAAAATTGGTTCTAGTTAGATCTATTACTTATGCCATAGACATAGATGAGTTTTGATTGGTTTTAAAATTCCAATCTACAGGCCAAAACAATTAAAATATTGGAAATGTAGAAGAACTTATTTTCTAATTTTGGGGTAGTTTCAGCCTAAAGAGAGACAGAAAAACCCAGAAATTATTAAGGAAAAGAGGGAGTGTTTGACTAAATACCAACTTTGGAAACGGGAGTTTAATGGGACACAGGGACCTTTTTAGTCTAAAATCTTTTTTTTTTTTTTTTTTTCCCTGAAGGAACACATATTCAGGTATTATGTGAGTAACTAAAAAAAATACAAAACTTAAAAAAAATTAACAAAGACTTGAAGAAGTATGCTTTATTTTTATTTTTTATTTTTTTTTTAACGTTTATTTTATTTTTGAGACAGAGAGAGACAGAACATGAATGGGGGAGGGTCAGAGAGAGAGGGAGACACAGAATCCCAAGCAGGCTCCAGGCTCTGAGCTGTCAGCACAGAGCCCGATGCGGGGCCCGAACCCACGGACTGCGAGATCATGACCTGAGCCGAAGTCGGACGCCCAACTGACTGAGCCACCCAGGCGCCCCAGAAGTATGCTTTATTTTTTAAAAAAAAATTTAAATGTTTATTTTTGAGAGAGAGAGAGAGCACGCGCGCACGCAAGTGGGGGAGGGGCATAGGGGGACTGAGACACAGAATCCGAAGCGGGCTCCAGGCTTTGAGCTATCAGCACAGAGCCAGATGTGGGGCTTGAACTCAGGAACCGTGAGATCATTACCTGAGACGAAGTCCAAGGCTTAACCCACTGAGCCACCCAGGTGCCCTTGAAGCAGTGTGCTTTAGAGCAGAGATTAATAAGCCTTTAGCTCTGTGTGCCAATGCCTTGAGTAACACCCACGATTATTAGGAGTGCAACAAAGATGCAAGGCTCCCAAAAAGAGACTTGTTCCCACCTCAGGGCCTTTGCACTTGCTGTAACTTTTGCCATTTCCCTTTTTCACATGCTTACCTCCCTCACTTTCTTCATGTTTTTACTTCCCTTTCTCTGTTTTAAACATTTTTCTCCTCTAGCCCATATTTACCATACTACTGTGTTCTATCTCCTGCTCACTTTCACCCACTAGAAAGTAGCCTCCAAAGGCAAGGTTTTATTAATTTTGTTCACTGCTGAATCATTACAATCGAGAACAGGATAGGGCACATGGTAGTGGCCTAATTAATCTGTGTTTATTAAACAGGACAGGTGTTTGGAGAAGTTAAGTGTTCTGAATGCTATTGCCCAGGGAGCTCTGCGTTTTCATTGCTGTAGAAAATGAAACCTCAAACTTTCAAGAAAGTGACTCAAGGGTGGACCTAAGCTGGGTCTCCAGCTCTGGTCGCCATGAACTTGCACACTGCTACGAAAAATAATGGAAGCACCTGCAGGGGCGGGGGTGGGGGGTCGTTTTTCATGCCATGATTGAGGATGTCCGCGTCCATGACAAGTCTTGCTGGGTAGGTGGGGATACACTCTGACCGGCAGTTGGGAGGCTCCCCTGAGCAGCTGTTGCTGGGGGTGGAGGGACAGGCCGGCAGATGAGTTCTAGACCTTCTGTCCTGCGGCAGAGGCTCAGAAGGACTGAGGATAGAGCTTGGGCCATCATCCACAAGGGCGAATTTCAGAGCTGCCAACCAGAGAGCAGGCACCAGCTGACTGACCACAGATCTTGGGTTCCAAGGCCGTTCGCATTTTAAAACCACCCCAGCTCCATACCTCCCCTGTAAAAAAAAAAAAAAAAACAACACCTGGAAACACGGCAAGAACTGCTGGAGAAACACTTGGCTGTCATTGAATCACGCTATTTCAAGTGAGGACAAGCCTGAACATCTAATAAATGAAAATATTCGTTATCGGCAAAACTGGGCACATGACAGGCATCAGAAGAAATCTGAAATGGGCGGAAAAGGTTATTAGATGCCCTGTCTTAGTGACATTCATGGTCTTTGAGTTAGTTTTAAACTGTAAATTTTCGAAAAGGAATAATGCAAATGATTCTTGTCCTTAGAAACAGAAGAAGGAAGTGGGAAGGGGCTCAGAGACGGGGTACTGGGTTTAGGCCCAGAGACACTGGCCATGGGATGGGGTGCAAATAGTTTTCTCTTCTAAAGAATGAAAGGAAATAATAAAAGCTCCTCAGGGTGTAGCTTTGCAAACTGGGGAGTCGGGGTCGCTGGGCGACGCAGCGAGGGCCCCCAGGGCACGCGGCTGGAGGCGGGGCAGGGCCAGCTCTGGGGAGCGAGCCGCGATCCGGCGCAGTCCGGGGGGAGGGGCGGGTCAGCCTCGGAGTGGGGGCGGGGGCTGGGGGCGGCCCCGGGCCGGGAGAGGAGGGAGCGCGGAGGGGACCGGACGCAGCGCCGTAGGAGCCCAGCATGGAGGCAGAGGCAGCTCGCGGAGTCGCAGGTAAGCGGAGCCGCGGCCGGCGGGGCCCGGAGCCAGCTCGCCTCCCTCGCTGGCCGGCGCGATGGCCCCTCCCCGCGTGTCGGGTTTCAATGGCTGGGCTGGCCTGAGAGCTCGGGGCCCCAGCGCTGCAAAACGAGACCGTAAACAGCGCGCAGCGGCCAGGAAACTTTCCCCGGAGTCGGCGCCAGGGCGCCACTAGCCGCGCACCTGTCGCCTCCAGGGAACTAGATGGGCCCACGGCCCGGGACGTCGGGTGCGGGACCGACGGGCTGAAGCTCTCACTCCTGGGAGGGGTAGCCCTGGAGGGGTCACGGTCACGGTCACGCTCCCCCGCCCGTCTCCGGGGTCACCGGGCGTCCGCACCGCTGACCCGGGCTTGGCGAGCTCACTGACTTCCCAGCCGTGGTGGCCTTGTCTGTGAAATGGGAACCGCAAGGCCGGAGAGAAATCAGAAGAGCAGCTCGGGTTACAGCGGGCGCCTCCGCTCCCCCGCCGCGCCCTTCCCAGCTTCCAGGACGGCCTGTTTTATCCCCGGCACCTTGGCGCGGCGGCGGGCGTGCGGCCCCCAATCCAGCAGGCCAGCTGGGGAGTCTGAATTTGGGGGCGCCTCCACCCCCCCGCCTTCCGAAACTAAGTCTGCCTCCTCCTGAGAGGCCCAGGAGGGGCCCTGCCCGGCTCCCTCTCCGGAGAACCAGGCCAGCGTTGCCATTCTGAGTCTGAAAGCACGTGGGACAAATCCCCAAAGGGCTTTCCGCCAGTCCCACAAAGGAGTGTTTGGGTGGGAGGTGGCGTAGGGGCGTTGAATGCTGAGAAAATGCCTCTTCCCTCCTGTATCCGCTTCCTCTGGCGGGGACCGGCGGCTGGAAGGGCCCAGTGGCCGGGTACCTCTCGTCCCCTCCGTCCAGTCCGGCCACGAGGCGTGAGGCCACAGGTGGCCAGCCCTGCCCCCGCGTGCAGTCAAACCCCAGACTGGCCGCTTTCTTTCCCCCCCATTTCTGTAAGGAAAAAAAAAACACCAATATTACAGAGGCTCCTTTGCCTTTTATTGGAAGTCAACAGCGGCAAATGACTCGTTTTTTACGACCTGCACTTAAAAACTGTGACTTTGAGTTGTTTTCCCCGATTTTTAGAGCGAGTTAAGGAGAGAAGGTGGCCACTAGCCAGTTGTATGAGTTTTACATTCCTGGTGAACGTTTTCATTGGTCTGGAGATTGAGAAATGGTTTGGTCGCTGTTTTTAGAGGTGGGGGTGGGGGGTGATTTTGTTGGGGTTTTGATTTTTTTTTCCCCCCTGCGGTCCTTTCTGGAACGTTGGTCGCCATGGTTGTGGATAGTGAGCGCTGGGCCAGTTTGAGAACTGGGTCAAGAAACAAAAGTGACTTGCTCTTCTGGTCTTGTCTTCCACATCTGCAAGAGGGAGACGGTTTTGCTCCCTAGGGAATTACTGTACAGGAATACCTCCTATATTTTCAACACTTAAGGAATGGGCACAGAGTTGTGCAATCCCTCGCTTCTCCCTTCCCCTCCTCCTCGGAGTGTACCGTGAATCAGAGAGTTCTTCCCAACCACTGTCTTAGCGCTGTGCAATTCTACCCAGGCTTTCTACGTTTAATGGGAAAAGTAAGGGTAATTTCACTTCTGGAAAAGTGTAGTTGGCCTGGACACTTTAAGGATTTTCCTGCATTTCTTTCAGCGTTTGCTGTGGCTTTCGTGGTTGCTGATGGACCAGAGGACACACGGCAGTTACACATTAATCATTTCCACATGTGCTAGAGCCTAATGGATTGGAGTCTTACATAGCTGAACCGTTGCCCAAGCTTTGATAGCCCATTTCCAAAAAGGGCTTGAACGAATCGTGCCTACGTAGGAATCCTTTTTTCTTTAGCAAGGAAGCATTAAACTAAGAATTATGCTTTCAGATAAGGTTGTGACCTGGTCCTCGCTTGTTCTAGCCCTAAAGTGTAGGGAAAGGGTCTGCGACGCTCCCATGGGCGTTGTGTTCTGGATCTAGATGAGCCTCCTCAGTATTGGGGTGTCTGGTTGGGGGATATGATACAGTGGGGCTCTGGAGCTACCCCGAAGTAATTCAAGACATGCCCCAGGGCCACACACACACACACACACACTCACACTCACATACTCTCCCTCTCTCTCTCTCTCTCCTTCTCTCTCTGTCTCTCTCTGAGGGTTTTTAATTTCTCTGATGCTGAAAAAGTTCTTAGGTCCTAGCAGACCATCTGCTGCTGTCATTTTAGCTTGGAGCATCCTGGAAAAGAAAAGGCAAGTCCGACACGGTCCAGTTCTGTACTCCTCTCATCCTTCACCTCGAATCTCCCTCATCCATAAAATAAGGATGTGACCTACCTCGTAAGGGTTCCAGGCGACCCTGAGCTCATCACTGCCGACTGCTGCGTCCATGGTAAAACGTAGGGTCCCCTCTGAGAAGGCCATTGTTTTGCCCTTCATCCCTTCTGTTTACACCCCAAATTGAAAGGTTTGTGAGAATTTCCTATCTTATGATCTCCACTTAGAAAGTCAGTTTAGGGGTGCCTAGGTGGCTCAGTTGGTTAAGCATCTGACCCTTGGTTTCAGCTCAGGTCATGATCTCACAGTTGGTGGGTTCAAGTCCTGCGTCGGGCTCTGCACTGACAACATGGAGCCTGCTTGGGATTCTGTCTCCCTCTCTCTCTTCCCCTCCCCTGCTCACTCTCTCTCTCTTTCTCTCTCTCTCTCTGAAAAACAAATAAATTAAAAAAATAAGCTATTAAAAAAAAGTCAGTTTAGTGTTCCAGGTAAGAAAAGTTAGGTGTTGGACAATTTGCACTGGTAACAAAGCAGAGCTTTACAGATGGGAAAGCTAGCACACAAGGAAGACTCTAAAGGCTGGGTTGACTCTGAAGCTTGGGTTGGGGGAACAGGGACAGTGATGAGTTCAATAAAGGAACTGACTTTCAGAGGGGGAAAACCTGAAACAATCTAGACACAGGGATTTCCGAATGTTCCAGAACATGCCACCCATGGGTGATACTGAAGAGTTAGTCAGAAACACTGACTCTGGAGTGTGGGAGAATCTAGAAAGGCCAGTGCCTGCCCTGAGCTCTCTTGGGGACCCCTGGAGGTCTGGCGAGGGTGTCCCCTGGGAAATGGGAAGAGGAGAGGAGCTGAAGGCACAGCCTGAAGCCTCAGAGAGGGGGAAGTGCTGAGGTTATGAGGCATGGACCCAAAGGAGGAGAGACCGGAAAGAAAAGCCCAGGGCAGGGCCTGGTGCTGAGAGAGGCTGAGGCAGACAGGACCCGTGTCTGCCCAGAAGGGTGTCAGGGCAAGGGCGAAGTAACTTGCCTAAAGTTACCTGCTAGTAAGTGGCAGGTTGGGATTCACATGGGGGTGGTCTGACTCCCCAGAGAAAGGAACTTGTCATAAGGGTGATGTTTGATGTGGAGCCCCTCCCACTTCCTTCCTGAGAAGGAAGTAATCCACGAGCCAGTCCTTAAAGGGCCTCCTTCCTTAGGGACGACCTCATGCGAACATAAAACTTAAAAAAAAAAAAAAAATCAAATATTTATCAAATGTGGATCTTATCTAGTTCAAGGTCCAGAAGGGTCCCCATAGAGGCATGTGGACCTGGTGAGTCTGGGCACATGATTTGAGTCTCTGACAGCGGGGCCTCATTGGGGGCCGTGGGTAGGGGGCTGGGCTGGCCACTTGGACTCATGTCACTGTTGCTAAGTGCTTTCAGGTCTCCATCCCTTCATCAGGAAGGAAGGGAGAAGATGGGATGGTCTCTGAAAATCCACTTGGCCCTGAAGTTGGTCAGTTACTTCCTACCCAGCCAGACTGTGATCTCTCTGAGGGCAGGACCTTAATTAATCTTTCTTCTGTAGCGCCCCGCTCTGTCCTGGCCCACAGCAGGAGCTCCATGACCTTTGAATGGAGAAATCATTTCCTTTTAGGAGCTGGTGAAAGCTTTTGTTGGTTGTGTTGGTCGTAGGATTACTGCATATTAGGCGTTATCAGGATATGGGATGACCCAGGCCGACCTGCCCTTGCCGGTGCAGGGTGTCCCTGGACAGGGCTCTGGTCAGTCCATTCCTTGGGATATCTTTCCCGGGTCCTGCTTGTTCTGGGAAGCCTGGGTCCTGAGCAGGTCCTCCTAATGGCTTGGGCATTTTGTGTTACCCCCCCCCCCCCCCCAAGCCCCACCGTTGGTTGTGATTCCTTGCCGTATAATGCTGTCTGTGCTATAGATGGTCCTTACTCCATTTCTAAATGAGGGCTGTGAAATATCTGTGTTAAATGGGGATCTCCAATGCAGGAAGCCAGGCCAGAAATGACTCGTGTTGTGACCTCCTCCTGCCATGTGTTGGCAGAATGGTGTGAATGATCGAGCAGCCAGGACTCCGGCTGGATGGTGGGAGGGCAGTGGGCATTGAGGTATTGTCTTTCTGACCTTTGAAACCCTAGTCTGCTGACCAGCTGACTGGCCTTAGCTCAGTTCCTGACAGCAGTTGGCTCCCACCTCCTCTGATGACATTCTTATTTGTAGCTTAGCCTTGGGAAATCCCAAACAGAGGATTGTAGAAAACGGCTCTGTTTCCTGCTGTGTCCGAGTGGTACAGACAGAAAATGCGGGGCAAAATTCAAGCACATTTTGGGGTCAGATGCCCCTGGTGTCATGTGACTTTCCAAGTCAGGGTTGCCGGGTTGTGGGGGCCGTGGCAGTTAAGACTGACTGTCAGTAGCAACTGAAGGTTGGGACCTTTGAAAAACACTCATTAGGATGTAACAGCTGTGCTTGAGAGATTCCATGCTTTTTAGTGCGTCCGTCCTCTGTTGTGGGTTTTCTTTTCCAAGGCCCTTGATCAGCAAGCTGGGGTTGGGGGTAGGATACACAGGGTGTCTGAATCCAAAGGCCACTGTCTGTTGACATCCTGGCAGATCATCCTCACCCCACGCTGGCCCCCGGGGAGCCCTCTCACATCGAGCTCTTTGCCTTGTCGATGCCCAGGCAGTGGCCTCATTTCCCGCTTAAACCAATACCTGTTGTCTGTCCAGGTGTAGAAACCTTCCACTGTGCTTCTTTGCTCTTCCAAAGGAGGGCAGCCACAGGGCCACTGGGACTCAGGCGAGGTAGAGGTCTGGGGACCCCAATGGAGGGCTGTAAGGGAGCTCCTGCCCACGTATGTGCTGGGGGCTCCCAAGGCCCAACCAGACTTTCGAGACTGCTCGTTTTCCTGGACTTGCAGAAGTGGGGATAAATGTGTGTTTCTTGGAAACCGAGTTTCTAACCACTGCTCTTGAATTGCATTAAGATAGGGAAAAAGCTGTGTTCATTTCTTCATTGCATTTTGCTGAAATAAACCCTAATCAGAGCCCTGAATATTTCATTCAATGGTAGGAGCTGGAGAAGATGTTGTGTAGACTTCCCCATTGTGTAGACCTTCCTCTGGAAACACTGTCCTTGCCCAATATTCTTCTGCTACTTCGTGGACTATTTTTGCCGAGTGTATGTATGTGGGTAGAGGGGTATAATGCCCAAAGCGAATTATAGTTGCTTGTTGGTTTTGGCCTTTATACCTACCAACAAGTGATTTCTGTAATGCATATGTATTGCTTACCTTTGGGCTCTTAGAACATCTTGGGGGAAAAAAATAAGCTATGTAGACAGAAAGGTATTGCTTTGTGTTTTTTTCATACTACATGAACACTGAATAAAAATATTATTAAAATATTAAGAAATATTTGGGTAAAGACACTAATGAACAAAATCTGCCCTACTAAAGCATAATCTAGTTATTGATGAATATTGTTTTTTTTTTTTAAATTTTAATGTTTATTCATTTTTGAGAGAGAGAGAGAGAGAGAGAGAGAGAGCATGAGCAGGGAGGGGCAGAGAGAGAGGGAGACACAGAATCTAAAGCAGGCTCCAGGCTCCGAGCTGTCAGCCCCGATGTGGGAATCGAACCCATGAACTGCAAGATCATGACCTGAGCCGAAGTTGGATGCTTAATCGACTGAGCTACCCAGGCACTCCAATAAATATTGGTTTTTAACTGTAACAATTAAATATGAGTATCAACAAATCATCATGTTTTCATTTTTTTTTTATATTGAGATACCCTTCCCCAACCCTTGTCCTAATTCTGTTTTTTCTCTCCTATTTTGAAATGTGATACCTATATTTCTATTCTTTTGGGGGCTAACTTAGAAATTCTATTTATTTATTTTTTAAAGTTAAAATTTATTTTGAGAGAGAGATAGAGAGCAAGTGAGGGAGGAGCAGAGAGAGAGGGAGACAGAATCTCAAGCAGGCTCCGTGCTGTCAGCACAGAGCCCGATGTGGGGCTCAAACTCAAGAACCGTGAGATCATGACCTGAGCCCAAGTCAAGAGTGGGACGCTTAACCGACTGAGCCACCCAGGCACCCCTCACTTAGAAAATTTAAAATGCACGTTAACTCTCATTCTGAAACTAATCAATTTTAAACTTTCTTGGAATCACGTCAAGACCTTATAGTGCTCCCATTTCAATTATCCCCTTCCCAGTTTATGTGTTGTTGTTATGCAGCACCTTTGTTCTAGTTTTTAATTTCCTGATTTCTAACTTCTGATGTTCTGAGTTTTCATTTCCTCCAGTTAGATGTTTTTGTTTCGTCTGGTCAGCACTGGCTTGAGTTTTAGCCACGTGGTTATTATTTTCTTTGCTGCCATTCCTTCTTAACTAACTTACCTTGAGGTTCTTCCCTTATCTCCTGATAGGTATCCTTTAGAAATAACTTCAGTGAGGATTTTCTGGTAGCAGACTCCCTCAGGTTTGGTTTTTCTAAACAGTTCTTTATTTGCCCATGTTCTTGGAAGTTACTTTTGCCGGGTGGAGGATCAAAGTTCTTTTCCTTCTGCCCTTTAAAAATGTTCTTCCATTGTCTTCTGGATGCCATAGTTGCTGTGGAGAAGGCCGCTGTCAGTCTACTCAGCATTCCCTTGGAAGATATCTTGTGTCTTCTGGCTGCTTCATTTTGTGTTTGTTGTTTTGCAGTTTGGTCACAGTGTGTCTGGGTGGGGATTTTTCTTTTTCTTTTTTTCCTACCTTGGGGATTGGTTGGGATTCTAATATGTGAGGGTAGGTATCTTTAATCAATTCTGGAAAAATTTCAGTCATGATTTCTTTAAATCTCAACTCTTCTCCATCCTATTCTCTCCTTCTAGAACTTCAGTTAAGATTGTTACTGGACCTTGAAGTTCTCCTTTCCTCTTTCTTAACCTGCCTACCGTATTTTCCCCCTGTGTCTTTCTGTGCTGCATTCTGGGTAATTTCTGCAGATATATTTTCTAGTTCATCAGCTCTTTAAGACATTCATTTCTAGAGGTTCTGCTTCCTTTCCCCCTAGGATCTTATTGGCCAAACAAAAAATGTTGGCTTTTTAAATTTTGTATTTAAATTTCTTTAGACATATTTAAGATCCTTATCTTCTCTACCGGACCGTTTCAATATCTACAGTCCTTGTGGGTCTGATTCAGTTTGTGCTGACCCTTTGTGGCCATTTCTTTCAGCATGTGTTTAGAGATTTTTGAAATCAGGTGTGAATGACCCCAAAGCTGGTGCCCTTCCCTCATGCCCAAACTTCACAGCCCGTGTGGCTCCATACTGGGGAGATCTGGCATGGTGGTATCCTTTTGTGCATAGCTTCATCTGTCTTCTCCGATGGGCTCCATTCGTAATACCTTAAGGAAAATACTTAGTGTTTTAAAATAACATACATCTTATTCTTTCTGTTGGCAGGTTCATCAATTTCCCCCTTTGGAAAGAGCTAGGATCTTAGCAGACTTAGATTGCTTCCAGTGCTAGTTTATAAATCTGTCACAGGCTGAAAGGTCCCAGTAGAATTTCATTGACTTATATAGAGGGGAGGGGGTAAAGTAGGCCACCTCGGCCCCTCACCCCGTGCATCCAACCACCATCCAATTCTGCTATGTTCGCCGCCCATCTGGCCGAAGCCTGCCAACTCTTTCTCGTTATCTCCACTGCTGTCTTTGGTCCAAGCTACTGTCATTGGCCACTTCAACCTGCATTGCCTCTGGTTTGGTGCCGATTGCCGAGTTCTGGAAGAAGGAGTAAAGACACGCTCCAGCTATCATGGCCTGTTGGGGACCTTTCAGAGGCCTCCTTTTGCATTTTCCTTGAAACCTGAAGTTGGGAGCAAGGCCAGGGTCCTGAAACTAATGCAGGCTCACTGGCCGGCCTTTAGCTCTTGGAATCCTTTTGCTCCTTTCTTCCTCCTACATGGGCTGTTCCTTCAGTGTTCTGGGCCCTTGCCCTGCTCTGCATGGGGCTGACATTTTATTCTTCAGTCCTCTGCCTAAAGATTACTTTCTTAGATCGAACTTCCCTAGTCCTCTTGTCTCCTGTCTCCCCTTCCCTTCTCCTGCCATACCATGGGAGTATTCAACATTTTTTTTTAAGATTATGTGTCTCCCTGACCAGGCTGTAAGTTCTAGAAGTGCAGACAGAGACTGTTTTTGTTTTTCTCCAGGGTATTGCCCGGCACCCCTGCATGGTGGCCTTGATGTCTTATGTTACACATTTTAACATAGCTTTATGGCAGAAAATTTTGCAAACCTTTGCTGTGGGCTTGATATTGGATGTGACCTGGGTCTGATTAGATCTGTTGCTAGGACCCTGGGGTATCAGGGAGACCTTGGTCTAAGCTGATGTCACCCTTGGGCAGGTACCCTGGGGACAGGTATCACAGAGGCCTCAGGGTGTTACTGTATTATTATTTTATTTGTTTATTATTCATTTTTAAATTTTTTTTTACTGTATTATCATTTAAAAAAAGCTGGGAGAAGTTTTCTTTTTTTTTCCCCTCCAAGCTTTAAAGTAGCTTACCAAATGACAGTGCACACTCAGTCTGTCCTCTTGACTTCAGCCGTCTCCCAGCCACTGCTGTCTTTGTTTGGAGCCTTGCACAGCTGGACGGTGGGCAGAGGTGGGCATCATTGCCCAGTGATGAGGGTAGTGTGAATGAATCCTCTGTAGGTAGTAGTCCACTTAGGCCACTCCAGCCTTCCCATTTAACCCTTTGTGAATGCATGTCTTTTTACTTCTTACAAGGTTTTCAAAGTACAGAACGCTCTTTCTTTAATTAAAAAAAACTTTTTTTTTAATCTTTATTTTTGAGAGAGACAGAGAGAGAGACAGAGCATGAGAAGGGAGGGGCAGAGAGAGACAGAATCCGAAGCAGGCTCCAGGCTGACAGCACAGAGCCTGACGCAGGGCTTGGACTCGTGAGTGGCGAGATCATGACCTGAGCTGAGGTTGGCCGCTTAACTGACTGAGCCACCGAAGCGCCCCCAAAATACAGGTTACAAATTATGACTGTTTGGGCAAAATACTTGAATAGACCTTTCTCCAGAGAAGATATACAGATGGCCAGCAAGCACATGAAAAGATGCTCAACATCACTAATCGTTTGGGGAATGCAAATTAAAAGCATAATGATATCACTGCACACACCCTTTAGAATGGCTGTTATCAACCCCTCCCCCGCAAAACCAGAAAATAACAAGTGTTGAAAATAACAAGAATGTGGGGGAAATTGGAACCCCTGTGCGCTGTTGATGGAGATGTAAAATTGTGCAGCCACTGTGGACAGCAGTATGGTGGTTCCTTAAAAAAATTAAACATAGATGGGGCACCTGTGTGGCTCAGTCTGTTGAGCGTCCGGCTCTTGACTTTGGCTCAGGTCATGATCTCACGATTTGTCAGATTGAGCCCTGCGTCAGGCTCTGTGCTGACAGTTGGCAACCTGCTTGGGATTGTCTCTCCCTCTCTCTCTCTGCCCCTCCCCGACACGTGCATGTGCACTCACGCTCTCTCTCTCTCTCTCAGAAATAAACTTTATTAAAAAAATCTTTTAATGTTTATTTATTTTTGAGAGAGAGAGAGTGTGAGCGAGTGGGGGAGGGATCTCAGAGAGAGAGAGAGAGGGAGAGAGAGGGAGAGAGAGGGAGAGGGAGACACAGAATGCAAAGCAGGCTCCAGGCTCTGAGCTGTCAGCACAGAGCCTGATCCGGGGCTTGAACTCACAGACCACGAGATCATGACCAGAGCCAAAGTCAGATGCTTAACCGACTGAGCCACCCAGGAGCCCCAAATGAACAAACTTTTTTTAAAAAGTTAAAAAAAATTAAACATAGAAAGTTCTGGGTGTATACACCCAAAAGAAGGGAAAACAGGGGCTGAAAGAAATATTTCTAAATCCGTGTTCATTGTACCATTATTTACAATAGCCAAAAGATGAAAGTGGTCCAAGTATTCAATAACAGGTGAATGGATAAACAAAATGGCAGTTTTACACACACACACACACACACACACACACACACACATTATATAACATAATATCATTCAGCCTTAAAAAGGATTATTTTAAGCAGTGCTGTGCTGAGTACTAGCTCCCATTTGGTGCTGGCTTATAGCACATGGCTCTTGACATGATATACATTAGTAAGCAGGAGGGGGCGCTGGCAAAGCCTCCCCTGGAAATCTTAAGATCTGAGTTTGAGTCCAGCCCTACTACTGACTTTCTGTTTTTGAACTTCCGTTTCCACATCTGAGAAATGGGGTGAGGCTCTGTGTGCTTTCTTGACTTCAAAGGGTTGATGTACATTTCAAACAAGCAAGTACTTGTGTGAAAGCTTTTTGTAAAACTGGAAAAAAAAACCTATGTGAATGGAAGATGTACATTTTATTTATTTTTAAAAAATATTTAGTTATTTCGAGAGAGAGAGAGAGCATGCATAAGTGAGCAGGGGAGGGGCAGAGGGAGAGAGAAAGAGAGAGAGAGAGGGAAAAGGAGAAGGAGATATCTCAAGCAGCCTCCACGCCGTCAGCACGGAGCCTGACTCCGGGCTCAGTCTCACAAACCTTGAGATCATGACCTTAGCAGAAATCAAGATTTAGATGCTTAACCAACTGAGCCACCTAGGCACCCCAAAGGGTACATTTTATGTGAGAACTTCTCATTAGTATTCTGTTTTCTCCCAGCTAGTACTTTTCTAAAAATTTATTTTGTTTGTTTTTTTAAAGTAATCTCTATGCCCAAGGTGAGGCGGAAACTCAGGACCCTGAGATTAAGAGTCCTGTGCACTTCCCGCTGAGCCAGCTAGGTGCAATTTAGTGGCTACTAACTTTGATGCAACTATTTGTATTTGGTGTGTACATCTTCACCTATGTTTCAGTTTTATACAAAAGATCCAGTGCCCTTATAAAAATGTAGCTACCTTGACACGTTTCCAGTTATTGGGGAACAATTGTCTTCTAAGTAAATAATTTTTTAGGATTCAGGTAAATCCATTCTTTTTTTTTAATGTTTATTTTTGAGAGAGAGAGAGAGAGAGGGAGGGAGAGAGAGAGAGAGAGAGGCGGAGCACAAGTGGGGGGGGGGGCAGAGAGAGAGGGAGACCTGAAATCTGAAGCCGGTTCCAGGCTCCAGCTGATAGTACAGAGCCCAACGGAGGGGGGGGGGGGGCTCGAAGTCACGAACTGTGAGATCATGACCTGAGTCAAAATCGGACGCTTAACCCACAGAGCCACCCAGGCACCCCTAAACCTATTCTTTTCCATTCATTCTCCATGGGTGGTAGTCTGGGTGATGAGTCTAAGTACTTTGCAGTGTGCACAACTTAATCTAGAACTGGGATGTGGACACTGAGGACTGGTCTATTTTCAACTCCCTCTGATGCTTTGTACAGGCATCAGAAGCCAATCTTTCCCTCCTCTTCAGAGGTATTATTGTTTGCAGTGTAATAGATGAGCATGCATAGAGATACGGTTTTCTGGATGAAAGTTTATGAAGTCCATTAAGAGCCACAGTTTTGGGGTGAGTTCTGAGAAATGTTATTCTGTGAGTAATGGGTAAAAGCATTACGTTGATGAGGAGTTATTTTTCTTCCTCTCGTTGCGTCCTGTGTGTTATAGGGCTCTGGTTCCGCTCTGGACAGTTGCTCCCCACAGCATTTTCCCATCAGCTTCGGGGCCATCGCGTGTTGTGGTGGTGTTACTGACACCGGGGCTCGGTATTTTCACAAGTTCTTGGTCAATTACATTCAGGATACAAAGAGTCAAGCTTTCTCTGTTCTCCTGAGCCTTCTTCCTTCTCAGTAAAGGTTAGACAAATATGGCACCGTGGTGATGATCACATGGCACGGAGCGGCTCAGGTTCAGGGGTGAGGAAAGCCCGAGCTTCCCACAATTGTCAGGGTCAGACAATTATAGGTTACCATTCAGAAGGAAGTATACATTGGAGATGCCGTTTCATCCCGCCTGCCCCAAGCAGGGCTTCACGTTTGTCCTCCGACGTGACACCTCTTTGGATGCAAAAACAACAGCGTGTTTCATTCCCACCTCATGTCCTTTTGAATGATTCAGGGGAAGAAATAGTTTTGTCTCTGTATCACTTGCCTGCAAGTAAGATGCACCAGTGGTCAGATTACGAGACCTTCATATTAAAAGCAGTTAGGGTTCCATAAACCTTTGTGTGGGTGGGCACATAAAGTCATCGGCATATTTTACCGTCTTAGACTCGGGACGAGTGATTTATTCTCAGCCAAGGCAGTGACAAGTTGCAAGTGGGCCAATACTAAATATGTGATAACAGAGCGACAGGCTCCCTGTCAATTACCAGGGAAGGAAACTTTCCCGCCACCACCTGCAGACCTTTCCCAGCGTGCTTCCGTGCGTTGACAGTTTTGCTCATCTGCTCAAAAAATTCTAACATATTCTACAGTCTGTCTTCCAACTTTCTGTTTTTTTTTTTTTCTCAATTCTTTGCTAAGAATATTTTGGCAATCAGATGCTCTTCAAAAGCAACAAAAATATCTGAGTGGATGTTTGCTTCACCTTCTGTTTTCTACTCTTTTCTGTGGATGATCGCTCTTGTGTCACTGTGGCTCCCTTGGCTGGTGGGCCTTTGGGCTCTGAGCATTTGCATATTTGCTCTCTGTCTGAGAGCAATGCTGCCTTCTGCCCTGATATTACTTCAAAACACTCTTCCCAGGGCACCTGGGTGGCTCAGTCAGTTGGGTTGAGTGTCCGACTCTTGATTTCGGCTCAGGTCATGATCCCAGGGTCGTGGGATTGAGCCCTGAGTTGGGCTCCCTGTGGAGTGTGGAGCCTGCTTGAGAGTCTCTCTCTCTCTCTCTCTCTCTCTCTCCCTCTCCCTCTCCCTCTCCCTCTCCCTCTCCCTCTCCCTCTCCCTCTCTCTCTCTCTCTCTCCCTCCCTCTCTCTGCTCCTCTCCCCTGCTTGCTCCCCTTTCTCTCTAAAATAAAAAAATTTAAAATACCCTCCCTCCTCCAACACCCCACTCTTCTCTAAGTTGTGCTTTTCATCTGTCAGTTGGTGTTTTGGACACAGGGGTCCCTGGTTAAATAAGTATGGGAAATAAATGCTGGATTAAGCAAATTCCACTGCTTCAGGATTTCTCCACGTTCTGCTTGCTGATAGGCACGTGGAGCTCCCAGCACTGAGCTCTGAGGACAGCAGGCCCCCATTTTGAAACGTGCCTGCCTTGGAAGCCCCGTTCACAGCATATCTTATGGAGCTAAGTGTTCACGGGATGTGCTTGGGAAAATGCTGGAATGGCAGGAGGAGAGTCCTCGTGATGGCTGTGCAGACTTGGGTTTTAGGATAGTAAGTAAATGCCAGGCAATGTTTTGTTCAACTGTGGGTATTTCTCACTACAGGTTTCCCCCACTCTCTGCAAGGAGAGCCTTCCTATGAGGCTGAAATGGCATAAAGAGAAGAATCAGTTACCATGGACTTATATGGTGTTTGAGCATGCCTAGTCCCAAAAATAACCTGTCGCAGGCTTTTCTGATACCTTAGGACACAACTTGCTAAGGGATACATAAAATAAATCGAGATAAAGCACGGGTGCTCACAGACACCGTTAGAAGTTCTGGCAGCTTGATGCTGAGATGCTGAGATCCTTTCCGGGAAAGGAATTTCTCCCGACCACTGTCTGTGCTCACTGTGTGTGCCTTGTGCCTT
Organism: Panthera uncia; assembly: GCF_023721935.1. NCBI lineage: Eukaryota > Metazoa > Chordata > Mammalia > Carnivora > Felidae > Panthera > Panthera uncia. The sequence continues at coordinate 126,491,187 of NW_026057582.1, forward strand.
GTCTGTAAGGGCTCACTGCAGAACCGATGCCGAACACTGTTTTTGCTTTTCCCCTTTCATCATAAAAGGGAAAGACCTGTTTGGATTTTTTCAGTGAGCAAAAACGGGTACTAATGTAGCTCTTTCATGAAAGCAAAGTGGCATAATGTAAACTTGGGAAGAGCAGGGGATACCTGTATACGCAATAACCCTCTTTTGTTTTTTAGTTAAACATACTCATCCCTTAGGTGATGAGTAGTTCTCAGTTTTAAGGCATCCTGTGGTGGATGCTTCGGAGGCTCAAGATGCAGTTTGCATGGCGAATACTGAGTTTTAAAGCATACAGCTTGAAGACACATAGCTCTGGGAGCGTGTCGTGCAGCAAAACACATTCCTCGCTAGAAATTGGGGAGCCTGATGAGTTCCTGGTCCTGAATCCTGAGCAATGGAGGTGGCATTTGGGAATCTTCTCCCATTAGGTGCTGCCCTCCCTGCCGTGGGTGTGCGGAACGCCTGGGTTCAGATCTGCACGGACACCTCTTGCTCCGTGCTTCTGGTCTCTCCTGGTGCCCTTCTCTCTCTGGTTACAAACTAGTCTCCGTGTTTCCTGCTAAGTCCAGAATTAGTCACTTAATCCTCGCTGGCAGTTTCTTCTGTAATATGGATTCTTTCTTACAAGTTTCTTTAATTTTTTTTTAATGTTTATTCATTTTTTGAGAGAGAGAGAGAGATAGAGCGTGAGTGGGGGGAGACGGGGGAGACACAGAATCCGAAGCAGGCTCGAGGCTCTGAGCTGTCAGCACAGAGCCCGACACGGGGCTTGAACTCATGAACCACGAGATCATGACCTAAGCCGAAGTTGGATGCTTAACCGACTGAGCCACCCAGGAGCCCCTCTTATAAGTTCCTTTGAGAAGAAAATTGATTTTTGAAGAAACAGCAGACCACTTGTATGAAAAATAAAGGAAAGCAAAAATTAAAAAAAAATGTATGTTAGGAATACAAACCATTGTTGAAAAATAAAAGTGGAATACTGCCTTCTAATTTTGTATTCTTAGAAATTTTTTCACATATCATGAGCAAGATTCGTTAGCTATACTTCAAGAATGACGACGTACATTACTACAAAAAAAATCAAGTGATTACAGTCAGCTTTTCTGATGACATAAGGCCATGTAGTTACTGATGGGTAGATAGAGGCTTTCATTGGGGTCAACATTCTCAAGAGCAGGGCTAGGAAAATTTTAAATATCTTTATTCATGTTTCTCATGATCATAGTCCCATATGAGAAAAGTCTCACTTTCCCCAAATGAAAGAACTTTCTTCATATTTGTTTGAGGTGGTATTCGGAGAGAATATTTTGCAAGCGATACTGAATAAATGGGTAAGTGCAGATCATGGACATCTTTCGAGGTCTTCATTAGTTGGCCTTTTTTTTTTTTGAGAGAGAGAGAGCACAAGTGGAGGAAGGGCAGAGAGAGAGAGAGGTGGGGGGATGGGGGACAGAGGATCCGAAGCGGGCTCTGAGCTGACAACAGTGAGCCCGATGCGGGGCTGGAACTCATGCAGTGTGGATCTCATGGACTGAGCTGAATTTGGATGCTGAACCGACTGAGCCACCTGGGTGCCCCAGCATTGCTCTTTATATTGGGAGGACCAAAGAGTGCTGAGAAGGTTCTAGAGCATTAGGCTTTGCCAGACTGAGCAGCAGTGGGTGGCCCTGGAGTGGCCGTGGCTGATCAGCAGTGGGTAACAGGCAGTGGCTCGGGGGAGTGTTGGGTACCATCCGTGCAGCCCTGGGAACTGGGACTTCAGTACGAAGATCCTGAATGATTTAAGTATTTTCCCTAGAAGTATGCTTTAAGAGGTACCACGTTGTTGTTGTTGTTTCCGGTGACTACAGCAAACATACGCTTAATGTGAATTCTTAAATTGGGGGCTCGTTTGGGGATCTCATTTTTTTTTTACAGGCTGCAGTGAATTATCATTTCAACTGGGTGTCTTTTTCATAAAAGCATTTTACGTTGTACTGAAAAGATTACATTCTTTTGGCTTTGGAAAAACATTTCCTGTTCAGTTGAAGCCATTAAAGCCTGTTAGCATTTCACATCTGGAAGCCCCTGCCTGGAGTCTGCCTTCCATCACCGGCGAAGCCAGTGCGGCGGTCCCAGCTCAGCCTCCAGAGCGCCTGCGTCAGACGTCCCAGACTTGTTTACTTCCTGGAGGCCCCTGGGCACTGCCCAAGTGTGCCCTTGCGGTCTGGGGAGTGAGTGGGTGGGAGGCTTCCTTCCTCTCTCGGGGTCTCCTGTGTGTGTGTGTGTGTGTGTGTGTGTGTGTGTGTGTATGCTCATCCTGGGCTGGGGAGGGAGTCTCTCTTCCTGCCAAGTTGGGGAGGGGTCTTTATTCCCCTGGGAGAGCAGGGGTCCCCTTTCCCAGCGGGTACTGGATGTCCCCCCCACTCTTGCCTGAAGCGTTTCCTTTTTTCATTCCCACGCAGATTTCTAGAAACCGAACCCACACAGTTTGTAAGAGTGAAGCTGCTGTAGCTTTTCTTATGGGGGAGCTCCTGCCCTCCCACTTACCGCCCAGGCGGAGGAGAACTAATTAAAACCCAAAGGGCTGAAGAATTGAGCCGCCTCCCCCAGACTGGTTTGCCTGTCCCAGGACACTTCTGGGGAGTGTGGGGTCTACGCCTGGCTTGGAGGCTTTAAAGGGGAAGTGGGCCTGGGTGCGGCACGGGTGCTGTGTTTTGTGTGGGGCCTGAGATGCTCAAAGGTGCCCTCCGCTTCCCAGAAGGTTAGTCTGTGCCCTCCCGGGTCCTGACCCCCAGAGGCAGGCCCGATTTTTCTGGTGGCCTTCCTGCTGAGAAGACCCCCACCCCACCCCCACCTCAGGGCTCTGCCCCTGGGCCCAGCTGACAGTAGAGGCAGGAAGGCTAAGGGTGTCCTGAGGTTACTGCCCCTCCCCCCAGGTTCTCTGAGGGGGTCTCCCAGCCTCAGCAGCGGAAGCAGCAGGGGAAATGATTTCATGGTGTGTAAGGAGCAAAACACATTCATTGCATTTCTCCTGACCACAGGCGACCAGAACTGATGCCAGGTAACCCTTGGCAGCCTGTAGGGGAGCCAAGCAGGAACCTCTCTGGGCCCCCCAGGAGCTCCCAGGCTTTCTGGGCCCTGTGGCCCTGGTGGGGTGTCCTTTCTCTCAAAGCCCTGAAGACCACAGTGTCCTCCCTGACCCCCAAGGGGCCAAGTTCAGCTTCCTGGTGGAGCTGGTTGGTGACTCCGTCCTGGCAGCCCTCGACCTCACTGGAGCGCACTAGATGCCTGGGTCTGACAGGCATCTCCTGAGAAGATCCCAGCAGCAGAGAGTATAAGTTGGGGGGGGGGTCTTTACTCGCTCCTGAGACAGAGCTCCTGGGGGCAGTTAGGAGAGCATGTTCTTGAAGCTGTTTTCATGGGGTGAACACGCAGCTTGAGTTGGGTGCTTCAGGGTTGAAGCCACCCCTCTCTCCAGTTTTTTTTCTTAATTCATTTGAACGTGCACAGTCTTTTTTCATAGCTGTGGGAAGCCACTCGACTGTCTAGAGGAAGTGAAGAGCAGTTTGAACAGAGAGCCCACCTAGACACCTGCCCAGATTTCCTAAGTGCTCGGGGTGGGAAAAGCCTGGGGCGGCAGGGTGGGAGAGGAGAGAAGCGTTCGCACCAGGTGCTCTGAGGAGCACTCCGTGTTCCTGGCTTGGGAGCCAGTGGGGTGAGGCTGCCTCTCTGGCCCAGCGAGTTCATGCATGTGAGGCCCTGATGGACAGGGGAGGCCGCAGAGACAGATTCAGTCCCATCCTAAGCCAAGTTGGGATTCGGACACAGGACTCAGAGGCCCCCAGAGCCCTTGCCTTTGGGGGCTCCGTGAAGGCTTCAGGGAGTGTCGGTTTTTGAGATGGGCCTTGGGGAGGTCACGATAGAAGGAGTGGGGGGTGCAGGTGTAGAAGCGTGTTGGGTGAAGGGGCGTGGAATTATGAAGGGCCTTCGGAGCTGGGTGGAGGAGATCGTTTTTGATGGGATCGCTGACATAATCTGAGTGTTACACCAATTTTGGAATCAGCCAGAGCTTCATGACCTGCTGGTGCCACTGACTAGCCACGCATTCTCCTCTTGGCCTCAGTTTCCTCATCTGGAAACGGGGGTTAAGCCAACTGACTGAAATAAGGGCTAGAGAGCACTCAGCATCCTGCTGGACCTGGGCCCCAGGCAACCTAGCTGGGTTATTTTGGTCGATGGCGGGTGGCAGGTGGCTGAGATGCTGAGGTTCAGGACTAAGAATGAGCATGGAGACAGGGGACACAGGCAGGTCTTGGTGACAGGTTTGAAGTGGACCCTGAGGTAGGAGCCAGGGTTCCAGCTTGGATCCCTCTGGGCTTGGAAGGCCCAGTAGGGGGTAGGGGAGGTCTGCAGGTTCAGCCTGCAATGTCTGGTTGGTTTCTGGGGCTTCTGGGCTCAAAGGGAGGAGTCTGGACCTCCTTGACTCTGTGTGTGTGTGTGTGTGTGTGTGTGTGTGTGTGTGTGTGTGTGTCCGTCCACAAGTGTGTGTCTTTTGCAACAGAATATGTTGGCTATACAGAGATACAGCCCTTTTTAAGAGGGAGAGATCCCAGAGTTCATCGTGGACTTTTTCATAGTCACCAAGAGGACTGTTAATTCTTCTGTCTGTATTTGAAACATTTGTATCAGTGCATTTATAGTTGTAATTTTTGGGTACACATTTTATACTCAAATATTGTTTTAATGTGTATTTATTTTGAGAGAGAGAGAGAGAGAGAGAGAGAGAGAGAACATGGGGGAGAGGCAGGGAGAGAGGGAGAGAGAACAGGCTCTGTGCTGTCAGCTCAGAGTCCGATGTGGGGCTCGATCCCACGAACCGTGAGATCACGACCTGAGCCAAAATCAAGAGTCAGATGCTTAACTGACTGAGCCACCCAGGCGCCCCTCACATCCTTTTTTAGAACATTGAATAGCGGGAGAATGTATTTGCTCATCTATCTGTCACTCTGTGTGTGCCCACGACACTGTCAGCATGTAAAGCCTGGGGCAGGGTTTGGGCATATGCAGAGGCGGGGCCCTGGTCCACAGGCCTTCCTGACATCCCTCCTTTTCTGTGAGCGTTTCCCCCAGTAACGAATCCATGGCAGTAACATTCCTCACAGGCAAAGACTGGGGACTTGAAACCCTTTGCTGCTAACAGCAGCCCGTTTCCTGAAAAGTAGCTGGCAGGAGGAATGGAGGTTCTGAGAGAAAGGTGGGAAGCCGCTATCTCTGTGAGTGTTTATGTGAAGGCTTATCTTTCTTGAGGAGGTAGAGGAGGGGAGGAGGAGGAAGGGGGTGATCAGGCAGCCATTTTGGCAGCCTCACCCCCGTAGGAGGCCCAGAGCTGAATCAGAGGCAGGATCCACAGAAGAGAAGGGGGCGACAGAGTCCCCTCCCACTTGGGCACACGCCAGCCAGAGGCCAGCCAGCATCTCAGGGGAAAGCCGACTGCTGCTTCCAAGCTGAATTGGATGCTATCAATTTGTATGATTATTCAAGGATGTAATTTTCATTTACAAGTGTGATGATAAGAAAGAGATGCTGAGGAGGAGCCAGGGGAAAACTTGCAAATTAATATATATACTAGTCTCCCTGTGTATGGACATGTGGGTTTACAGTTCCTACTAACTAGTACATTTCAACTCTCTTACACAACAGTAGCCCAACTCAGGGAGAAGAATTGGCAAATCTTATCAGCCTGCACAGCGAATATGGAAGCTGGCAAAACTCAAGCTGGCTTTGTCAGTGTTATCAAGGTTCTAACCAGGGTGCCCAGGTAGCTTAGTCGTTAAGCATCTGACTTCCACTCAGGTCATGATCTCACGGTTCATGAGTTTGAGCCCCGCATCGGGTGAGCTCGAGCCCCGCTTCCGATGAGCCCTGGATTTCTCTCTCTCTCCCTCTCTCTCTGTCTCTGCCCTTTGCTTGCGCGCCCTCTCTCTCTCTCTCAGGAAAAAAAAAAAAAAGTTCTAACCAGCTAGCGTGGGCTCTCAAGGTATCTGCCTGTGCACATGGCTGCTGTGGCTGACCCTCTGGGAAGATAGATACTTGGGAACCCATTTGATGGTTTGGGTTTATGGAAGGAAGTTTCTGTAGCGTTGCAAGAGGGTTTGGGTGGAATGTCCTATCCCTCCAGGGTTGCTGCCACCCCTGCCATTGAGAATGTCTTCTGGTTTCTTTTGGCATCTGTTGCAGCACTTTTTCATTGGAAAAAAAAAAAATAGGTGAACATAATTTTTACAGCAAGTGGTAATTGTGTGCTTAAAACAAAAAACAAAAAACAAAACCCAGCAGGGCGCCTGCATGGCTCAGTTGGTTAAATGTCTGACTCTTGATTTCAGCTCAGATCATGATTTCACGGTTCCTGAGATCGATCCTGACATTGGGCTTTGCCCTGACAGTGTGGAGCCTGCTTGGGATTCTCTCTCTCCCTCACTCTACCCCCCCCCCCCCACCTCATGCCTTCTCTCTCTCAAACACACACATACACATACTTCAAGAAATAAAGGACTTTCCCTTTAACAAAAGAGTAAATCTAATGTCATTTCTTGCTGTCTTTCCTCCTTGCAGGCATTTACCCCGTGGATATTTTGGAAGATGACCCTGAAAGGCATCTGGAAGCAACTCTGGGTTATTATGCGACACTCAGGGAAGGGATACGGTCCTCAGTAGAGGTTTTCTCTCTTCCCACTGGGGAGCAGGTATGTGTGATGTTCCTTGTTGGTAGAAAGCTCTGGAAAAATCTAGCTCACTAGAAAGTAGAATGTTAGTACTAGAATGAATATTATAGATTAAGAAAATAATAACTTCCAGAGTGAATGCTAGAATAATTCCACTTTAAGAAGCAGAAGGAATCCTAGAATAGGCTTTGGGAGTCCTGAGTATAAAGTCCAGTTATGCGAGGCAGTGAGTGAGACAGCCTGTTATGAATCCCACATTTACTGCTTACTAGCTGTGTGATCTTGAGCAAGTGTCTTAACCTCTCTGGTTTTGGTGTTCTTATATTTAAAACTGGGACAATAACAGAGCTTACCTTGCACTGTTGTTATGGGGACTGAAGGAGACACTGTGTGATGCCTGGTTGGGCCTCAGTTTCCCCATGTGTAAAATGAGGGGATTGGTTGCTCTTTGGTCTCTAGCGTTTGGCTCAGTTTTAAAATTTTGTGATTTGGAATGAAGTTTTGTCAACTGGAATGAAATTATATAAAAAATGATTTTTAGTACCGATAAGATTGCATTTTTTAAAAAAAGTTTATTTATTTTGATAGAGAGAGAGTAGGGGAGGAGCAGAGAGAAAGGGAGAGAGAGAAAAGGGTAGAGACAATCCAAAGCAGATTCCATACTGTCAGTACAGAGCCCGATGTGGGGCTCGAACCCATGAACCATGAGATCATGACCGGAGCCTAAATCAGACGCTTAACCGACTGAACCACCCAGGTGCCCCAAGGTTGCCTTTTGAATAAGGACTGGAAGGGAACAGAGAGAAATGAAAAACATTTATTTGTTAGGATGGTGGGACTGGGGGTAAAATTTTAAAATCGTGTTACCTTTAAGAATGTTTTTTCCGCATGCAGTAAGTAAAAAGAATATGTGAATCTTGGGCTGTACCTAAGTCAGTCACGTTTCTTTCAGATTTGAGTCTGATGTTCGAAGAGACAGGATTTTCTTGTTTTACACATATGTAAGATTTTACTCGTATCAGATATCATTGCTGTCTACCCGGCATAGTAGGGTTGTTCCAGAGTTAATTAGAAAAGTGGCTTGTGCAGCTTGTATAGTGTGGCTTCCTTGAGATTTTGGAGATGCTAATTCATAATCAACTCCTAGATGAATCTCTGGGGTGATTCCACATTGTTGATCTGCAGAGGGAGGTCCCTGCACGCACACGCTTTCAGCGCCCCCTAGTGGCGGTTAAGCCGGAAGAGGACGCAAGCTGTCCATTAGGGTTAGGCTTGCTAATTCTTGGGGAGCCAGAGGCTGTGGGCTGCAGGGTGGGACGGAGTGTGGGGAAGCCTAGATAACCTGAGAGGCTGGTGAAATACAAGAGTTAGTCCTGGAGTACCTTAGGATGCAGTTTCAATCCTCTGCTTTCATTTCACGCTTATTTATGAGATTCCCTTCCTTAAAAAACCCGAATATGGGGGCGCCTGGGTGGCTCAGTCGGTTGAGCGTCCGACTTCAGCCAGGTCACGATCTCGCGGTCCGTGAGTTCGAGCCCCGCGTCAGGCTCTGGGCTGATGGCTCGGAGCCTGGAGCCTGTTTCCGATTCTGTGTCTCCCTCTCTCTCTGCCCCTCCCCCGTTCATGCTCTGTCTCTCTCTGTCCCAAAAATAAATAAAAAACGTTGAAAAAAAAAAATTAAAAAAACCCGAATATGTAAGTGTGCTCAGTGAGCCAGTAATTTTAGGGTTCTTAGCAAAAACATAACAAAATAAGGCAGTTTTTAAAATTAAGTTGTTTTTATGTGATAGAAATGCTGAAATGACTTTATATCTATCTGCTTCTCCCCCTTAAAGGAAAATAAGTTTCCACGAGAACATTATCCATTTGTTTTCCTACCATTTTAGCAATTACTTAAGCAATGGTAGCCGTTTTGTACCACTTAGTGGTTGAAATAGTCTAGTTTGGGGTGGCATCGGACCTCCTCATTGCTTTTAGCAAATTTAACTTTTCTTTTTGAATCCAGAGAAATTTTTCCAAACAAAAAGGAAGATGAGAAAGCGGTTTGAGGATATGTCGTACCCCATCGATCTGCTTCTTCAAAAAGTCCTAATGAACTGTTTCCAGTCTTGAAATTGTCCTATCACGTTTAAACAGTAATACTTATGATTTTTTTTCTGGTAATAAACCACCGTATGCTGGGATAATTAATTGTATTATTCATTGCATAATTAATAATATTTTGTATAATATTTGGGAAACTGTAGCCAGGGACAGATAGAATTAAAAAAACCCAAAGCTAACTGCTGTGAACATTTTGACATGTTTCATTTGATTTTTATTTCTGCATATACATTTTAAACATTCATGTCCTCTCAGAATACAATATTGTCTGTAAGAAACATCTTTTTATGTCAATACAGTGCTCTGTGTGTATATTTTTGAAAAGATTTTATTTCTGGGGGCGCCTGGGTGGCTCAGTTGGTTGAGCATCCGACTTTGGCTCAGGTCATGATCTCGTGGTTCATGAGTTCGAGCCCTGCATCAGGCTCTACACTGACAGCTCGGAGCTCAGAGCCTGGAGCCTGCTGTGGATTCTGTGTCTCTCTCTCTGGCCCTTCCCCACTCACGCTGTGTCTCTTTTGCTCTCAAAAATAAATAAACATTAAAAAATGTAAAAAAAAAAAAAGATTTTATTTTTAAGTAATCGCTACACCCAAAGTGGGACTCAAACCTCCAACCCCAAGATCGAGAGTCGCATGCTTCACCCACTGAGACAGTCAGGGGCTCCTGTATATATTGTTTTTAATGGCCTGTAACAGCCCTCTAGTGGGTAAACTGTGCTTCACAGAACCACTGTGGGAGGGCCAGCTCGGAGACTGTCCCTAACGGTGACTTGAATTTGTTAAGAAACAGTTCTCCAAAACCACAGAGGCCTGCTGTAAACTTTTACAGGCATCCTGCCTGCCTCGCTCAGCTGACACATTCTTTTCTCATTTTCTTATACTCTCCTCAGTTTTCAAAACAGGCTTTGCAGTGGAACATGTTGGCCTTTTGCTTTTGGAGCCAGGAGCAGTGGGCTCGATGGCCCCAAAGAGGGCTGGGATGGCAGCGCTTTCGAGAAGGCTCTCGGACAGTCCCCGCATTACAGGCTCCACACATGCTGCTTGGTGTTCCTCTGGTTCATAAACCCACAGGCACCGGCACTGAGGTTCTCTGCCCCTGGGCCGCCCCAGACCCAGAGCTGAGCCTGCAGGGCCCAGAGAGGGTATGGGTTTATTGAGACGGCTTGCAGAGACCAGTGGCAGGGCAGCAGGCAGCCTGAGTGGCATTGTGGGTGGACACAGGCTTGTTGAGGCTGTTCCCATGGAGTGGCCACAGGAATACAGTGGAGGCCAGCCTGGCAGGTGCAAGCCCGAGGTGAGCGTGTGGCCATTGGCTTTTGTAGGCTGAGGCCCAAGGGGGATTTGGGTGGGGGAGGCTGATGCTTCCCAAAGCATATGGAAGGGAGGGACTGGAAGGGTATCAGTTGAGTAGGTATTTAATCAGTCCTTGGATAGATGGACAAGTAAACAATGGATGGAGAGGGTTTTGCTGGGTGGGAGACAAAGGAAGGGCCTTTGTCACTTGCCACTTGTGTTTAGCTCAGAGTGGGTAAAGGTTTCCATTTCTAAATTGCCTCCATCCTGTCAAATTAACCTCCGTGTAACAGTTCTTTTGGTGAATATTGTGCTAGTTAATTGTTAAGTTATTTCCCGTGCCCTTACCAGGATGACAGAACAAAATGGTGATTTCATTTTTTTTTTTTTTTTCAGATTAAACTGGAAGCTTCGTCTGTTTGCTTTTGCACCATGTACCGTGACGAACCTCAACATAAAATATTAGCCTTGGTTAATCCCCAGGACACAAAGACAGGTTGGTGGTTATTAATGGATTGAGCAAGAATTCTGATTGAATTACTTTTGCAGCTAATGGAATTAAATACATGGAATGGTGGTTGTACTTTTAGGCCGGACCTAGAAGAATATCAAGGCAGAAGTGATTGATTTTCAGCCTTTAGAGATCTGATAGTGCATTATTTTTGTTTATTGACACACATATTGGCTTTTGTATTAAGACACTAGACACCTTCGGAGAGCCTGGGCGGCTCAGTCGGTTAAGCGCCTGACTTCGGGTCAGGTCAAATCTCACGGTTTGTGGGTTCGAGCCCCGCATCGGGCTCTGTGTGTGACAGCTCAGAGCCTAGAGCCTGTTTTGGATTCTGTGTCTCCCTTTCTCTCTCTCTGCCCCTCCCTGGCTCTCACTCTCTCTCTCTCAAAAATAAATAAACGTGAAAAAAAAAAGACACTAGACACCCTCGTACCCACGATGACTGTGTTCCGAGCTGCCTTTGAGGGTAGTACTTGATGTTGTTGTTAATAACATGTACGGGTTGTGTGCAGAGGGCAGAGCCCTTTTGTTGGAGTGTCCCCACAGTCCTATGAAGCACAGGGACTATTCTTATCCCCCATGTACAAATCAGGCCTCTGATGGTCAAGTAATTTGCCTTGGGCCACACAGCTAGTGCATTGCAGGGGAGTTTTGCAAGGTGATGATTGGGTGGGGTTTTGTTTCTGGTGAGGAAGTTTATTTAATCTGTAACTCATTTATTCTTCCTCTGCATTATGAAGAGACCATTTGTGACCGATTTCAGCTCCTTGGAGTGAGTGCTGAGTTGCATATGGGGTAGGGATCTGGGGCTGTTGGTAGCGGGTGGCAGGAGGTGGCTAGGGGAGAAGGTTCCCAGCCCATCATTCCACCTGGGGCCCAGGGCACCGGTGAGCTGTAAGCAAAACACCTTTGAAGTCTCTGACTTCAAGGGGGCCCCAATTTAAGTTCCATTCTATAAAAACTTTTTTTAAATGTTTATTTTATTGCTGAGATACACAGAGCATGAGCAGGACAGGGGCAGAGAGGGAGAGGGAGACACAGAATCTGAAGCAGGCTCCAGGCTCTGAACTGTCAGGGCAGAGCCCTGCGTGGAGCTCTAACCCACAAACCGTGAGATCATGACCTGAGCCGAAGTCAGAAGCTTAACCGACTGAGCCACCCAGGTGCCCCAGTTTCCTTTCTGTTTTGGAAATTTTCTCCTTGATTATACTTTTCTGTGTTTTATGGATGTGTTTTTCGGTGACCATGTATTATTTTCCTAATAAGAAATTAAAAAAGACCAAACCAACCCTTTATCAGTCAGCCCCCTGTAAACAACGTGTTATCTGGTGAAAGTTTGGGGTTACAGATCTTTAACTACAGTTTGCAGAGGGGGCTTTCTTCAGCTCTCCAGCCCCCCTGGAGAAAGACCTTTGCTTTTCACCCTGCGTACCCAGCGTTTGTACTCAGAGGACACTCTGCTTGATTGGTGTCACAAAGCCCAAGGTGATATCCTGGACTGGAGAAAGTTATTCAGCCCAGAGACTGTTGTTTCTGCTTCTTTTCTTGTTCATCTGGAGACACAAGTGTTCTTAGCTAGCTCTCTGTGGGAGTTTTTAGCATGTTGGCAAAGCCTCTTCATTGGTCCAAGGCTGAGAGTGGCTGCTGTGTGTGAGAGCTTTCTGGTTCAGGTTCAGGACTCCTTCCATTTCTGTCCAACAAAGCCTTGGTTGCCATGAACAAAGGGGCTATGAGAACCCCAGGCCTTCGGCATTGCCTTGAATTTGGGACTCCACCACCAGGTTAGCGAAAGTAACAAGATGTGCCCACAGGCACTCTTCGGTGAACAGATTGTCAACAAAACTCAAAATATCACTTGCCGATTTTAAGCAAACGTCCAAATATCAGCAGCGCTCCCCCTCTCCCCCCACCTTTCTTCGGCATTTAACAATATCCTGGTTATAGGTCTTTAACTATAATTTGCATAATGTAAACATGTGACTGACTCATAAATCTGTTTCCTATTTATACTGTACTTAATTTTTTGGTTGTTTTCAAGAATGTATTATAATAAATATTCATAAGCTATGAGAAATCTCACTCTGGACCTTTCCTTATATACAATAGCGCTTTAAATAAAGTTTTCAAATGTTTTCCTACTGGCTGGGGCTCTGTGGTGCTTGCTGAAATTTTGCACGAGTTCCAGAAAGTGCGCAGGTGTTATGCATACCTCACGCTCTTAAATCTAGTATTTCGAAGCCGACACGAGTGCATGAACGCACCTCCTGTAGGTGGTTTGAACTCGGAAGCAGCGGATGCTGTCGTAGACCCTCTTCCCAGCTCTGACCCGCTTGTCACATCACCCCCGTGCCTGGTTGTGACCGTTGTGTCCCTGGTTCCTTTGTAATTCTGTATGGACAGTTACATCGGTGAAGGCCATGTGTGTGTTTGGATGGACACTAAAGGGATCTGAAGCTGTTTGATAAGCCCCATGTAGGAGTTAATCGTTGAGAAGCTGGTTGAGTCCATCACAGCAATTCTCGATAACCCTGTGAGCAAATGGCAAACATCCTGGAGTTCTGAATTCCCGGGGGACAAGCAGTTAACGTGCATGACAGGCTGGTGTTGGGATGTAAGTCATGAAGCTCTCCAGCTTCTTCCTCAAAGACGCTGGAGATGCACTTTCCAGAAAGGTGGTTTGAGAAGCACGTGCCTTCGTCCCTGTGGGGTTCACTCTTCACTGTTTCTCTGATCAGAGGCCGGCCTGTCACCAATGCTGCTGAGGACCCCCATTCCTTAGTTGCCTCTCAAGGGCCTTATCTTTCATTTCTTTCCCCTTGTTTTATTATTCCTTCTATTTTTAAATTCTTAACTGATGTCAAGCGTTTACAGAGATGAAAAAATAACTCCTTATCAAAAAAAGCTGTGGTCTTTTTCTTTTCTCCTGCATTCAATCAAAACTGCTTACCCTAGCATTCCAGATTCCCACCAACTGATGGCCCTTGGCCTTTCCCATTTCCTCCTGTGATTTGCAGGGAAGCATAGGATGAACCCGGACGATGGTGTCAGAGACGACTAATTTGGCATCCTGGCTCTGCCAACCTCCTGGGCGACCCAGAGAAGTGATTTGACCCGAGCTCATTTGTCATTTGCAAACTGGGATGCCTCACTTCACAGGGTGGTGGTGAGCATGAAGTGATTTGTGGCAGAAAAGCTGATGACGCTCTGGACCGTCCAGGGCCAAGAGTAGGCGTGATGCCCGTCGTGTTTTTCCGTCACGGCGCCCTTGGCTCTTGCACGTGAGCCCACGTGGGGCTTGCTCTTCCTCCGTCTTCGAGTGTTGTGTGATAGAAGCAGGGGATTTTAGAGCGGGAGGCATTCTCGCCAAGTGCTGGCCACGCTTTGGCAGCTGCGTGACCTCCGGATGAATTCTGCCTGCACACCTCATGGATAGGCAGGCAGTACCACACTAGGCCAGGTTAGCCTGTGTTTGAACAAACCTAATTGTAAGAGAGTTGTTTTCCGTCTACTGATCCCAGACCGCCTCACGGGATAAGTGTCATCTAGTCCGTCCAAAAGCAACCAATGATCAAGGATGTGCCCGGGAGGACGTGTCTCTGCACCACCCGGGTAAAAAGACACAGATGGCGGTTTTCATCCTCAGAAAGCACAGTGAGCCCCGGCATTGCAGTGGGGCTGCTGGACAGCAGACGTGACCTGGGACTGCGGTAATGGAAGGGTAATATCCCGGTGCAATTACAGATTTGTTCTCTTTGGTGCTGCTGAGACCGCATATGAAGCAAACTGGCACTCGTCCATGGAGAACAACCGGGGTGATGAGAGGGCTTGAAACCATTTGAACAAGGCTTGAAGAGACTAGGGCTATTCAGCTTTGGAGGAGGGATGCAGGGGTCCAGAAGCTCATGATTGCAGGGCTGTGTAGATCATTAGGTCCGGTATTTTCCAAGGAGATTTTGGGGGGGAGTGCGGTTGAATTTCAGGAGAGAAAAGGATGGATGATCTTTTGAATTTTATTTCAATCCTAAATATATCAAGGAAAAAGTTTGCAATTCCTACTAATACGCCTTTGATACTTATCTATCACTTATTAATCTAAAAAAAAAAAAGAAGAAAGGAAAATATGTCTCCAGCTGAGAGCCCATAGCTAGAATTGAAAGATTTGTCTAAGGTTTATTTAAAAAAAATTTTTTTTAGGGGCGCCTGGGTGGCTCAGTTGGTTGGGCATCTGACTTCGGCTCAGGTCACGATCTTGCGGTCCGTGAGTTTGAGCCCCGCATGGGGCTCTGTGCTGACAGCTCAGAGCCTGGAGCCTGCTTCAGATTCTGTGTCTCCCTCTCTCTGCCCCTCCTCCACTCATGCTCTGTTTCTCTCTCTCTGTCAAAAATAAACTTAAAAAAAATGAAAAAAAATCTTTTTATTTATCTTTGAGAGAGAGACAGAGTCAGAGTATGAGCAGGGGAGGGGCAGAGAGAGGGGGAGGTACAAAATTTGAAGCAGGCTCCAGGCTCTGAGCCATCAGTACAGAGCCCGATGCGGGGCTTGAACCCACGGACCTTGAGATCATGACCTGAGCCAAAGTCGGACACTTAGCCGACTGAGCCATCCAGATGCCCCTAAGGTTTATTTTTTAAAACAGCAAATGATGCCTCTTTTGTGGCAGGGCTAATAAAGTTGGTATGTAACTCTGTCAGAGTCTTAAGGGTGGTGTCTGGGGAGCACTGGGCTCTAGTCTGGGGCCTCTGCATCCTGGGATAGACTGTTCTATTCTGGGACACCTCTGAGTATTAGAACATTTCTTCGTAAGGAATCCAAACTGATATGCCCGTACATCTCCTTCCTGGCCTGGTGCCCCCACTGGGGCCATCCAGGCTTGCAGTTGTAGGCAGGGCTCCTCCACAGGATAGATCTTCCCAGGCGTGGGTCAGCTGCCATGTCTGACACACATTTCTCATTCTTCAGCTGCTCCCCCTGTGACATGGGCTCCAGGGTCATGACATCCTGGATTCTTTTCTGAGTCAGATCTAGGCTTCTCCTGGAACATGGCGTCCAGGGCCCGTATCACGGACGCTGTCGAGGGAAGAACCTGGGTTTTGGAGTCACTTAGACCTGATTTCCAATCCTTGGTCCTTGGTGAGTGGGGTGGCCTGGGTTAAGCTATTTAGCATCTCTGAGCTTCAGTTTCCTGTCTTTTTACTCAGTGGTGTGGCCCGTGGCCCAGCTGTGAGATAGCACCAGGGAGCTTGTTAGAAATAAATGGCTGGAGGTGGAGCAGCTGGGTGGCTCAGTCGGTTAGGCGACAGACCTTAGTTCAGGTCGTAATGTCACGATGTGAGTTCAAACCCCGCTTTGGACTCTGCACTGGTGGTGTGGAGCCTCCTTGGGATTCTCTCTCTCTTTGTCTCTCTCTCTCTGCTCCTCTGCCACTTGCTCATACTCACGCATACTCTCTCTGTCTCTCAAGATAAATAAATAACTTACAAAAAAAAAAAAGAAATGCAATTACAGTTACTCATCATGCCTCGGCATTTCAGTGGAACCAACCAAAGGTTGACTCACCTCCAGCTGACAGCTCATTACCATGCATGCCTGGCTTCTGGGCTTTTTTAGCACAAACTCATTATTAAAGACATGGCCCCGTCCTCCAAAATTTGTGGAGTTGATGTTTTGAACCCACAGGAAAGACTACTTTTATTCCCATTATATGTATAAACAGATTTATTGAGACATAATTCACATGTCATACAATTATCCATTAAAACATTTTTTTAAATGTTTATTTATTTTTGAGAGAGAGAGAGAGAGGATGCATGTGAGCAGGGGAGGAACCGAGAGAGAGAGAGAGAAAGAGGAAGACGGGATCTGAAGATGGCTCAGTGCTAACAGCAGACAGTCCCACGTGGGGCTCCAACTCATGAACCTCGAGATCATGACCTGAGCTGAAGTCAGACACTTAACCGACTGACCACTCAGGCGCCCCATACAACCACCCATTTAAAACCTATAGTTCGATGGTTGTTAGTATATTCATAGAGTTTTGCATTTACCACCACGCTTGCTTTTCATTATCCCTAAAGGAAGCCAACCTGTCTCCCCTTGTGTGTCACTGTCTTCTGCCCACCTATCCTCCTCAGCCTTAGGCAATCTACTCTGTTTCTATGAATTTGTCTGTTCTGGATGTTTCATATGAATGGAGTCACGGCCTTTTGAGTCTAATTTCTTTCACTTAGCATGATGTTTTCAGGGATCATCCATGTTGTAGATGCTTTAGTACACTTATTTTTATGGTTCCACACTATTCCATTGTATGGATATACTACATTTTATGTATCCATTTATCAGTTGTTGGACATTTGGGTTATTGCCACCATTGGGCTATTATGAATAATGCGGCTGTGGAAATTCACGTACGTGGTTTTGTGTGGATAGATATGCATATGTCTCTTTAAGTCAGCGTTTTTGTTTCCTTCAGATAGATACTCAGAAGTGCAGTTGCTGGATCACATGGTAGTTTTATTTTAAATTTTGTGAGGAACCTCCATACTGCTTTCCATAGGGGCTGCACCAAAGTACGTTCCCACCAATAGTGCGCAAAGGTTTCTTTTTCTCCACATCCTCACCAAAGTCTTTTTGATACTAGCCTTTCTAACAGGTATGAGGTGATGTCTCATTATTATTTTGGCTTGCATTTCCCTGATGGTGAGTAATATTGGACACTTTGTCATGTACCTATTGGCCATGTGTATGACCTCTTTGGAAAAATGTCTACTCATCCTAAGTGTGTTTTGAGACTCAGTTTCCAGTGCGTGGAGGGGGTGTTTTCCCATACAACACCAAGTAATTCTCCATATACCAGCTGGGTGTTACACCATTCAACTCAGGTCTGACACCATCTATCCAGAGGTAGCATCGATCCCAGAGGATAAGGAATTCGATCCTATAAGACTCCTGAGTCCCTTCACATGCCAGTTACAAGCCCGGGCTATTGCTTTTACTTCTGACCAACTGGCTACATATTGGAGGTTCCCATGACCTTGTCTTTGAACTTTCTATGCCAGTTGCACATCTAGGTTGTTACCTGTTTTCAGACTGCTATAAAATCAGAGTTTTCTACTTCTTTAGTTTGATTTGTTTGCCAGAGTGGCTCACAGAATTCAGAGAAACATTTCATTTACTAGATTACTGGTTTATATAATAGGATATAACTCAGAACAGCCAGATGGAAGAGTTGTATAGGGTGAGGTATGAGGAATAGGCAAGGAGGTTTCATGTCCACTCCAGGGATGCCATTCTTCTGTTAACTCCACATACTCACCAGCCTGGAAACTCTTCAAACCCCCTCCTTTATGATATGGACATGATAGTTTAAATCATTGGCCATTGGTAATTGATTCACCCCTTAGCCTCTCTCCTGTTCTCAGAGGTCAAGGTGATGGGATTGAAAGTTTCCATGGCTAATCACATGGCATGTTCTCTTAAAACCAGTCTCTATCTTTAGAAGCTGCAAAAATCATCTTGTTAACCTAACAAGAGACACCTTTGTCACTTAAGAAATTGTAATGAGCTCCTAAAGGAGCTCTGCCAGAAACAGGGATGAAGATCATCCCCGCCCCGTCTCTCTTTCTCTTCCTTGTTATAAATCACAGTATAACACAGATCCTCTGCCCATTTTGTAATCAGATTATTTGTTTTCTTTCCTATGGAGTTGTAGGAGTTCTTTATGTATTTTGTATACTAACCCTTTACCAAATATATGATTTGCAAATACTTTCTCCTATTTGGTAGGTTGCTTTTTCATTTTGTCGACGGTTTCCTTTGCTGTGCAGAGGCTTTTTAGTTTGATGTAGCCCCACTTGCTTATTTTGCTTTTGTTGCCTTTGCTTTTGGTGTCAGATCCAAAAATCGTTGCCAAGACCAATGTCAAGGAGTCATTGTGGTTTTTAAAGAATCTTATTTATTTTATGTTTATTTTTATTTTTTAGAACCATTGTGGTTTTGATTTGCATTTCCCTCATGACTAATGATGTTGAACATCTTTTCAAGTGTTTACTGGCCATTTTTATGTCTTCTTAGGAAGAATTATCTATTTCAGACTCTTTGTCCATTTTTACATTGGATTATTTGTGTTCTTATTTTTGAGTTGTAAGAATTCTTTATGTATTCTGGACACAAGTCCCTTATTAGGTATATGATTTGCAAAAAATTTTCTCCTCTTCTATGAGTTGTCTTTTTACTTTCCGTTTAGTGTCCTTAGAAGCACAAAAGTTTCAAATTGAAAAGAAAATTTAAATTTATTTATTTTTAGAGAGAGAGAGAGAGAACAAGTGGAGAGTGTCAGAGAGAGAGGGGAGAGAGAGAATCCCAAGCAGGCCCCGCACTGTCAGCGTAGAGCCTGATGTGGGACTTGCACTCACAAACTGTGAGATCGTGACCTGAGCTGAAATCAAGAGTTGGACGCTTAACCAACTGAGCCACCCGGGCACCCCTAAAATTTTTTGTTATGGCCAGTTTATCTATGTTTTGTTGCTTGTGCTTTTGTGTCATATCTAAGAAGTCTTTGCTTGTTTGAAGAGCAGGTCCTTCCATCCAGTTAGATTAACCCTTCCTTCTGGCTGTTTAGTTAGTGTCATTTAGCCTTTGACAGTGTGCATTCTTTTTTTTAAGTTTATTTATTTTATCTTCAAGTAATCTCTCCACCCAATGTGGGGCTTAAACTCATGACCCTGAGATAAGGAGCTGCATGCTCTCCTGACTGAGCCAGCCAGGTGCCCCTGAAGGTGTGCACGTTATTTTTTAATCCAAATCATTTTAAAAATGCTGTTTTTTTTTTTTTTATTCATGCAGTTATGATACCACTAAATATACACCCAACCTGTTATTTAGCATATATTTCTGGTTCATCCATAAGGAGATTTAAAGAGGTTTTCTGAAATGCATGCCTGAAATTAAGAATGGAGGAAATCTGGCTCGTGAAATTAGGATTACTGTGTTTAGGTATTTTCCGAACACTAGCCTGGCACGCTTGTTAGAAAAGGTAAGCGAGGCCAGTTTGTCTTCTTTGGTCTTGGTGAATTCATGCTGATTTTATTTTTTAATTTTTTTTAATGTTTATTTATTTTTAAGACAGAGACACAGAGCACGAGTAAGGGAGGGGCAGAGACAGGGAGGGAGACACAGAATCCGAAACAGGCTCCAGGCTCTGCACGGTCAGCACAGAGCCCAATGTGGGGCTTGAACTCGGGAACAGTGAGATGACCTAAGCAGAAGTTGGACGCTCAACCGACTGAGCCACCCAGGTGCCCCAATTCATGCTGATTTTAAATCCAGTCTTTCTTTTCTAGGGTCGTTATGGACCATCTTTTATAATTCGTTCTAGACTGTCATGAGGAGGGGATGTTCAGGGAACCAGACATTGGTTCCCAGATCTACATCTTCTCCTAACACATTAGGATAGTTCTGGCTCATTTGTTTTTTGTTTTGTTTTGTTTTTTGTTTTGTTTTGTTTTGTTTTTTTTTGGTCCAACCCTGGCCTCCCATACTCTCAGAGATTAAGGGTTACAACTTCAGGATTACATTCGCAGGACTTTCTGGCTCCTGGGACATAAATTCCCTGTGTCTAGAGACTTGAGCTTTTCTGAAAGTAGCTAACGCACCCCTCTTGCCTTTGCACTATTTCCAGTTGCCAACCTTGCTCCTAATTTGGAGCAAGTGAAGATGGTCCTCTGTGACCATTAGAGCATCTGGCTAAGGAATGTTTCTACCTCCAGGTTCTCGAGTTTAGGCACAGCTCACTCTCTTTTCTTGAATATTTTCCTAGCCTGCCCAAACTTACTCACTGCTGCAGTCTTTCCCATATGACCTTAAAGGATTGTGCTGGGCCTGGGGACCTGTCCTTGGTTATGGGGGTGCCTCTTACCCTCTACACTTGGTCTTTTAACATCTGACCCTCTCTGTTGGAAGGTGTCTCGGCAAGCTCCTGGGCCCCATGTATAGTCTTCCTAGATGATGTCTACCTATTTTCTGTGTTAGGAAACCTGCCAGATTTTTTTTTTCAGCTCTTTTTCTGACAATTGTCTTTTTGATATATTTTTCATATAAAACCCAGTGGTCAGATGATCAGAGGAGACGGTGAAGAATACCAGAGGTTGATTAAAAATGGTAATTTATAATTCAGTCAAATGAAAGAGAGTTAATGCTACAGCATTATAGAAGTTTCTGGAATAAGGGGTCTTTTGGGTATTGCTGGGTGGAGGGAGGGACCAGCCCTGGTTCTTGGCAGGGAGGTGACAGTCTGGTCAAAATAGGGGGCGGGAGTTCTCCACTGTCTATTTTCTGGGATCGCTGGTTCTCTTTCCTGGCATTTGGGCTCACTGGTGGTCACACAGTGGTCACAGGGGCTGCCCCTCTGCCCTGCAGGGCTGGGGGCTCTGGACCCAAAGGAGCACCTGCAGAGGCACAGGGGACCCAGAAGCTCATCCCGCCACCCTGCCACTGCCCCCCAGCAGCTTCCCATCTTGCAGTCTGGCCATGACTCACCTGGTCCCTTCTTTGAATATTTTAAAGTTTCCTTTCACAGAACCTTCTCATTATGCTCCGGGCCCTTGGGTGCTGGGAGGCCATGCTGAGGGCAGTTAGATGCCTCGTGATGCTCTGGAGGATGGTGGGCCCTGGGGCTGGAGACAGGGGTCCTGTTTGGTTCTTCAGCTCTTTGCAGAGTGCCTTATGTGTGCCCAGAAGGGAGGATGAGTGGGAGCACAAGCCAACAGATCCTTGGGAGGATGGTTAGAGCCCAGGGGAGGGATGCCTGGTGGGGAGGGCACGGGTTGGGGAAACAGTGGGAAGGATGGGACTGGGGGTGGATGGCAGGTACGGGGAGGAGGGGCTGGGAATGGCTCAGCTCTCAGCTGGGCTTGACGCTGGTGCCTACAGTGCTGGGCAACCGGGAGGGAAAATCACCTTGTGGGTGAGGGGAAGCAGCGCTCGCGTCTGAAGGGGTCTGTGGGAGCTCAGATTGGAGGGTGGGGTCTGGGTGGGGTCCTGGGTGCACCTTCAATGTGGGGTACATCCCTGGTGGCCGTTCATTCTCGAGTCATTTCCGGTGGCTCATCTCCGTGGGCGGACCGTCGGCTCTTGGACGGGAGGGCTCTTCCGGGTGGGTGTTGGGCCAGTTCTCGTCGGCTCCCTGTGCAGGGGCGGGTTGGGGGTGGCGGTGGGGGTTGGGGCGGCAAGGCTGACAAACAACGGGATACTTCCGGCGCAGGCAGCCGGAGGAGAGATTGTTTGTGGTCTTTTCACCGCATGTTGACTTCTCTGATTAGAACATCTATCCCCCTAGCTCTCTTCCAGGACGTTTTGTGACCAAGCATAACACTCATCCTTCAAATTGCTGCTAATTTATTTACAGTTTTTGGTGATTGCATGTCATGTGCACCCTGAGAAAAACAAGCAGGGAATCAAAAAATGATGATTTTTTCCTGGAAAAGCATGCCCATTCTAGGCCTGCAGCGACAGCAACGAGCCAAGGCAAACATTCAGATGAAACTGGAACCTGTGTGGAGCCCGCCTTCCCAGTGGCCGTCGCGGGGCCGGGCGGGATTGCGACATGCCAGGCCCCCGTCCAGGCCTTCTGGGGGCCGCGTTTGGGGCAGGTGGGTGGTGGGTCGGGGGTAGGGGGTGGAAGGTGTGCCCCTGAGGTGCCCAGGGAGCTTCAGAATTGGGGAACCCTATCTGGGATGCTCCTCACCCCTGAGTGTGCTGTCTGGATTTTGGAGAGGGGTCAAGGGGGGAAGGCCAGAAGGTGACGGTGGAAGGGTGCTGCGAATTTGTGACTCCCAGAAAGGGAGCTCTTAATCCTGAGTGGGCCTTAAAGGGAGAGGCCTGGCCTCCTGGCGGGTAGGGTGGATGGGGCTTAAACACAGCTCCGTTTCGTGGGATGAACCTGCCGATGTGACTCGATGAAACGGTGGTTTCTGTCTATCCAGTAAAAAGCAAGCTTATATGGCAGGAGGGGGGTGGTTGGGGGAGAGGCTTGTTGGCCTGGTAAAGTCTGAATTTCAGCACGTGGGGAAGTCATTGCAGTTTTTCTGGCTCTGAAGTGTGATGGCCCCGCAGACTCACGAAGCCAAGTGTAACCAGGGACCCCACCTGGTAACCACCTGGTTACCAGGCACCCCGTTGGTGCAGCCTCCCAGGACTGTGCGGGCTTGGGATCCTTATGTTTGGGTCTGTGCTTGCTTTTTGGTGATGCAGAGGGCCCAAGATGGGTCCCTCGCCCCACTTTCCACATTAGTGGAGTCTCACTGAAGTGGGTTTGACAGTTTGGGGGAAAAGAGCACTGGCCAGAAATGCAGCTTCAGTTTAAATACCTGTTCCCCCTTGGCAGCTAAGGTGCCCGTGTGACCATGGACGTGAGGCCGGGACCAGGTGGCCCCCAGGTTAAGTAAGACCCGAGTTCCCTTAAGCTAGAGAAGCTCCACGCTGGAAGCCGAGGGTTCTGTTTTCCTTGGGCAGTGACCGATGCAGACTGAAGAGCCACTCACAGTGACAACATCGTGTTTTGGGAACACATGTTGGCTATTGTTTGGGATTTTCTTCATTATTCCGTGTTAATTTATGGCACTTACTGTGAGTTGGATTTAAACGTAGGGGAAAACAGCATCCCACAAACAAAGACATGTCATTCTTACCAAGGGACTAATGGTATTTGCAAAACAGGGAAGGTCCAAGGAAAATATTTCTAGTGCCAAAGATGGAGCCATTGTCTGGGGGTGTGGGTGCGTCTTTGAGGCATCTGAGGGTTTTACCACTGCATCTAGGGCTGTCTGCACCTTTCTCTTCCCTGAGCCCTGAGAAACTCACCGTGTTTGCCTTGGTCCAGACTGGTGATTTTAAGATTCCTTTCCTAGATGGACTAGCTTTGGTGTGAGTTTCTTTCCTTCCTTCCTTCCTTCCTTCCTTCCTTCCTTCCTTCCTTCCTTCCTTTCTTTTCTTTCCTTCCTTCCTTCCTTCCTCTTCCTTCCTTCCTTCCTTCCTTCCTTATTTGTTTATTTATTTATTTTGAGGGGAGCCTGGGTGGCTCAGTCAGTTGAGTGTCAGACTTCGGCTCAGGTCATGATCTCACCATTCCTGAGTTTGAGCCCCCGCGTCGGGCTCTGTGCTGACAGTTCAGAGCCTGGAGCCTGCTTCAGGTTCTGTGTCTCCCTCTCTCTCTGCCCCTCCCCTGCTCATGCTGTCTCTCTTTTTCGAAAATAAGTAAACATTAAAAATAATTAAGTTTACTTATTGTAGAGAGAGACAGACAGAGACACAGAGAGAGACAGAGGGAGAGAGACAGAGGGAGAGAGAGAGAGAGAGAGAGAGAGAGAGAAAGAGAGAATCCCAAGCAGGCTCCACACTGTCAGTACAGAGCCCGATGTGGGACTCAAACTCATGAACTGTGAGATCATGACCTGAGCCGAAATCAACAGCTCGACGTTTAACTTACTGAGCCACCCAGGAGCCCAATGTGAGTTTCTTTCTGCCCCAACACCTTGCATTCCAGCGGCACCTCAGGAACCAGGCACCCCATCTTGTCCCTCTTCCTTGAATTAAACTCTTAGACTTATGAAAACAAAATTGCTTAAGGCAAGAGAGGCCTGAGAACTACAGGGAGGCTGTTGCAAATATACTGCAAACCAGATGTTTCTTTCTCTATGGCAGAGAGGCGCCCGAGTTCATGGGGCATCTGGGGAAGTGTTTTCCTTTAAGGAAGACATCTGTATGGAAATGGTAGCCCAAGTAATGTAATGTGACAGTTGCTATGTCAACTTGCGTATTTTTCCCCTCCCCTTAAATTATTGACCGGCTCGGTCAATGTTGCATAAAAGTCGTGTAATGCCTTGGAATGTGTTTATGTGCTGTCCTCTGCCAGAACTTTTTCAACGTTTTTTTTTTTTTTTTCCTATGTGTATTTTGCTTTTGGGAAGATGGCCTGTCACTTTGGTTTAACTGTACTCTTTTTTTGTGGAATTACATATTTCTTAGATTTGTAACGGGGCAATCAATGGCAGCTTCGACTCCGGGGGAGCGATCAAGTTAAGGCAGAGGGTGGGCAGTAGGGGGACTTGAAGCCCCTTCAGTTGTGATCGAAGAAGTATAGACCATGGGCCAGGACATGAACAGCTTGCAGTTAGTGTGGGGGAGGTAAGGGGTGTGTGTGTGTGTTGTGTGTGTGTGTGTGTGTGTGTGTGTGTGTGTGTAAACCCTTTCCTCTTTGGTTCCTATGATGTTACGGGGGCAGGAACCTTCTCTGTGTCTCTGCTGTGTATCTAGCTGCCTGCTGGCTGCCTTGACCTTGTTAGCTTTAACAGGCATTTCAAAACTAAAGCCTTTACGTCTCCTCTTGTCCTCACTTCTTCCTGGGGAAGGCACCTGCATCTTCCACTTAGGCTTGAGAGCTGGCTGCCAACCTCTGCCCCACCCTGTGTCTTCGGCCTTAGCCCAGTCTGATTCCTCAGGTGGTGTTTTCTGTCCTCTGGGAATCTCCCTCCCCACCAGCCTGACTGCTGTGGTCAGCCCCTGTTCACTTCTTGTCTGGATCAACACTTGTTCTCCCTGCCTCCAGCCTCACCTAAAACCATTCTCTACACTCCATCAGGGAGATCCTTCTCCAACAACCTTTTTTTTTTTTTTAAACAACAACAACAACAACAACAACAACAACAACAACACTTTTTAAAAAATGTTTATTTATTTGAGAGAGAGAGAGAGACAGACAGTATGAGCGGGAGAGGAGCAGAGAGACAGGGAGACCAAAGCAGGCTGCAGGCTCTGAGCTGTCAGCTCAGAGCCCAACACAGGGCTCAAACTCATGAACCATGAGATCATGACCTGAGCCAAAGTCAGACGCTTAACCGACTGAGCCACCCAGGCGCCCCAAACTTTTCTTTTTTTTAACTTCAAAATGGCTAATTCCTCCTACCTGGGCATAATCCAACTGTTCTCTTTTTTGTTTTTCATTACAAAGATTAAAAAAAAAATTTATTTGGGGCGCCTGGGTGGCTCAGTCAGTTAAGCGTCCGACTTCGGCTCAGGTCATGATCTCACGGTCCGTGAATTCAAGCCCCACGTCGGGCTCTGTGCTGACAGCTCAGAGCCTGGAGCCCGTTTCAGATTCCGTGTCTCCCTCTCTCTCTGCCCCTCCCCTGTTCATGCTCTGTCTCTCTCTGTCTCAAAAATAAATAAACGTTAAAAAAAAAAATTAAAAAAAATTTTATTTTATTTTTGAGAGAGAGAGAGAGAGAAGCAGAGTACAAGCAGGGGAGGGGCATAGAGAGTGGGAGACACAGAATCTGAAGCAGGCTCCAGGCTCTGAGCTGTCAACACAGAGCCTGACTCAGGGCTTGAACCCTCAAGCTGTGAGATCATGACCTGAGCTGAAGTTGGATGCTTAACTGACTGAGCCACCCAGGCGCCCCCCCGCCCCCCATTTTTTTAAGTTTATTTATTTTGAGAGAGAGATCACACCAACCTGGGGGAGAGGCAGAAAGAAAGGGGGAGAGAGGATCCCAAGCAGGCTCCACACTGACAGCGCAGAGCCCAGTATGGGGCTCGACTTCACAAATCATGAGATCGTGACCTGAGCCGGAAAGGAAGATTTAGACGCTCAACCAACTGAGCTACCCAGGCACCCCCTCCCCGCCACCCCAACTGTTCTCTTTCTAAAACACTACTCTGATTATGTCTCTCATTGGTCAGACTATTCTAGAAACTTCTGAAGCTAATATCTCAGCCTGGTCCCCACAGCCTCCAGCTCTGAAGCCCAGTCTGGCTCAGGACTTTCATTGGCATTCTGCCCCAGCCGCACCTCCCCCCCGCCCCCCCGCCGAAAGACTGCTGGTCTGAATATTCGTGTGCCCCATAAATTCATATGTTGAAATCCAAACCCAGTGGGATGGCATTAGGAAGTAGGGTTTGGGGGAGGTGCTCTACCCTCATGAATGGGAATCAGTGCCCCTACTAAAGAGACCCCAGAGGGCTGCCTTGTCCCTTCTGCCCTGTAAGGACACCGCGAGAAGTTAGCAGTTTGGAATGTGGAAGGGGGCTCTTACCAGAGCCTGCTCATGCTGGCAGCCCGCTCTCAGCCTCCCAGAACTACGAGAAACACGTTTCTGTTGTTTACAAGCCTGTACAAGTCCGTGGTGTTTTGTCATGTCAGCCCAAATGGATGAGCGCACAGCCCCTGGGTGGGTGCGTGATGGCCGCTCATGCCCGAGAGTGCTGGTCATGGTGTGTGTGGTCACGGCCTGGTCACCTGTCCTGCCCCTGCTGATGCCAAGTGCAGTGCCTGGCCCTTGTCCTTGTTTGCTGAATGAGTGGCAGGCCCCTTCCCCCACCCGAAGCACAAAATGAAATCCTAAAGCATCCGCCCTAGTAAGGTCTTTCCATGCTGATCTCTCCTTTCTTGTCACAGTGTCTTTTTCTTGTCTGTTCCTCATCTTTCATCCCTGTCTTTCTTTTTGTTTTTAAATTTTTTTTTAAACGTTTATTTATTTTTGAGACAGAGAGAGATAGAGCATGAGCAGGGGAGGGGCAGAGAGAGAGGGAGACACAGAATCGGAAGCAGGCTCCAGGCTCTGAGCCATCAGCCCAGAGCCCGACGCGGGGCTCGAACTCACGGACTGCGAGATCGTGACCTGAGCCGAAGTCGGACGCTTAACTGACTGAGCCACCTAGGCGCCCCATCATCCCTCTCTTTCTGACTCTGTCAGCTTTCGTCGGGGCCTGGCCCTTGGCTCTGTCCTTTTGTCTCTCCTTCACGTGGAGATTGGGGGATCTGGAACCAGCAGGACTCGGTTCACACCCAGTCCCAACGCTGCTGTTTATGGGCACCTGGCCTTGACCAGGTTTCTTAACTCCTCTGAGCCTAACCTGAAAAAAAAAAAAAAAAGAATCAGCCGTGCAAGCATTAACTGAGATACTGCCCTTGGCGCTGTGCCAGATGCTTGGTGAGTGCTTGCACCTGTGGTTGTGGTACATGTTCTTGTTTTAAAACTGTAACTGGGTCATGCCCCTTTTTTTCTCCAAAGCATGGTGGCTGGCAGTGGTCTGCAGAGTACGTAGGCCCTTGAGTCCTCCCTGATTGGCCTCCTCCCTTCTCCCCACGCTGTCTGCTCTGGCACCCTGCAGTTCCTGTCCTTGCCCGTCATGCTGTGCCCTCTCACATCTCTGAGGCCCCGTCACCTACGGTACCTGGAGTCCCCTTTCCTACCTGGGCTGATGCATCCTTCAGGCCTGCTGGGGGTGCCTTCCACCACAGACTCTCCCGGCCCCTCAGTAGGAATGCCTGCCTCATCCTCTCTGGTGCCCTGTAGCACGCAGCCTCCATCTGACTTCACTGTATTCCGTTTCACGTCCCAGGCAATTGTCTCCTCCTCGGAGTTGTCAGTGTCTTAAGCCAGAGTCTAAATTTAATCCCTTGAGTGGATTTATTATGTGCTTTGCACATAATAGTGACTCAACATGTGGGTTACATGAGCAACATGTGCTTCAGAATCGTGACCTTCGGAGGCTCTGTGTATGATGTGGGTGCATCCTGCTGCCTGCCTGTGTGTTGGGGCAGATGAGGAGGGACAGTGAGCACAACCACAGGTGCTCCTGCCTCCTCCCTGGATATTGCTCATCCATCACAGTGCTCCTTTCACAGTGCTCCTCCTTGCTGAGTTAGAACGTGGCCTCAAAATCCTTCTCCGGAAAGGGGCGCCTGGGGGACTCAGTCAGCTGAGCCTCTGACTTCGGCTTAGGTCATGACCTCGTGGTTCATGGGGTCAAACAGGGCATCGGGCTCTGTGCTGACAGCTCGGAGCCTGGAGCTTCGGATTCTGTGTCTCCCTCTCTCTCTGCCCCTCCCCCACTTATGTGTGCGCTCGCGCTCTCCCCCCCCAAAAAAATAAATAAATAAAAACATTAAAAAAAATCCTTGTGAGGAATGCTCGCCTCTGTCACAGCCCATCTATCCTTTCAAGGACAGGTGACAACTGGTTCTCCCTGACCCGTACTATGGAAAAATCTTGTCAACTTCTTAGCAATGATTGCTTTGCTTATTTATTCATTATAAAAAGCATGTTTAAACAAAAAAGGACTTAGCTCCTTTAAGAGATCTTGGGAGGCAAGATGAAAGGTTTAAAAATTTTGTCAGGGGATGCCTGGGTGGCTCAGTCAGTTAAGTGTCTGACTTCGGTTCAGGTCATGATCTCACGGTTGGTGAGTTCGAGCCCCGCGTCGGGCTCTGTGCTGACAGCTCTGAGCCTGGAGCCTGCTTCAGATTCTGTGTCTTCTCCCTCTCTCTCTGGCCCTACCCTGCTTATGCTCTGTGTCTCTCTCTCTCACGAATAAATAAACACTTAAAAAAATTTAAAAATTTTGTCAGGAGGCACTGAGTGGGTTCAAATGTGTGTCTTCATCGAGCCTGAGGTGCTCCTTCAACAGCCTTGGAAGGAGAAAGTGAGGAAGACGGTGGTCAGCTTAACACTCCCTGACAGAGAAAGGAACGGCCACGAGAAAATGTGGTGGGTACAAACCTGTATCCACTTGAGGGAGCAGACAGGATAGTAGAGGTCAAGCTAGAGAAAGAAAGATAGACATTTCCATGCAAACCAGAGCAGGAAGTTTGGAATGGGAGTTTTCAGGAAGACACGGGAGTGTTATGAAGCAGTTTCCATTGTCTCATTGACAAAAGCCAACAAGTGACAAAAGGGCTTTTCATGCTTATTTGATATCCCAGAGAACCACTTGAAGCAGGCGGAGGAAGTTTCTGGAAACCACTGACAAGCTTCAAACACCTTAGGAAAAGCAGTTTGGTGAGGTGGACTCATTCACCTAACCTGCAGATGACCAGGTGAGAGGATGTTGTGGTCTCCATTTGACAGGTGGGGGCTCAAGGCTGGGTGAAGGTCATATAACTAGGAATTGGAGAAGCCGGAATTTGAACCCCATCTGGTTCTGAAGTCTGAGTCTTTTCCCTACACAGGTGCACAGGGCCATATCTAAATGTTTATGTCATCTTGTTCTCCACTGGCACGGAAGTCTGTTAGAGACTGGTGAGTGAATAGTCTATGTTTTGTTGAGATGGTATTTATTAAGAGTGAGGAGTCTGTATCTAGCTTCATTTTTGTGTGTGTGGATGCCTAATTGTACCAGCACCATTTGTTGAAAAGACTATCTTTGTTCCATTGTATTGCCTTTGCTCCTTTGTCAAAGATCAGTGGACTATATTTATGGGGGACTATTTCTGGGTTCTCCATTGTGTTCCACTGATCTTTCTTTCACCTTCCATTCATCTTTCTTTCATTGTCTCTTCTTTCACCACAATCACACTGTCTTGATTACAGCTTTATAGTAAGCTTTATATATTTATATATATGGATACTATAAAGCTTTAAGTAGCTTTGTAGTAAGTCTTGAAGTTAGTGTCATTCCTCCAAATTTGTTCTCCTTTAATCTCGTTTTGGCTATTCTGGGTCTTTTGCCTCTCCCTCTAAACTTGGGAATCAGTGTTGCTATTCACAAAATAACTTGTTGGGATTTTGATTGGGATTGCATTGAACCAAAAGATCGTATTGGGAAGAACTGACATCTGTACAATATTGAGTCGTTGTCTTTTTTATTTTATTGAAGAAATTTTTTTAATGTTTATTTTTGAGAGAGAGAGACAGAGTGTGAATGGGGGAGGAGCAGAGAAAGAGAGGGAGACACAGACTTGGAAACAGGCTCCAGGCTCTGAGCTGCCAGTACAGAGCCCGATTCGGGGCTCGAACTTGGGAATGGCCAGATCATGACTTAGGCAGAAGTCGGATGCTTAACCAACTGAGCCACCTAGGTGCTCCCCCCCCCTGCCTTTTTAATGTTTATTAACATCTGAAGTAGGCTCTGAGCTGATAGTAGAGAGACCCATGCAGGGCTCGAACTCATGAACCGCGAGATCATGACCTGAGCCGAAGTTGGCACTTAACCGACTGAACCACCCAGGCACCGAACAATATTGAGTTGTCTTATCCATGAATGTAGAATGTCTCATTATTAGTTCTTTGATTCTGTTTGTCATAGTTTTATAATTTTCCTCATAGATCTTGTGCATATTTTGTTAGCTTTATACCTAAGTATTTCATTTTGGGGGGTGCTGATGTCAATGGTATTGTGTTTTTAATTTCAAATTCCACTTGTTCATTGCTGGTATATAGGAAAGCAATTGGCTTTTGTATATTAGCTTTCTATCCTGGAACCTTGTTGTAAACCAACGTTTACAGCCCTGTCTTTCTATCGGTTAGGCCTCGTTGCAGCTATCCCTACTACTTGAGGTGCCCTGAGCATGGCCTTGGACTTGTAGGGCTCTGTGCCTCTTCTCACAGGTTATGCTGCCTGTAGTGCCCTTGCCTGTTGTCTCTGCCTGTTGAAACCTTACCCACGGATCCAGAACCCAAGCTGTCTGAATTCCCTGGGGATGCTCTCCCAACACCCCTCTGCAGAATTGCCTCTCTCCTCTGGGTCCTGGTGATGCGTTGGCTCCCGTCTGGACTCTGGCACCTTTCGTGCCCCGGCCTGTATTGGAGCAGCTTGTTTATTAGCACTCCTTCCTCTGCAGGCTGCCACCTCCCAAGGGCAAGAACGGGGATTTACGCATCGGCCTCTGAGGGCCTAGGACAGACAGCACTGTTCATGCATTCAGGAACTCAGCCACGGGTAGTCGAATGCAGTTTGAGCATGCTGAGTTGCCATGAAGCCGGGCCACTGGGAGGTAGTAGCCTTAGGGACCTCACTGTCTTAACTTGTTTGGGAAACCTTGGAGTGTTCACAGAATAGAATCCATTACTGACATTTCTTTGTGGTGCACATCGCCTGTCGCTCAGGGGGCAGGGAAATTAAATCCATGCAGTGAGGCTGGCCTTTAACTAGTAACGTCCTCTTGACTGTTGTCACCACTGCACAGCCTTCTGCGATGTCCAGTCTCTGCTCAGGCCCTCGATGGGAGAGAGCCCGAGGGATGCTGATCACATTTTCTTTTAAAACCACAGGTGTGTGGCTTCCACTTTCTAACTCTTGGAACTTGCTGGCTTCAGGGTCTCAGAAGTGATGCCCTGAGGCTGGCTCTGCAGTGCCTGTCAGTCCCCAGGATCCATCCTTTGTCCTTGCTGAGCTGGCTGTAGTCTCTCTCCCTGCGCCCTGACACCACTCTGTCCTCCTGGTTCCTCTTGACTAGATATACTTTTCTGATCAAAAGCTGCTGGTTTCCAGAAGGCCGATTCTGTTTTTAAAAAGAGTTGATTTGGAGGACAATTTATTTTAGGTCTGTTGAATTTGATTGGACTTCACCTTCATTGTTATGTATCCTTAGCAGCTTAAGATTAGTTTTGGGAAAAAACAAAACAAAACAAAACAAAAACCCCCGAACAACAACCAGTTCAATCTATTTTGTGACAACCTGTGTGACTAATTAATGCTCTGCAGCACACTGTGAAATTTGCAAGGCACCACACAAACGCCAAATCATCACACATTCCCTGTTTGAAACTGTCTTAGCAAATTGAACATCTGTATTACGGTAATACACTGCATTAGTAAATGGAACATCCTTTATTGATTCACCTTGTTAAGCGGGAAAATAATCCTTATGGCTTTATAAACCTCCTGTAAGTTCTAGTAGGTGCCATTTTGAACATGACTTTAATTGAATAAATGAAGCCGGGTGTCAAGCATTTAATTGGCCCTTCTCTCGCAGCTGGCTCAATCAGTTTTGGAACGATTGTTGATGATGTAACTCAACAATGATATGACACTGACATAGTGGCTTAGATGCTCTTGGTCTTTGGGGAGGAGGGGCTGGTTGGGCAGAGTTCATGCTTAATAACTGACTAACGTCACTGTAACTTGGTCTTCATAGAGTTTTCTACTTAAGTTCTTCAAAGAGCAGAGAGCCATAGGGAAGAAGGTGGTAGCAGCTTAACCTGATTGGCCCACAAAATTGGTTTCAAAGTCATGAACCTTATATGAATGTTCGAGTGTCTTTTGTTTTCTATTCCATGTCATTTTCCTCCACATCTTCAGCTAAAAAGATCTGACTGGGAAGGTGCATTGTTTTACTGTGTGGCTTCTGGACCCCTCAGGGTTGAGAAACTGGCTTAAAAATGGCAATTTGGGGTGCCTGGGTGGCTCAGTCAGTTAAGTGTCTGGCTCTTGATTTCCGCTCAGGTCATGAACTTGCAGTTTGTGAGATCAAACCCCATGTCAGCCTCTGTGCTGATGGCATGGTGCCTGCTTGGGATTCTCTCTTCTCTCTCTCTCTCTCTCTCTCTCTCTCTCTCTGCCCCTTCCCTGCTCATGCTCTCCCTCTCCCTCTCTCTTAAATAAATAAACATGAAAAAAAGTTTTTAAAAAATGGCAATTTAATAAAAGGGGGTATAAAAAAGATATCAGAGGGGAAATTGTGTGGTACATCCAGACAGTGGAATATTATGTAGTGCTAAAAAGATTTTTGAGATCTCTAGCCATGAGAAGACAAGAAAGGAATCTTAAAGGCATGTTACTATGTGAAAGGAGCCAGTCTGAAAAGGGTTGCATACTGTAGGGTTCTAACTATATTACATTCTGGAAAAGACAAAAGTATAGAGACAGTAAAAAAAAAAAAAAAAAATCACTGTGCGGATGTGTGGGCATGGGGTGCCTGGGAAGTCTGTGCACCTTCCTCTCAATTTTGCTATGAACCCAATAAAACTGCTGTAAAGAATGCTCTTAATTAAAAAATAAAAAAACACAGGGGTGCGTGGATGGCTCAGTCGGTTAAGTGATGGACTCTTGATCTCAGCTCACGGCATGATCTCACTGTTCATGGTATTGAGCCCCGAGTCAGGCTCTGTGCTGAAAGCACAGAGCTTGCTTGGGATTCTCTCTCTCTGTCTCTCTCTCTCTCTCTGTCTCTCCCTCCCTCCCCCTCTGTGCTGTCTCTCTTGCATGCACTCTGTCTCTCAAAATAAATTTAAAAAATTAAAAAAATAATAAATAGAAAATAAAACAACAACAACCAAAAAACAATCAAAGGAACTTTGGTGTTTAAGTGGAATCCTTAAACAAGGAAAGGAGGGTTGCCCAGCAGGGGGGCAAGAGGCAGAGGCCATGACTGGATTTGCCTTTGGAGTGACCACTCAGTAGGATGGATCAGCGGGGGACATTGAGGCAGGGTGTCAGGTGAGGTACTGTCATGGTCTTCTGTGCATGGTGGCCTGGACCCTGCTGGCATCTGGGGCTGGGTAGGAGGGCATGGGGCCCATCACGAGGTGGCAGGTGGA
The DNA here is from genome assembly GCF_023721935.1 of Panthera uncia. Taxonomy (NCBI): domain Eukaryota; kingdom Metazoa; phylum Chordata; class Mammalia; order Carnivora; family Felidae; genus Panthera; species Panthera uncia. The sequence continues at coordinate 126,525,145 of NW_026057582.1, forward strand.
ACTGATTTGGTGCAGCAGCATGGAGTGGGGGAGGAGGAAGGCGTCTATTAGCTGTCACTTGGCCCTGTGCTGGGTGTTTCCGTCCGATCCTCATCAGAACTTGTCAGCCACCTCAGGTGATCAGTTTGGGCAACTCTGATGATTTTGGGGCTCAGTGAGGTTGAGGTGTTCCAAGGTCACCCTTAGAGTAAGTAGCAGGGCCCATGTCCGAACATGGAGTGGGCAGAATCCACAAGCTTCAGGGGCTGTGTAGCCTGGGGTGGGGTGGGGCAGGAGTGGTTGGAGGAGAGATGTCTCTTCCTTCTGCAGATCCAGCCCCAGAGCCTCCTTATTCAAAGGCACCCCCGCCACCCCATATTCTAACAGCTGACTCATTTCTGGCCTCTGGGAGAGAGCACTGTCCTTGGAGTCCAGTGGCCCAAGGGTGGACCCACCTCAGACCCCCCCCCCCCCCCCCCCCCCCCCAGCTTGCTGCCTTCAGGTTACTTTACCTCTGAGAGCATTGGTGTCCTCAGAAAAACGCAGGTGACAGTTTCACTGTGAGAAGGGGAAAAAAAAAATCATGGAAAAAAAGCCGGGGCCAAGCCCGGTGCTGAGGACAATGAGAAGATGGTGTGTTTGATGGCCTTCCATAATGTTGGATTTGACTAAGTGGGGAGTTCTGAGTTGCAGCCCATAATTGGACCTTGAAGGAAAAAAAAATGTAATTCTTGGCCATCGAATTTGTGAGCAGTGTGGTGTGTAGCGTGTTTTGCCCAGTAGCATTGGGACACATATATCTCGTTTTGGAGCCGGCAACGGGCCATCTGTGAAGATCTCTGTGAAGTCCCCTTCAGGTGAGAGGGGTCACTCTGTCCTGCTCAGTGCTGTCAGAGAACACAGTTCTAGAGCTATCGCCCGCGTTACCCACACATCCTCCTCCTTTGCGCCTCTCTGGAGGTCGCATGATGTTGAAACCGCCTTTCTGGTGGCCTCGTGGCCGTGTGCACATCATCATTTTCTCTTGGCTTTCTCTTTAGTTGTGGCTGTTTACATACAGGAGGCCTGGTGGGCCACCGAAGATGTGCTGCGAACCTCTGATCCTGCCCGAGAAGGTCTGATGAAGGTGAGGGCATGTAAGTTTACATGGATATTGCAAAACAGGTTTCAAGTCACTGTGCTTATTATCGTGTTAATAATCGAAAGCAGTCTCCCTTTGTGGATTAGTCTCCTAGGGCGGAAACAACTGGAATGTATGGTCTCACAGTCCCCTGAGGCTACAAGCCTGAGGGCCACGGAGAGAATCTGTTCCACGCCTCTGTCCTAGCTGTTGGTGGCCTCAAGTGTTCCTGGACTTACAGACGGTCATCTTCCCTTGGTGTGGGTCTGTGTCTGTCCAGGTCCCTCCTTTCTATATGGACACCAGCCATATTGGATCGGGGCCCACCCTAATGACCTTGTCTTTTTTTTTTTAACATTTTTTTTTTAATGTTTATTCATTTTTTTTTTTGAGAGGGAGAGACAGAGAGGGAGCAGGGAAGGGGCAGAGAGGAGACACAGAATCCAAAGCAGGCTCCAGGCTCTGAGCTGTCAGCACAAAGCCCAATGTGGGGCTTGAACCCACGAACCACGAGATCATGACAGCCGAAGTCGGATGCTTAACCGACTGGGCCTCCCAGGCGCCCTCCCCCTACCCCATGGCCTCATCATCTTAACTTGATCATCTGGAGACCCTATTTCCAAATAAATCACATTTGCAAGTTAGGACTGCAACATCTTTTCAATCTGGAATATCCTGCCGGTAAAAAAAAAGAGTAATAAATGGTCGTGTGCAACAGACATCTGGCTATTGGCAAATCTCTCTTATCTTCCTTAGTGGCCCCTTTTGTCTTAGTTTTAAAACTTTAATCTAAACGATCTCTCTAGTGTGTAGGAGAGTTCTGTGTATTGCATCCAAGTGCTGTCTATTGGTGCTTACCGTGAGTCAGACATTGTGTTAGGTACTCACCTGTGTGTTACCTCAGACTCTGTGGGGATAATCTACTTTTAGAATCTTAAAGGTTTTGGTTTTGCAGATGAACACATTGAGGCTGAGCCACACAGCTAGTAAGTGATTTAACCAGACATAAACTCTAGTCTCTTTGAGATCGGGCATGGAGGTCTTTGACGGGCTCTGGTTTTCTAGAGCAGTTGTAAAGCCAAAACCTAGGATGGCAAGGGTAAGGGCAGGTGCCCCAGCAGCTCATCGGAGTCCCTGTGGCAATCTCTCCACTGAAGTTTGGCTCGGGCAGAAGCTGAGGAAAAAGGTAGTAACTAGTGAAGAATTTAGACTGTTTATGTCACGTCTGCCTGTTTTCATTTGATTGGCACACTTGTCTTCATTCCGTAGGTGCTTCTTGGCAGTCTTGAAATGGTGGATGTGTCCACAGTCCACGTGATCTCCTTCATTGGGTCCTGTAAATACTAAATGAATTATCAGTATTCTTTCAGGTTTGGTTTAGAAAATGAGCAGATAAATGTGTACTCTAAATTGCACCCTTTCAAAGTATATAATTGAGTGATTTTCAGTATTTGCACAGAGTTGGACATCAGTCACCATTACTTGATTCCAGAATGTTTTCATCACCCCAAAAGGAAACCCCTTACCCATCAGCAGTCACCCCTCATTTCTCTCTTTCCCCAGCCCCTGGCAACGAATCTGCTTTTTGCCTCTACGGATTTGTCCATTCTGGACATTTCACATCCATGGAATCATACACTAGGTAGTCAGTCTTTTGTGTCTGGCTGCTCTCACAGAGCATGAAGTCTTCAAGGTTATTCCACACGGTAGCACGTGTCAGACCTCATTCCTTTTTGTGGCTCAGTATTATCCCACTGCATGGATAGACCATGTTTGGTCATCCATTTATCTGTTGGTAGACATTTGAGTTGTTTCAGTTTTTTTGGCCATTTTGAATAATGCCACTATGAACATCTGGGTGCAAGTTTTTGCGAGGACATATATTTTCAGTCATCTTGGGTATGGACCTAGGAGTGGAACTGCTGGTAAGCGGGACCACCTTACATTCCCACTGGCAACGTCTGAGGGTGTCCATCTTCCCATGTGTCCCTGATACTTGTTACTGTCTTTTTTTTTTTTTTAATGTTATCTATCCTACCCAGTGTGAAGTGGTATCTCATTGTAGTCTCGATCTGTATGTCTCTGGCTAAGGATGTTAAACATTTTTTCATGTACTTGTTGGCCATTCATATATCCTCTCTGGGAAAATGTCTATTGAAATCCTTGGCCCCCTTTTTATTTAAAAAAATTTTTTTTTAATGTTTATTTGTTTTTGAGAGACAGAGACATGGCACGAGTGGGGGAGGGGCAGAGAGAGAGGGAGACACAGAATCCGAAGCAGGGTCCGAGCTCCGAGCTGTCAGCACAGAGCCCGACGCGGGGCTCGAACCCACGAGCTGTGAGATCATGACCTGAGCCGAAGTCGGACACTCAGCTGACTGAGCCACCCAGGTGCCCCTCCTTGGCCCCCTTTTTAATTGGTTGGTTGGCTTTTTACTGTTCAGTTGTAAACACTTTTTCATATATTCTGGGCACAAGTCCTTATTGCATACATTGCAGATACGATTTGCAAATACTGTTTCCCAGCCTGTGAGTTGCCTTTTTCATGCCTGCCCCCCTCCCCAGCTTTATTGAGGTACATCTGACATAAACGTTGTGTAAGTTTGAGGTGTACAACGTGTTGATATGATACGCATACATATTGCAACATGATTCTCACCATGGCGTTAGCTAATGCCTGCATTCCATTACATAACTGCCATTTTTTGGTGATGAGAACATTTACGATCTATTCTCTTAGCAACTTTAATATAATACAGTATTATTAGCTATATATGTTATCATGCTGTGTACTAGATTCCCAGAACTTATTCATCGTACAATTGGAAGTTTGTACCTTTTGACCAACATCTTCTCTTTTCTCCCACCTCTAGCCCCTGGTCACCGCCATTGTATTCTCTGTTCCTAGGAGTTCGGCTTTTTCGGATTCCACATGCACGTGAGATCATGCAATGTTTGTCTTTGTCAGACTTCTATCACTTAGCATAATGCCCTCTGGTTACACCCAAATTGTACACAGCAGGATTTTTCAGGTCTGGTTTTAACTGACTGAAAAGATAGTGTTTTGAAAAGGGTCCCACCGCCCCCCCCCCCCCCCAAACTGGCAAGTGGCTTGAGATTCAGCAAATGTGTGTGGGGGACCCAGTGGGGTGGCCTGGTGTACCCGTTTGTGTTTCTATGCTGGTCCCTTTCCACAGGTGGGCCAATGGTATTTAGTGGCGGGGTGTTCTGAATGCCAGGAGGAGTCTGATTTGCTCTTTAAATCATTTTTTTTTTTTGTTTTCGAGAACAAGAGTGGTCACTTCTTCCATGTGTCAATTCTTCTGTGTTTAGATGAAGAAAACCCCAAATTTTCTGAAAATGTGGCCTATGTTGTGAACAGAAAGAAGCTTGGATGTTACTTGCACTTAATGAACGATGTTGTAAAGATCTAGCTGTCCCCAACTGTCTGTGGATAGTTTCCCTTTCCATTTGTAGAACTTCAGGTCTTGACATTTATCTATTTTTTTCTTTTAATCACATTTTGTTTCTTAGCCAGCTCTTCTTTGTAAATTACCAAAAAAAAAAAAAAAAGGTTAATGTTCTTTCTGTGAACATAATTAGTGGTCCTAATTGAGGGATTAGAATTGGATCTCAGTTTTGTATTTTCAGAAACGTTTCTAAGTCAGAATCACATGTCACCCATTTTTTTCCCCCTGTAATGAAATTGGATGAATTAAGTGCCTTTTCTTTTTCTCCTTTTTCTCCTGCCAGTTTTTGATTGGATATTTCCCTTCTGCCAGATGCAATCTGCTTTTCTCTTCTGGCTTTCCTCTGAACTTTTTGGCTTTGTAAGTTGAAAAATACAACCTCCCACATCACCCCACTCAGGTTTTGCGTGACCAGCTAGTTATTCTTAAAGTCTGAACTTGATTTGGCCTGCTACTGTCTGAGATACAAAGTTGGGGTGGCTTCTCAGAGTTAAGCTGGTGTGGTTTTCACAAAGCTTTTCTCATTTAAGATTTGGCTCCAGATGAGGGTGAACTATTTTACATTCTGGACCAATTAATAAGTTTATTGGCACTGAACACTTTGTGCCATTTGCTAGGGTGCTGCAAGCTGCCTTGTTTTTATTATCAGAACACTTGCAAACAAGTGTTTTTTTCCCCTCCCCTCCCCCCAAAACAAGTGTTTTAAGGCCCACTTAGACAATCTTCTCCCTTGACCGCTGGAGGAAACGGAGGCTCAAAGAGGTTGGGTGTTGCTAAAGAGCTCCCCACAAATCTAGGCTGTAAAGTCAGTATCATAGATGACGACGATGATGGTGATGATGGTGATGATGGTGATGATGGTGATGATGATAAAACTTTAAGGGGTAAAGTATTCAATATAAAACTAAGCATAGATACTTATGTGAAACTTTCCCAAAGTCTTAGTTCTTTTTCTTTTTTTAAATGTTTATTTATTTTGAGAGAGAGAAAGTGCGCACAAGTGGGGGAGGGGTAGAGAGAGAGAGAGGGAGACAGGGAATCCCTCTGCAACTGTCAGCACAGAGCTGGAGTCGGGGCTCGAACTCATGAAACCGTGAGATCATGACCTGAGCCGAAATCAAGACTTGGGTGCTTAACTGAGCTGCCTAGGTGCCCCTGCCAAGTCTTAGCTCTAACGCATGAAGATGCAGAAAGGAACCATGAGCTGGGCTATAGCAGGTGCACTGGCCTGGGACTCAGAAGCTCTGGCCTATTTTGAGCTTGCCTGTCTCTGGCAGAGCCCTCATTCAGCTGTCATAAGTCCTCTTTGGAATGAGGCAGGGAAATCAATACATGTAGTCACTTACCCTCTTTGAGTTTCAATTTCCTTACCTATGAATCAGGACCTTCCTGGCGTGTGGTGACAATGGAATGGGAGCTTGTGGGTGGAAGTCACGGCCCAGTTAATGGCATTGCTGATCTCGTGGTGACGCATAGGACGGGGTGACCAATACCCACACACGTAGACTACCACATAGCGGTCTTGTCAGAGTGCAGTGCTTTCTGTTCATCGATAGTCGATTGGGTTCATCCCGAGTGTTTGCTGGTGGTTGCCTGGAGGACTGCAGTTAGGACTCTGACCGTATCCGGACTCAGTCTCACAGACTGGGATCGATTAGCTATGTCTGCCGTGGGTGTAGGAGTGGGACGCCTCTGTTTATGCCACGTATTTGCCACCTGTGGGCTATACAAATGCAGAAAATTTTAACAGGCAGAGGAGTGTAAAGTCATTTTGACTTGTTAATGCTAAAACTCTGTGTGGGCCTGACCTTGACCACACACAAATGCCTCACTTGTGACATTGCGATGGGCAAGAAGTGGTTTCATGTTATTGCCTTAGAACAAGATGAGCCAAGGGGGCGCCTGGGTGGCGCAGTCGGTTAAGCGTTCGACTTCAGCCAGGTCACGATCTCGCGGTCCGTGAGTTCGAGCCCCGCGTCAGGCTCTGGGCTGATGGCTCGGAGCCTGGAGCCTGTTTCCGATTCTGTGTCTCCCTCTCTCTCTGCCCCTCCCCCGTTCATGCTCTGTCTCTCTCTGTCCCAAAAAAAAAAAAAAAACGTAAAAAAAAAAATTAAAAAAAAAAAAAAAAAAAAAAAAAGAACAAGATGAGCCACAAGATGAGCCTTGACTCCCAGTAAGTCTCTGAGATTGGGACTCTAGTGTGTGCTCCAAATCTATCACATCACAAGCCATTGAAAGTCGTCCGCTTTTGGTGTAGCCATTGATCTTCCCCAATTCTTTATCCTCCTTCTGAGGGTCAGAATTCTGGGGCGGTTGTTAAAAATGGAGGGTGGGATGATTTCCAGACATGTCTAGTCAAACTGCTGAAATGGCTTGCCTGGCCCCCTCCAGAGGTAACTTCCTGTTTTGTTGACCAGCAAAGGATCGTTCTCTCTTTCTATTTACATTCCACGTCTGTGGCCCTGGGGACCCAGGAGGCCCCTCTGGCACTGCCCCTCACTCCTGGAGGCCGATGGGTGCGAAAGGTCAGGGTTGTGAAAACCTCTGTGAGAAATTATGATTCACAGTTTGGCTCCTGAGCACGGAAGGAATCCTGTAATGATGGCGCACACACCTGGCCCCGAAGCGTGGGTTGATTCCAAGTGCAAAATTTATCGCGTGTGATTTTCCTCTCTCACTTGCTTGTTCTTTCTTTCTTTTCTCCTCCCCCCCCCCCCCCCACCTCAAAGGTTCAGTCATTCGGGGAAAGGATTGTGCTTTTCATTCTCAACGTCGTTATTTTTGGAAGATTGGAGAGAAATTTGGATGATGGGGACATGTTTTTTTTACCTCACCCTGTGAAGGAGCAAGCGAAAATTCTGTGGCGGGATGGAGCAGCTGTTGGGTTTTACACAACCAAAAGGAAAGGTAAGGGACACGTGGCCCTCGGGGTGAGGGAGGCTCTCGATGTCTGCCTGCTGCGGAGGACCCCCCCTTAGCACAAGTGTTCCTTGGAGAGAATCTTCTGGCACAGGAAGTGTTGCTAATTCAGCTGTCCTGTAAATAAACCCAAGGTATGGATTTCATTTTCTCAATTCTCAGTCTACTGGCAAATAGGGTGAAAAGTGTGTCCTTTTGATTCGCAGGCATTGCCATGTCCCTCATAAAATGCTTATTGCTGTTAATGGTGTAAAATGACTTTGCAAGCACAGTGCTCTTCATTTCTTTTCTTTAATGTTACCAATTAGCTGTCAGGAAAAATACCATTGCTAACAGCTGACATGTGGCGAAAAAAACACACTGGATGCCAAGATTTATAGACATTACCTCAGAAGAGGGGGAGGTCGGCCATGATAATAAGGTTAGGGTAAAATACTGGGACTTATTTTTTAGGGGCTGTGACAAGAAGTGAGTGTGATACTAGGACCATTTTGCCTCAGGGATTTCTCTCGTCTTTAAAGTTGCTTTCTTTAATAGTTTCTTGAATATTTAAAGGCTGTCAACATCTCTAATCCAAATGGTCCCAGCTCTCTTCTTTAGTTCTTATTGAGTTCTAAATTTTAGCAAGAATGAAGTTTCCCAGGGAACCACCACAGAGGTGCTGTTCTCTTGAGTTAAGTGTTTTTCTCAGGGGATCGAAAGGCTGATTGTGGTATTGAGCTACATTCATATTGTGTGTTTGATCCACCTGTCCAGGATGGAGTAAATCTGCATTTCTCCCTTTTTTCCCCCCATCTCAGTGTGAGATGACCAGTTTCCCATGCAAACAACTCCTTTAGTTAATTATTTGTCAAGGTCAGTCATACACACTTAAGCACCTGTGTCTTTCCGCTCCTTTGCTCACCATAGCCATTTACTCTTGGATTTCAGTGCACCATTTTGCTTTTCCAAGTGGCTCTGTTCTTTAGTCATTTATTTTTGATAGACCAAGGGATCCAGAGAATAATTAAAATGGAAGGGAAACTTTTTGTAATTAATTCCTCTTTCACTTTCTAAACATTTTTTTTAACATTTATTTATTTTTGAGAGACAGGGCGAGACAGAGCATGAGCAGGAGAGGGGCAAAGAGAGAAGCGGGGGGGACACAGAATCTGATGTAGGCTCCAGGCTCTGAGCTGTCAGCACGGAGCCTGATGCGGGGCTCGAACCCATGGACTGTGAGATCATGACCTGAGCCGAAGTCGGACGCTTAACCAACTGAGCCACCCAGGTGCCCCCCTCTTTCATTTTCTAATAAATGGCTGGTCTTAAATCTGTCACAGTATCATTTGTGCCATAGACATCCTACTCATAGTGAAAATGGTTAACAGATCCCACCTTGATGTGTGAGAACCACAGCAATGGGGGGAAAGGAGTGTGTGACCTTCTCTCTCCAGCGCCTTCTGTTGCACCTTGTAGCAGCGATAAACCAGGGCGTCGTTTTGTGAGGATGAAGTACAGGTTGGTTGTGGCTGCCTCGTTCTTCCCAAAGCAGACCCAGACCTCAGAGTGAAGGGGAGGACCTTAAGATGTCAAGATGAGTTCGATGATCAGACTAAGGTGCTTGGATTTCTGCTTCCTCTTCATTTTTGATGAATTCCACGAATTTGGTGGAAAGTTCTCTGAAGCTGCTTCCTGGGTCATGTTGTTTTCATCCATGAACTGATCTTTTAAGTGGCAATTGACTTTTAGCTACTCAACAATTTATTGCGTTTGGGAAGTACCAAACCAGTATAAAATCAAATAAAGAAAATACAGACTTCTGGTATACATTGCCAATTAAAACTTTTTCTTTTTTAATTTTTTATATTAATCAGCAGAAAAGTTTCATTTCTTTTAAGGACAAACAAACCACATCCAAGGCCTTAACTTACAGACACAAACCAAAGTAGCCATTTAAAACATTAGTTATTGAGGTACAATACCTACACTGGGGGAGAATGCTTCGCCATCTGAAGCTTATATCACACTTTGGTTGATCGACAACTGAACTCTGCTGGTGTTTGGGTGTGGATGAGGGTAAGAGGGTATCTGCAAAACCAAAGGAGAACAGCTGTGTTCCACAAGTACTGAAATATTTTAGACTGCATTGTGGGGACAGGTTTCACGCTGAACGGAAGAGAGGTGATAAAAGCTATGTCCCTCCCCTAGGGCATCAGGCTGTCTTGCAGAGTGCCACAGCAGAAAAGCGGACCTCCCCTTGCTTATGCTCAGTGAATTCTCTGCAGACCTTCGCAGCTGGTTTACCGGAAAAGGCATTCGTCCATCAAGTTCATAGAGATGGCCATCCACCATGAAAATTCACTTTGTAATCTCGCTGACATTGGCCTTCCTGTGCCATGGCATCATGGACTGCCTCAATGGCCTCATTCTGCTCAAAGCATTTGGTTCTGTCTTCAGGAGACAGCTTCTCTGTTTCAGAAAGAAACTGTTTCAGGACTGACCCTTCTCAAACTCCAGTTTGCCTTGGTTATTGGCCACTGAATGTATAAGTCTGATGGTACCGCAGGGGTTCCTGATGGTCTGCTTCATGAAGTACACCTTAGATCTTTTTTTTTTTTTTTAATAACTGCCGTTGCTTGATTAGCTTAGTTTTAGAGAGAGAATAAAACTATTTCTGTTAGAATAATTATATAGATACTGCCCGCAGCAATGTATGAGAGTCATTAAATATTTTAGTCCATTTCTTTAACCGGGCCATTTGCTTATTATTGAGCTTCATGGTTTCTCCACATGTTATAGATGTAAGTTCTTTATCAGATAATGTATTGGAAAACATTTTCATTTTGGCACAACAGTATTTTTCAAAGAGCAAATGTTTTAATAGTTTGATGAAGTCTGTCTTATCAGTTTACCACTTTTCATTATTATTCAGTTCAAATATTTTCTAGTTTACGTTGTCATTTTTATGAGTTGTTTTAAAGTGGTTTTTAATTTCCAGATATTTGGGGGCTATTCCAGATGTTTTATTTATGTATTTATGTATGTATGTATGTATGTATGTATGTATGTATGTATTTATTTATTGGTTTCTAATTGAATTGTTGCAGTATGAGAATGTAGTCCGTTACATTTTAATATTCTAAAAACTATTGAGAGTTGTGTAATGGCCCAGTATATGGTCTATATTGGTAGACATTCCCTGTGGACTTGAAGGAATGTGTGTATTCTGCAGGTATTGGTTTAGTGTTCTGGAAATGTCAGTTGGGTTAAGGTGATTGATAATATCATTCAGATTTTCTGCACTGTTACTGATATTTTTTGTCTAGTTCTACCAATTTCAGAGTTTGTTGAAGACTTTATGATTATGAACTAATCTTTTTCTCATTTTAGTTCTATCAGTTTTTACTTTATGTGTTTTGAAGCTTTGTTATGAGTCAAATCTATATTTATAATTGTTCTACCCATCTGATGTATTGACCATCTTATTGTTTTGAAGTTCCCATTGTCTTCACTAATATCTATTATAAAGTCTATTTTGTTTGATATTAATATATAGCCACTTCATTTTTATTATAGTTACTGTTTGCATGGAATACATTCTTTGTAGCTTTTTATGTTTAGTCTGTTTATGTCTTTATTATTTGAAGCATATATTTTATTGACAGCATACAATTGACTCTTTGGTTTGAAATCTAGTCTTAAAAGTGCCCCAGTGCTTTTGGGACACCTGGATAGCTCAGTCAGTTAAGGGTCCCACTCTTGATTTCGGCTCAGGTCATGATCCTGGGTCGTGGGATGGAGGCCCACATCTGGCTCTATGCTGAGCATGGAACCTGCTTGAGGTTCTCTCTCCCTCTCCCATTGCCCCTGCCTGCTAATGCGCGAATGCGCTTTCTCTCTTTCATCTAAGAAAAATAATGTCTATGTTTTGATTGGGATGTTAGTCCGTTTACATTTATTTATTGATTTGGTTGTACTGAGGCCTTTTGCAGTTTGTTTTGTGTTTTCTGTTTTTTTTTTGTTCCTCTGTCCCTCCTTTATATCTTCTTTTATTTTAATCAGATGTTTTTTAGTATTTCATGTTAATTTCTCTGTTGGCTTTCTAGTTCTATATTTTTGCATTTTAAATTTTTTAGATGTTGCTCCAGGATTACATCTACGTCTTAAACTTTTCCCAATTTACTTAGAGTTAATATTGAATTACTTCAGGTAAAATATAGAAATCTTGCAACGGTGTATTTTCGTTTACCCCTCATTTTATTTACATAGAGTATTGTTATATATTAGATGTGTTTATTTTATAAACCTATCAATGTTGATTAATAGTTCTTAATAAAGTAGTTATATCTTTTAGAGATTAAAAAATAAAAGAAAAATATAGTTAAAATAGTTACTCACATACTTACCTTTAGGAAAAATTTTTTTAACATTTATTTATTTTTGAGAGAGACAGACAAAGTGTGAGTGGGGGAGGGGCAGAGAAAGAGGGAGGGAGACACAGAATCCAAAGCAGGCTCCAGGCTCTGAGCTGTCAGCACAGAGCCTGATGTGGGGCTCGACCCACGAACCGCAAGATCATGACCTGAGCTGAAGTCGGACGCCCAGCCGATGGAGCCACGCAGGTGCCCCATTTAGAAAAATGTTTTTAATATAGGTCCCAGTTGCCATCCAGTGTCATTTTTCCCACAAGCTAAAGTACTTCTTTTAGAATTTGTTGTAGTGCAGTTCTGTTGGCAACAAAAAAACAGTCTTTGTTTACTGAAAATATATTTTGTTTCATGGGCATATTTGAAGGATAGTTTAGCTGGATATAGAATTATTAATGAAAGCTTTTTTTTTCCTTCAGTGCTTTTAATATGTTTTTCCAGTCTCTTCTGGCTTTCATAGTTTCTGGTGAGAAGTCATCCAGTTATTTATTGTTATTCCCTCATACATAACATAGTTCTTCTCTGACTGCTTTTTTTGTAGTTTGACAGTGGTATATCTAGGAATGATTTTATTTTTGTTTATATTTTTGGGGGTTTGTTGAGTTCCTTGAATCTTTAATTTTTCACCATCTTTGGAAGTTTTTGGCCATTATTTCTTCAATTTGTTTTTTATGCTGCTTTCATTCTTCCTTTCCTGGGGTTCTAGTTGTATGTATGTGAGGTCCTTTATGATGTCTTATAAGTTGTGTCTTAGAGGTTTTGTTTATTTTTCTTCAAACATTTTTCTCTCTTTGTTGGGTAATTTCTATTGGTATATATTCAAGTTCATCTGCTGTCTCCAATTTGTTGTTGAGCCATTGAAAATTTTTAGTTATACTTTTAACTCTAGAATTTATATATTATTTTGTAGTTGCCATTTCTCTGTTGAGATTTTCTATATATTTCCCTTTAATTTTTTGAATTATTTTAATTATTTGAATATATTTGTAAAGCTGTTTTGAGGCCTTTGCAAAATCCAACATCTAGGTCTATTTAAAGTGAGTTATATTGACTGCCTTTTTTTTTTTTTTTTTTTGTCCTGAGTATGGGTCACACTTTCCTGTTTTCTTCATGTTGAATAATTTTTAGTTGAAAATTAGATGTTGCAGCTATAGTATACCAACATTATAGCTATTGTGTGCGTGTGTTTTCTCAGGATTTTTAGATTTTTGACCTAGTAGTCATTCAATTTGCCTGGATTCAAACAATAGACTTTGTCTCCTTTGTGATGTGCAGCTGCTAACATCTGTTTGTTTGACTTCCTGTGGCTGTTTCTTTAGCCTAGCCCTGTAGGGATCTTCCCTGTGGCTGCAGATTCGGTGGTCAAAGATTTGGATTTAGCTTACCTCTCCTGAGGGTTTGTTGTTGTTGTTTTTTGCTTTTTTTTGTTGTTGTTGGTATTTCGTTGTTGTTGTTGTTGTTGTTGTTGTTTTTCCTGCTCCTGTTGGTTTGGGGCTCTGTACTTTCACTGTTCAAGCCCATTTGGCTCCAGCTCTCTGCCACTTGAGCTGCCTCAGTTGAGGAATGTTTATGGTTGAGAAAAGCATCAAACTCACAGATGATTTAATCCTGTGTAGTTCCTTTTTTTTGAAAGTGGATATCTTTCTGGTCTTTTGACTTTTTTCTTGTTGGGTTCCCTGGGGGCTCCTTCGCTTATGTGTAGGTCAGCTATAAGCCAAGGATTTGGGCAGTTGCTCAGAATTTGAGTCTAGCTCATTCTGTCGTTCTCCTGCTGCTAGGTCTTTCCCTTTAAATTCCCAACTGCTTTCAGGGGCACCTGGGTGGCTCAGTCGGTTAAGCGGCTGCCTATGGCTCAGGTCATGATCTCACTGTTCATGGGTTTGAGCCCTGCATCAGGCTCTCTGCTGTCAGCACACAGCCTGCTTCAGATCCTCTGTCCCCTTCTCTCTCTCCTCCTCCCCCGCTCCTACTCTCTGTCTCTCTCAAAAAATAAACATTAAAAAAAATAATAAAATAAATTCCCAACTGCTTTCCTAATTCCAAATCTGATCTCTGACACTTTAGCTGGTAGCATTTCAGCTTTTCCCACCAATGTTTTCTGTAGCATTGGGGGTTGAGTTACTCATGGCCAGGAAGCTGCAAACTCATAGGTCTTCCCTATCCCAGTCACAATTTCCTGAAATTAAATTTTCCTCTGGCCCCTATGTGCTTTTGGGTGCCCTGTGGTATCTTTCAATGATTTCTTAAATACATTTCTTAAACAGTTATTACATGTGGGGATTTGCATGAGCATTTCATTCCACCACCGTTATCTGCTGGGGACTCTGTTCAGGTATGGATCATAGAATTTTTTTTCCTATCTTTCCCATGTCTTTCTATAATCTGAGAGAGGGATTTATTTTGATAAATTAAGAAATGATTGATACCAGCAGCATCCAAGTAGGCCAAAAAACCTCATAATTCAGAAAGGGAATAGATCTATTTTATTGTGCTTTATTATTTGCACACGTGATTTACGAAAAATCACTGGCAGATACATGTGGAGTAGCAGACTACAGGAGGAGTTTGTAGTCACAAGTTCAGAACGGTTGTTTTGTCAGTCTCGGCTTTGTCTTCGGTGCTTGTCGTGTGGCATTATGTATGGTTTTTGTGTTGGTGCTTAGGGTATGGGCATAGCACATGGCATCCTTCTCAACTTTGTACTGCTACAATGTCTCTTCATGAGATTCGATCCTTTGGATTCAGAATATCTGTTAATTTAGCTCAAACTGGGCTTCAGTGTATAATTTCATTCTGAGAGGAAGAGAAAGCGTGCAGATTCATTGCATCAGTTGGATCACAGGGGCCAGGGTTCACCTATTTAAGCATCTGACTTTGGTTAAGCATCTGACTTCGGCTCAGGTCACGATCTTGAGGTTTGTGGGTTCCAGCCCCGCGTTGGGCTCTGTGCTGACAGCTCAGAGCCTGGAGCCTGCTTCGGATTCTGTATCTCCCTCTCTCTCTGCACCCCACCCCCCACTCTCTGTCTCTCTGTCTCTCTGTCTCTCTGTCTCTGTCTCTGTTTCTCTCCAAAATAAATGAACATTAAAAAAAAGTATGCATTGTTTCTAGGCACATTCTTGGCACATACTTTTAAGTATTTAAAAAATTTATCAGACAATAAAATTGACCCTTTTTTTGGCTTTACAGTTCTATGAATTTTGACTTATGTATAGATTCATGTAACTACAACCATAATTCAAATACAGAATGGGACGGCTGGGTGGCGCAGTCGGTTAAGCATATGACTCTTGATTTTGGCTCAGGTCATGATCTCACAGTTGTGACATTGAGCCCTGCGTTACACTCCATGCTGAGTATGAAGCCTGCTTACGATTCTCTCCCTCCCTCTCCCTCTGCCCCTCCCCTGCTTGTACCCTCCCGCTGTCTCTCTCTCTCTCTCTCTCTCTCTCTCTCAAAAAGAAAAAAAATACAGAATAAAATCCACCATCCCTCAAAACCTCTTTCATGTTATCCCTAGTCATCAGCTACCCTCCCTGCCACCACAGGAAATCCCAGCAACCACTGCTTTGTTCTCCATCACTATAGTATTGTCTTTTCTAGAATGTCACATAATGGAATCATATAGTTTATAAAATTTTGAGACTGTTTTCACTCAGCATAATGGCTTTGAGATTCATCCAAGTCCATGTGTAGATCAGTAGTTTGTGCCTCTGTATTGCTGAGGAGCACATTCAGCTTGAAACAAGTGCCTTTGTACAGACCGAATGAGATCTTATCAGGTAGACCTCTCTTTGGGACCATTTTCTTTACAGGCTGGTTTGAATTTCTCCCTTCATTTGGCTGTTCAGTGATTGCCTTTCTTAAGAAATATTGACACTTCAGCCATTTCACTATTTTATGTCAAAATTCTCCCCCAGCCCCAGATAATCAAAACTAATGAGGTTTTACTTTAACTTCTGTTCTCAAACCACTAGTCCACAAGACTGTTAGCATTCAAGGGAAGAAAATACCAGACTGTAAGTGGAGAGCTGGCCAATTTAAGGCTGAGCTGGGAAGTATTTTGCTTTTGTATAAAAATCTGAAAAGAACAGCTTTATATTTCAGATTCCTGAAAGCCCGACGCTAATGCAAATCATAAAACCAGGAGCGGCACTTAAAAGCATTAAATTAGGTGATTTGCAATCCAGACAGGCATGGGGGACGGCAGCGATGCCACGAAGTGGCCTCGGCTGCCCTGCTCCTCGCAGGGGGGCAGGGGGGTGGGGCTTTTTCCCTTCCCCCTCCCCCAGACGCCCAGTGCCCCAGGCACCTCCTGCGGGGTTGTGTCATCAGGCAGGACCCCCTCGTGCCATCTTCTGGACTTCGGCGGAATCATAAGTAGCCAAAGTGGCGTGCGTGGCGAGAGCGTGGTGTTGGTCCAGGTAGTGACGCTGCTGCCCGATGAGACACGGGCTGCTGTTGTGAGGAATGGGGGTCCCCTCGTGCGCCTGAAGATGGGGTGTTGGAGTCTGCAGGGAAGAGCACGGGACACAGCCTGCCTTCTCATGCTGGGATGTGTATCAGCGGCTGCTGCACGTTTATCCTTGCAAACAGCTTCCTTCACACACTTAACGTCTCCTGCTTCCTCTTTTTAACTTTTTAAAATTTATTTGTTTAGAGAGAGAGGAGGGGCAGAGAGAGAGAGAGAGAGAGAGAGAGAGAGAGAGAGAGAATCCCAAGCAAGCTCCACACTGTCAGTGCAGAGCCCGTTGTGGGGCTCAAACTCATGAACCGTGAGATCATGACCTTTACCAAAATCAAGAGTTGGACGCTTAACTGAGTCACCTCGGCCCCCCTCCTTCTTCCTCGTAACCTTGACTTGAGTTTGCCATGATGCCCACTGGGCCTCTTCCTGTACTGCCTTAAAGGGCCAAGATCTATTGTAGTCCTAGTTTTACTTTATTTTAAGTTCCCTCAAAAGAATCAGATTGGTCCAGCTGGCCTGTGGATTGGTTTCTTGTGGACCATGGGTCCACCTCTCCTCTCAACTGACTGTGGATGGGTGGACTGGCTTTCGTGGTCTAGATATGGCCACCTAGCCTTCGTTCCTTAACTGAGGCTGGGGCAGGGGCCGTTTTAAAGGACTGTGGGTTGGGTAGACACCCATCATAATCCATCCTGTTTATGAAGGCTTAGTCTGGCCTGGATACTTCCGGTCAAGACCACCAGGCAGCCCTCCATTACTGCACAGAGGATCGTGCGTAACAGATGGCGTGCTCCAGCACCCGGTTTGCGCTGCTCATCTGTTATGGGCTCCAGGAACCCTCAGGCTCCGTCCAAGACCTGCTGCATCAGAAACCCGGATGGTGGAGTGGGGCCCAGCAGTCTGTCTTAACAAGCCCTCCAAGTGATCCCATCGACCCTCTGAGGTTTTAGAACCACTCATCCAAGGCATGCATTCTCAGTGGGTTGGTATTGCCCCCAACAAGCTAAACCATTCTTTCTTGGGGAGCAAAAGAATCATAGCTAATACAATGGTCTGTGGCTCTCCAAACCTCAACCCAACAAAGCCTTATTCCTTGGTATTTAATTTGGTGGGTGGGGGGGGGGGGTTGGCGATTAGGAGGAAATGTCTCTGAAGGCTCATTAGATTGGTGATAATGAGAAAATATTCGATCAACGCTGCTTGAGGGTGTATACCTACGAGAGGAACTGCTAGCTGTAGGTGAGTCATGCCCTCCGCTTCCCCACGGGGCACATAGCTGTCTTCCAGAATGGCTGTACGCATGTATGCCGTCACCTGCAAAAAGTTTTTGTTTCTTCACGTCTTTATCAGCATTGGTATTGTCCAGGTTTGTTGTGGTTGCTGATCCTGTGGCTACAAAATATCATCTTATTTTAAAGCCTATTTTCTGATTGTTGTTCGTAGATAGAAATGCCACCTCCATCTGACGTGTTGGTCTTACGTCCGCTGACCTTGCGAAACTTTCCCTCTTAGTTTTATAATTTCTCGGTAGTTTCTTTTGCTTTTATCATTTTTCTGTATTTTATGCCATATGGAATGGATAATGTGCAGGGTCCAGCGTAATGTTGAACTGGAGTGGTTCTTTCTCCTGTAATCTATAAAGGAGGCGAATTACTGATACAGATTTTTTTTAAGTTTATTTATCTATTTTTTTATTTAAAAATTTATTTATTTTGAGAGAGAGAGAGGGAGACAGAGTGGGGGAGGGGCAGAGAGAGAGAGAGAGAGAAGGAGCGAGAATCCCAAGCAGGCTCTGCACTGTCAGTGAAAAGCCAGACATGGGGCTCGAACTCATGAACTGTGAGATCATGGCCTGAGCCAAAGTTGGATGCTTAACCAGCTGAGCTACCCAGGTGCTCCGGATACAGATTTTCTTATGTTTAACAGGACAGACCTGGGCAGATGCTTCATAGCCCCCACAAATGCTACTTTGCAAAAGGAAATGCACCAAGAGCAGCATTGCTTTTGGCCAGGCACTTGGTTATTTTGTGCCTTGCGGCCCCACATCATTACTTTCCTGGTGCCCAGATCTCAGTTCTCAAAAACAGCCGGCAGTGGGGATACGCTGTGACTGTTGTCTTG
Organism: Panthera uncia; assembly: GCF_023721935.1. Classification (NCBI taxonomy): domain Eukaryota; kingdom Metazoa; phylum Chordata; class Mammalia; order Carnivora; family Felidae; genus Panthera; species Panthera uncia. The sequence goes on from NW_026057582.1 coordinate 126,543,631, forward strand.
CCACCTGCCTGTTATATCTTCCTTCTGACAAATCTCTCTCTTTGAAGCAGATACAGTTTCTTCCATTACTTTCTGGCTGCCTGTTGCTATCATTTGCCCATGGTGCACCATCTGTGAATTCTGTCTTAGGTATTCCAAGAATTCACTCCTGTCTTTGTGAAGTAACCCTCCTGGTCTTTTTTCTGTGTTTTGTTGGGTGTGTATTTTTAGTGGACAGTCTGTTGGCTTCACATCGTTCAGTCTGTTAGGTTTTGTCTCCTTCTCTCAGAGGTATCTTCTTCAGGTCCTCCCAGGCTGTTGAAGGTAAAGTCATCATTATGTGCAGTGTTAGTTCATGCCCCTTGGTCATGGTTTCATCATAGATACCTTACCGGTCATGCATATCTTCAGGAACAGCCAGGGTGGTGAGCAGAGAATCCAGCCCCTTATAGCGATCAAAGTTAACTTTGTGTACCCTGTTGAATTCAGTTTGTTAATACTGGGTTAAGCTTTTTTATTTTATGTTCAAGAATTACTGTTATTTTTCCTATCCTTGGCCATTCTTTCTTTTTCCTTAAAAAGTTGTACTATACTCATAGATGAGGCTGGAGAATATTCTCTCTTTGTTCTCTGGAAGGCTTTCCTCTGGAAGGTTGGTAAGAAGTTCTACCAACCTAAGACAGAAGTTAAAGCCACCTGGCCTGGTGTGTTCAGTGTGGGAGAGGTTGAAACTTCTGATTCCATGTTTTCAATGCTCATAGGACAGGTTAGTTTATCTGGTTTCTTTCTTTTTTTTTTTTTTAGTCAGTTTTGGTGGGTTGTTTTATCCTAGGAATTTGTCCTTTTCCTCTCTTTTTAAGTTTATTGGCATAGTTATTGTATTCTCTTACCTTCGAAATTTCTGCCACATCCATAGTGATATCTTTAATTCCTGATGTGCTTTATGTATGGGGTATTCATTTTTTCTTACTTTAGCAACTCTTTTTTTTTTTAATAGTTCGTGTTATATTTTTGTGTTCTATTTTATAAATTTCTATCCTCCTTGTCTCCTTCCCTTTATTTTCTTTGGGTCTCTCTTCTCTTCTCTTCTAACCTTTTAAATTCTGATGCTTGGCTTGTTAATTTTCATCTTTTCTTGTTTTTTTTTTTTCCTGTCAGCATTTATGGTTAAAATAATCTCATCCTACTGCCATTTTAGCCAATTGGGTTGGCCATTCTTTTTTTTTTTTTTTTTTTTTTAAGTTTACTTATTTATTTTGAGAGAGAGAGAGCATGAATGGGGTAGGGACAGAGAGAGAGGGAGAGAGAATTCCAAGCAGGCTTCATGCTGTCAGCGTAGAGCCCACCATGGGGCTTGAACCCATGAAATGTGAGATCATGACCTGAAGCGAGATCGAGAGTCTGAAGCCCAGCCGACTAAGGCACCTGGTCGTCCCTGGGTTGGTCATTCTGACTGGTTTGTGCTTTACCATAGTTTTTTTGTTTGTCTTGTTTTGTTTTGTTACTCCCACCATTTACTATGAATTGTGGACTCAATGGATCTGTTCCCATGACCTTTTTTTTCAGGACCAGTTATCCTCAGGTAAAAGACCTTTCTGGATATTTAAACTTGCCTGAGAGAGAGCATCTTTATTCCAATTTTGAACAGTGCCCATCTGGAATATGCTTTACTCTTCTAAGTGTTGTTAGGTATAGACAACTTGTGTAGCCATTGAAGGCAGTTTTGGACATGGAGCAGCCAGAAGGAAGGAAGGGGACACCAGAGGTCTTGGTTCTTGACTCTGTTCTGCCATCAGTTACTTTGGTGGTGTGGGTTGGTCTGAATTTGCTGTGGGATCAATAGACTCTTTGTGAGCTGAGGAGAGGTAGTTGGGCAATTGTTACTGACAGAAAGGAGCCAAGCCCTTTGTGTGTGTGTGTGTGTGTGTGTGTGTGTGTGTGTGTGTGTGTTTTCACCTTTCTTGACCCTGTTAGCTGTCATGTCTGTAAAATGGGTAGAATGAATAAAATCACTGCTGGGGTTCTTACCAACCATTCCATGTTATGTGGCATGATTTCCTTGGACTTCATACTCTGATTATGAGTGGAGAGTTCATTGGCCTACAGCAAGCTCATTGCCTGTGCCCCATGCCAAGCCAAGCCAAGCCAAGCCAAGCCAAGCCAAGCCAATTCTTTGGCTTTGGGAATTGATGTTAGAAGAAAGATTTTATTTGACTGGCCTGAAGGTGTGATTGGCCTTTAGAAAGAGCTGTTGGAGTGCTTTTGTTTCTTCTGCCCCCTAGTCTCCCCCAGCTTTTCATTTTGAAATAATTTTAGATTTATGGAAGAGTTGTAAAGATAGTTCAGAGAGTTCCTATTAAATACCCTTTTCCTACCTCCCCTTGCTGGTAACATCTTATGTAACCACAGTAACCACAGTATAGGGATGAATACTAAGAAATTAACGTTGGTTAATTTTTTTTTTTTTTTACATTGGTTAATTTTTCAGCAATGTCCTTTTTCTCTTATGGGGTCTGATCCAGGATACCACCTTGCCTATATTTTTTGTACCTCCTTAGTTTCCTCCTTTAATCTGTAACCATTTCTTGGGTCTCCTTGTCTTTCATGACCTGCACACATTTGAGGAGTACTGGTCAGGGGATTTGTGGAATGTTCCTTAACTTAGATCTGTCTGATATTTTCGCATGATTATCCTAGGATATGAGTTTGGGGGAAAGTGAAGTGTCCTTGTCCTCACATGCTCACATCAAACATGAAGGCACATGATACCTACATTACTGTTGGCGATGTTCACCTTGATCACTGAAGGGGGTATCTGATGGGTTTCTCCACTGTAAGGTTACTATTTTTCTCTTTCTATACTTGATTGTATCCTTTTCATGTGACTCCATATAATTTTAAATACAATTATTGTATCTTTTATTTTTTATTTTTTTAATGTTTTTAATGTTAATTTATTTTTGAGAGAGTGAGACAGACCGCGAGCAGGGGAGGGGAAGAGAGAGAGGGAGACACAGAATCCGAAGCAGGATCCAGGCTCTGAGCTGTCAGCACAGAGCCTGATGTGGGGCTCGAGCCTATGAACCATGAGATCATGACCTGAGCTGAAGTTGGATGCTTAACCGACTGAACCACCCAGGTGCCCATCATTGTATCTTTTAAACATCAGTTTCATAGATGGATACTTTTACACCCCGTAAAATTTGCTGATGGTAAGTGATTTCTAAAAAATTTAGAGAGTTGTGTAACCATCACCACCATCCAGATTTTGGATATTTCCATTACCCCAGAAAGTAGCCTGTTTACTGTCAATCTGTGTTTCCATCCCAGCTCTAGGCAATCCCCTATCTGCTCTCCGTCTCCATCAATTTGTGTTTCCTGGACATTTCATCTAGATGGAATGATACAATATGTGGTCTTTTGTGTCTGGCTTCTTTTACTTAATGTTTTTGAGGTTCATCCAAATTGTAGCATGTATTAGGTTCCCAGGAATAGAATTGGTGGTTCATGTGATAAGCGTATGTTTAACTTTAAGAAACTGTCAAATTATTTGACCAAGTGGCCTTACCATTATACATTCCCATCCGCATTATGTGACAGTTTCAATTTCTCCACATCTTGTCACCACTTATTATTGCTTGTCTTTTTGATTATAGCCATTTTTATGGTAGGTCAAAAGTAGCATTTCATTGTGGTTTTCATTTTCATTTTCCTAATGGCTAATGATGTTGAGTATCTTTCCCCTGATTGTTAACCATTTGTCTTCTTTGAAGAAGTGTCTATTCAGATCATCAGTCCGTTCTTTCTTATTTATTTATTTATTTATTTATTTATTTACTCACTTACTTAACTTACAAGGCAAGTTCTGCTTTCAGACTTTCAAACATGTTAAGGTTAAACTTGCAACGGGTTTTTCCTTTCTACAGTGATCAGTTTTTAGTGTTGATGTACCAGACCTTAATGATGGTTGATAGAAGAACTTAATGCACATTGAGAGAATGACCAAAAGGAGCCAAGAAAGATAGCTGGGAACAGCAGACATTGTGTCTCACATGTTTCCAGAAAAAAAAAATGGGGGAGGGGGGAAAGCCACTGAGAGTCGTTATTCCATATGGCACTGAAACAAACATTCAACTCGGTTAGGTAAGAGTTACCTATCCCTGAACATAAAGGCATCTGATTCTAAGTAGCTTTAGGAATTCAATGTTTTCCTTGTACTCTCTAGCAAATGGCCACCGATCTGAAGTCCTAAACCAAATGCAAGTGTTCTCAGCAAATAATTTCCTTGGTTGTCACTGATCAAGGCTACTCTGCATGTTCCGAGAGACTTAAATGATCCCTGAAACTGTAGTGTTTCATGTGTCCATTTTTAATTGGTTGTTTTCTTTTTGTTGAATTATAACTGTTCTTTATATAGTCTGGATATGTCTTTTTTTTTTTTTTATCAGAAATGTGATTCGTAAACACTTCCCTACAGTTTCCTTTGAAGTACAAAAGTGAATTTCGATGAAATCAGATTTGTCAATTGATTGTGCTTCTGGTATTGAATTTAAGAACTCTCTGGCTCCTTCAGAACTCTGTGACGATTTTCTTTATTATTTTCTTCTGAAAGCTTTATAGTTTTAAAGTTTATTTATTTATTTTGAGAGAGAGAGAGAGAGAGAGAGAGAGAATGAGTGAGCAGGGGAGGGACAGAGAGACAGGGCGAAAATCCCAAGCAAGCTCTGTGCTGACATGGGGCTCGATCCCACAAAATGTGAGATCATGACCTGAGCTGAAACCGAGTTGGATGCTTAACCAACTGAGCCACGCAGGCACCCCTGAAGCTGTATAGTTTTAACTTATATTTATGCCTAGATCCATCTTGAATTAATTTTTGTGATATGAGGTAAGCGTCCAACTTAATTTTTAAAAATACCTAGTACATTAAAAACATTAATAGGCTTTTTTTTAAGAGCAGTTTTAGGTTTACAGGAAAATTGAGAAAGTACAGAGTTCTCCCATATCCCCCACCCTCCTCCACACACACACACACACACACACACACACTTCCTCTATTATTAACATATTGTGATGCATTGGTTACAATTCATAAGCTAATATTGGTGCACCTATTAGTTGGCTAGACTGCCATAACCAAATACCACAGACTGGGTGGCTCAAACAATACAAAGTAATTTTCTCACAGTTCTTGAGGCTGGAAGTCCAAGATCAAGGTGTTGGCAGGTTTGGTTTCTTCTGAAGCCTCCCTCCTTAGCTTGTAGGTGGCCATTTCCTTGCTGTGTCCTCACACGGTCATTCCTCTATGTGTGCACATCTCTCTGCGTGTCCAAATTTCCTCTTCTTATAAAGACACCGGTCAAATTGGATGAGAGCTCACTCAAAAGACCTTGCTTTAACTTTAAGAGGTAATGACCTCTTTAAAAAAATTTTTTTAATGTTTTTATTTGTTTTTGAAGGAGAGAGAGACAGAGCATGAGTGGGGAAGAGCAGAGAGAGAGGGAGACACAGAATTCAAAGCAGGCTCCAGGCTCTGAGCTGTCAGCATAGAGCCCAGTGCGGGGCTCGAACTCATGAACTGTGAGATCATGACCTGAGCTGAAGTTGGATGCTTAACTGACCAAGGCACCCAGGTGCCCCAACTTCATTATCTCGTAAAGTCTGTGTCTCCAGATACAGTCACATTCTGAGGTACTCGGGGTTGGGCTTCAATGTAAGAGACGCCGTTCAGTCCATAAGAATACGTTATTATTAACTAAAGCCCATAGTTTACATTAGTGTTCATTCCTTATGTTGTATATTCTATGGGTTTTGACAAATGCAGAAGGACGTTTCTCTATCCTTGTAGCGTCGTACAAGCGTCATTGCCCTGAAAACCCCCATGCTCCCCCTATTCATTGCTCCCTTCCCACAGCCTCTTAACAACCACTGATCTTTTTGCTGCCTTCATAGTGTTGCCTTTTCCAGAATGGCATATAACTGGTGTAATTGTACAGTATGTAGACTTTTTCAGATTGGGACTTTTCCTTAAGTAATATGCCTTAAGGTTTCCCCATGTCTTTTTTTTTTTTTTTTTTTTTTTTTTGCTTGATAGCTTATTTCTTTTCGGCATGGAATCATATTCCATTATCTGGATGTGCCATAGTTTATTTGTCCATTCACATATTGAAGGATATCTTGGTTGCTTCCAGTTTTTGGCCATTATGAATATAGGTGCCATGAAGTTCATGTGCAGGTTCTCAACTCCTTCAGATAAATATCAAGGGGCACAATTGAAGGATCGTATGGAACAAGTTCTGTTTGCTTTTGTAAAACCACCAAACTCATCCAGGGTTGCTGTACCATTTTGCATTCCCACCAGCAACGAATGAGAGTTCCCATTGCTTCACATCCTTAGCAGCATTTGGTGTTGACCGTGTTTTGGGTTTTGGCCATTCTGGTAGGTGTGCAGTGATATCTCATTGTTTTAATTTGCATTTGCCTGATGACATACGATGTGGAGCATCTTTTGATATCCTTACCTGCCATATGTAATAGCTTTGTTGATGAGGTGTCTATTAAGATTTTTGGCTCACTTTTAAATCACGTTGTTTGTTTTCTTATTGTTGAGTTTTAAAAGCTCTTCATATATTTTGGATAACAGTCCTTTATCAGACAATGTGCCTTTTTGCAAATATTTTTTCCCAGTTTGTGCCTTGTCTTTTCATTCTTTTGACATCGTCTTTCACATGTCAAAAATTTGAGCAGCAAATTTTATTTTATTTTTTTAAATAAGTGCACTATTTATTTTTGAGAGAGGGAGAGTGAGAGTGGGAGAGGGGCAGAGAGAGAGTGAGACAGAGGATCTGAAGCAGACTCAGCACTGACACTAGAGAGCCTGATGTGGGGCTCGAACTCACAAACCATGAGATCATGACCTGGGCTGAAATCAAGAGTCGGATGCTTAACCAATGGAGCCACCCCGGTGCCCCAGCAAATTTTAATTTTAATGAAATTCAGCTTGCCAGTTTTTTCTCTCCTGGATCATGCCTTTCGTGTTGTATGTAAAAAATATGTTACAAAACCCAAGGTCATCTGGATATTCTCTTGTGTATTTTCTAGGAGTTTTGTAGTTTTGCATTTTACATTTATGCTGTGATTCATTTTAAGTTAAAAATTTTGAAGTATTTAAGGTGTGTGTGTAGATTGTTTTTTTTTTTTCCATGTGGATATCCAGTTGTCCGGTGTCACTTATTGAGACTGTCCTTTCTTCACTGACTTTACTTTGCTCCTTTGTCAAAGATCAGTTGACTATATTTGTGTGGGTCTAATTCTGGACTGGCTGTTGTGTTCCAGCTTCTTCTTCCTGTTTTTTTTTTTGTTGTTTGTTTGTTTTTTTTGTTCTTGGCTTATTGACATCCAGTCATACCACCACAATTTGTTGAAAAGACTGTCTTCTCATTGGAAAAGGGCAACATCGTTGAAATTAAAAGTATAAGAATTTATTTCTTGACTCATTTCTGTTCCATTGATACACATGCCTGTCCTTACACCTGTATCCCACTGACTTGATTGCCTTGATTTTATAAGAAACCTTGAAATTGGGTAGTGTAAAATCTCCAACTTTGCTCTTTTTCAAAACTGGGTTGCTTATTGTAGAGACTTTGCATTTCGTGTCAGTTTCAGTATCAGCTTGCCAATGTCCACAAAAATGCCTGCTGGGATTTTGATAGGACTGGTGTCGAACTTACAGATCAGTTTGGGAAGAACTGCCATCTTAACAGTATTGAGTCATCCAATCCATGAACATGGTATTTCTCCACTTATTACCTTTTCTTTAATTTCCCTTAACCATGTTTTGTAGTTTTTCAGTATTCAAGGCTTATGTTCCTTTTATTAAATATATCCCTAAATATTGACTCTTTTTTTTTTTAATGTTTTTATTTTTGAGACAGAGAGAGACAGAGCATGAGCAGGGGAGGGGAAGAGAGAGAGGGAGACACAGAATCCGAAGCAGGCTCCAGGCTCTGAGCTGTCAGCACAGAGCCCAACGCGGGGCTCAAACTCACAGACCGTGAGATCATGAGCCGAAGTCGGACGCTCAACCGACTGAGCCACCCAGGTGCCCCTTGACTCTTTTTTATTTTTATTATTTTTATTTATTTGAAAAATTTTTTTAAAATGTTTATTTTTGAGATAGAGAGAGACAGAGCATGAACAGGGGAGGGTCAGAGAGAGAGGGAGACACAGAATCTGAAGCAGGCTCCGGGCTCTGAGCTGTCAGCACAGAGCCCGTTGCGGGGCTCGAACTCACAGACCGTGAGATCGTGACCTGAGCTGAAGTCGGAGGCTCAACTGACTGAGCCACCCAGGCGCCCCAATATTGACTCTTTTTTTTTAAATTGTTTTTACATTTATTTATTTTTGAGAGACAGAGAGAGACAGAGCACAAGTGGCGAGAGGCAGAGAGAGAATGAGACACAGAATCCGAAGCAGGCTCCAGGCTCTGAGCTGTCAGCACAGAGCCCGACGTGGGGTTCGAACTCACGAACTGTGAGATCATGACCTGAGCCGAAGTCAGACGCCCAACCGACTGAGCCACCCAGGCAACCCTTGACTCTTTTTTTTTTTTTTTTTTAAAGGAATTGTATCTTTATGTAATTTTAATGTTTCTCAGCTTTGGAAGACTACCATTTGGGGAATGTTGTTCTCCTCAATATAAAAGTTGGCAACTGCAGAATTCCAACCTAAGTTTGTACTGTCATTTCAGGAACATTGAGGGTGAAATTCAAATACTTTATACTTAACCATCCCAAGTGAATTGGGTGGTGTTGATCACTGGCCTCAGATTACTTCTTCATTCATTTTTGGCACAAAATCAACTGTTCAGCTCACCATTCTTTTGGATGACAGTTTTGCTGAGGCTCAGCTGGGTGGGATGGGTGGTATAGGTGGCTCTGCTCCGTGGGACTGGCTAGATGTTTGCTGGGACCACAAGGGTGCCCAGGCCATGTTTCTGTTATGGTGGCAGGCTAGTCCAGTTGTGTTCTTAGAGTGAGTAGCAGGGATCTGAGAAAGAATAGTAGAGGGGCACTGGACCCCATGAAGCCAGGCCCCATTTTTGATGGGAGGTGCTTCAGAATCACATGTAATGTGATGTGGATATAGGAAGGGGAATAATTGTGCTCATTTTTTGCAAGCAGTTCACTACAGTAGCATGTATCCCTGCAACTCAGTCTGGCTGATCAGAATCGGAGTCAGTTTTTTCGCTTGGGAAATTACCCACCATCTGATTCTTGACAGGGACAAAAACTTCTTCCAATAGGAGCTGAATATGCTCCATACTTCTTTTCCTGGGTTTTCGTGCATCTAGGGTGCAGGCATCTGTACGTTTGGAAGTAAGACAGGTGATGTAATAGGCTCTGTGTAGCATTGATTTTCTGGTTAGGGTGACAACGCAGGTGAACTTGCAAGGCCAAGGCCAAGTTCCTTTTGCAGAAACAGCAACTGTGCTGGTATTGGTGCTGGTTGCAGTGAAGTTCAGTTCAGGGTGGAAAGGTGGGAAGGGTGCCAACTGTGGCCCCTCTTGCTCTGCTATAGCAAGGTCACTGATGTTGTAGGGGAGGCAGGACTTAGGGTAAATGCACATTGTCTTTTTTTTTTTTAATCTTTATTTTTAAGAGAGAGAGAGAGAGAGCAAGCAGGGGAGGAATAGAGAGAGAGGGAGACACAGAATCCGAAGCAAGCTCCAGGCTCTGAGCTGTCAGCACAGAGCCTGACTCGGGGCTCAAACTCACAGACCATGAGATCATGACCTGAGCTGAAGTCGGATGCTTAACCGACTGAGCCACCCAGGTGCCCCTAAATGTACTCTGTCTTAATTGGATATGATGACTGCTTGTTAGAGTTACTGAAACAAGTCCATGCCCTAGAGATGTGTTGGGTGGGTCTCCCAGCCCATATCCCTTGGGTTCATGGAAAACCTTGATGTCCAGATGCCCCTCATTGGCTTCCAGTGTCTCTGTGAACTCTGCACAGTGCGGGCAGCATCTGAGGGTCTTGGGTGCATGAATGGCACATGCACCTGCGTTTGCTTTTCATTTTGGTACAATAGTCTGGGGGCTGCACTCCTCGTGATCAATAACGTGGGCTGGTCAGTCGGCTGGAGAACTGGTGGTTTGGGATGATCTGCTCTTTTGTCTTAGTGATGTGAGCTCTTCTAGGTGGTACCAGTGACCCAGCTGTGTGGGAGTCGCGCAGGGTCCTGGCAGCTTGGTGCAAGCCTGGGACGGCGCCTGTCTCTTCCTTTCCCTGCAGGAAGCCTGTGTGGTGATGGCCCGGGTGCATGCTACCTGCTTCCCGTCTTTGACACCGTGTTTGTTAGGAGGACTTACCGCCGCCAGGGCTTGGGCACAGCCATGCTGCAGGACTTCTGTGAGACGTTCCGTGAGGACGAGGCTCTGGGCGTCAGTTGGCCGATTTCTCCCGCCATGTTCAAAGGTAAACCCGCTTTGTGTCAGGCGGAAACGTATGGGCAACGGTGATGGATAACACGTGAGTTCTAGGTGGTTCCGGGGAGGCAGGTTCCTTGACACTCTCTGCGTGTGGGTTTTCTCTTCCTCCTGAGAAATCTCCCATTGCTTCAGCACAGATGAGACTTTATGCTGTGGCACTGGGGGGTCGGGGGGAGCCTTTCCCAGCCCTAGAAATAACTGGATTTAGAAATAATAAAAAACATGGCGTCAGAGAGAAGCAGAATCCAGAGAAGTGCACCTGCTGGGCGCCTAGAGGGCCTTTGTGGTTTCACTTGATGCTTAGAGCCCATGACTTAGTCCTTTCAGCCAGACGCTGAAAGGGAGCCCAGGAGCTTTGTCTGGGAGGGCAGCTGGAGTGCAAAGGCAAGCTCTGACTGCACTGAGCCCCCAAGTACCTCGTAGCTCTTGCTGCAGAAGACAGTCCCCTTCTTCCATTCTTACCCTACTGAGTCCCTGTACTGGTCAAGGTTCTCCAGAGAAACAGAACCAATAGGGTATACACACACACACACACACACACACACACACACACACACACGAGAGAGAGAGATTTATTATAAGGAATTGGCTCACATGGTGTGGAGACTGAGACTCCCAAGATCTGCAGTTAGCAAGCTGGAGACTCAGGACAGCCAATGGTGTCATAACGGTGCAAATTCTGCCAGGCTCCAGACCCAAGAAAAGCCAACAAAAAGTTTTTGGGTCAAATCCAAAGGCAGCAAAAGACCCATGTCCCAGCTCACCAGACAGGCAGGAGTTCCCTCTTACTTGTGGGAGGGTCAGCCTTTTCCCTCTATATTCAGGCCTTCAACTGATTGGATGAGGCCCACCCACATGAGGGAAGGCAATCTGCTTTACTCAGTCTGTTGATTCAAATGTTCATCTCATCCCAAACACCTTCACGGACACACCCCGAATAATGTCTGACCAAATATCTGGGCACCCCCTGGCTCAGTCAAGTTGACACTTAAAATGAGCTATCACAATCCCTTTTCACATTCTGGAAGAGAAATCCTTATATGTATATTTTTTTCAGAGGAAATGAAACAAACCCTGGTGTTAAACATTACGTTCCAAGTACGTAAGGGGGGCAGGTTCTGGTGAGCATCTCTCTAGGTTCCCCACACCCCTGCTGTGAAGTACACCCCTTCCACCCTGGGTACTGTTTCACTTCTTGTCATACAGATGTTTTGGGGCCCTTAGTACTGAGTTTCCAGTACCGTTATTGTGTGGGGAGATCAAGAGATAAGAGAGAAAACGTAGGGAAGGTAAGGAAAGTTCTGTTGCTCTAAAGTCCTAAGAAAAGCAGGTGAAAACATATTTTCAAGTAGGTTTAGTCATTTCTTTATATTTCCAAACTCGTGGTCTATAATTAAACTCTGAAGAGCCTTGAATTTCTGCAAAGAGCATTCCAGGATTCCTGTACTGTGTTGCTCACTTTGAGGTGTTGCAAAGTTCCAGAACCACATGCCTGTCCTCTCTCTCTCCTAATTTTTGCGTCAGCTCGGAGACCTTGGTTTGAGTGCATTGGCCTCTCAATGTGGCCACCTCAGGTTTCCCTAGGGAAGTATCAGTCTCCACGGAGGGGGGAGGGTGCCCCAGAGCCAGCACTGCAGGTACCCTTGCAGGGTCTTGTGGATCCCTGCTCTCCTTTTTCTTTCTTTCTTTTTTTAAATGTTTATTTATTTTTGAGAGATGGAGAATGCGAGTGGGGGAGGGGCAGAGAGAGAGAGGGAGACACAGAGTCCGAAGCAGGCTCCAGGCTGAGTTGTCAGCGCAGATCCTGACGCGGGGCTCAAGCCCACAAACTCTGAGATCATGACCTGAGCTGAAGTTGGATGCCTAACCGACTGAGTCACCCAGGCACCCCCCTGCTTTTCCCTTTTCTATATCTCTGCCCCATAGAGAAAGAAAATAAGAACGTGCTGATTCTGAAGCACGCGTCGTGTCTTGGGGGTTTGAGCTGCCCAGCTGAGGATGTTGGGGCCTCAGGCTTTTACGTCACCCCTGACTGTACCTGGGCATGTATGTGAACAGGTAGAACGTGGAGAAAGAAGCAGCTGGAGGTTCAGGACTGGGTTCAGGTGTGTGCCACCTGCACACTTTACTGACTGGCTTTTTTTTTTTTTTAATGTTTTTATTTTTGGGAGACAGAGAGACAGTGAACGAGTGGGGGAGGGGCAGAGAGAGAGGGAGACAGAATCTGAAGCAGGCTCCAGGCTCCGAGCTGTCAGCACAGAGCCCGACGCGGGGCTCAAACTCACGGACCGTGAGATCATGACCTGAGCTGAAGTCAGACACTTAATTGACTGAGCCACCCAGGCGCCCCATGACCGGTAGGATTCCTTCTTGCATTCAAAGGACAGGCCAGAGCCCTATGCTTTAAAGCCCTCTTGCAGCTGCGTTTCTCTCTGTGGTGTGAGGAGTCTTGGGCCCAAGAGTATCGTCCTTCCTGGGTCCAGACCACTCCTTCTAAGCTGACTTACCAGGACCCCTGGATTCCTGCCAGTGGCGTGAGGGCCCGAGTGGACTCCATCCTTGGGTCTGCACGTAAGGGTGGACCATGCCACCAGTTTGCATATCTTTAGACCCTAGGGACAGGCGTTGGTGGGATGTGGGTGGAGTGTGGGCGTGGTGTTCACATTTGCGTTCACAGGCCCCTTGCTGTGTACGTGTGTGGGGCTGGGGTAGAAGGAGAAGCGGGTGGGCCGTCTGTCGGGGGGTGGGGGCAGCTCCCTCAGTATTGCCACATTCTGGTGCAAAACTCCAAGGAGTCCAAGAATTCTAAATTTGAAACTGGCTTTCCCTGTTGTTATGAAGTTATATTTGTCAAGATAGGAGAGCAGAACATTCTATCTAGCACTCTGCTAGTTTGGCTTACACTTTCCGAATACTTAGTTTCACCCTCTGGAGGTTTCCATCTGTGCTGTTGCCCCGGCTGGGACGTATTAGGGGAGGGCCCGACGGGGTCCCCATGGGCACCTGCGGGACCAGGAGCAGCTACTCATTTGGCTGGGCTTGGGGCAATGCCCGGAGAAAATTCTCACCCTGTGAATGAGGACATAGAAGTCTTTGAGCCTTGAGGTGACTGGAATCAAGGCATCTGCAGAGGATGAGCTGCAAGTTCTGTGGGAGAGGAGGGCTGGGGAGGTTCAGGGTAAGGAGGGACAGTGCCCGAGGAGAGGACAGTGTTGGGGGGGGGATGTTAAGGGCTGAATTGGGTCCCCCGAAGTCTTATGTTGAAAGCTTACCCTCCATGTGACTATACGTGGAGGTGGGGCCTTTAAAGAGGCAATTAGAATTTAATGAGGTCATAGGAGTGGGGCCCTGATCCAATAGATTTTTAAGAAGTGGTTCTTATTTATAAAAGAGGAGCCTGGGACACGGATGGGTGCAGAGGGAAGGTCATGCGATGCCACTGTGGGAAGGCAGCCATCTGCAAGCCTTTGCCCATGCCTGGCCGTGGGACTTCCTGCCCCCACCACGTGAGACAGTGGAAGTCTGTTGTTGGAGCCTCCCAATGTGTGGTTCTTTGTTATGGTGGCCCCAGCTAAGATAGGTTGGGTGAAAGCGGGAGCATGAGGGGTGACAGCTGAGGAGGCCAAACACTGGTGCCCCTGGAGCAGAAACAGAGCAGAGCCAGGGTGGGGCGGGGCCTTGGCTGGAACCGGAAGTGCCCGCCCCTGAGACGCAGAGGGGGCCGGCCTTCCTGGCTCACTCTTGCACATCCTCAGTGTGCAGGAAGTTCCTGTTGGCCCATCCGGAGGAGCGGGGTCGCCTGTGGGAGGTGGAGCCCCCAGGAGCCTGGGGCCAGCGAGGCAGCATCTGGCTGAAGGTTCAACTGCAACAGTCAAGACTTCCAGACTGTGAGTCACATTGAACAAAGTGCCCTTTGAAGCACAGGTTAATGCATACGGATGGAGTCAGGCCCGGGCAGGTGTTATGTTTATTGTTGCAAGAACAGAGGAGGGAGTGAGACCAGGGTGGTGCCTTCTTGTTTATTTCTTGTTTAAAATGTTTATTTATTTTGAGAGAGAGAGAGAGAGGGAGGGAGAGAATCCCAAGCAGGCTGCGCACTATCAGCTCAGAGCCCAGTGTGGGACTTGATCTCACTAATGGTGGGATCAGGACCTGAGCTGATACCGAGTCAGACGCTCAACCGCCTGAGCTACCCAGGCGCCTCCGGGGTCGTGGCTTTTTGTCCTTGGTGTACCTTCCTTTCCCGAATGAACCACATCTTCTGGACTTTGATGAAGATCTCCCCCAATTTAACTAAATCAGAAGCTCCCTGGGACAGAGTGGCTCCCTGTTTATAACTCGAAGGGATCACTGAAACCCAGAAGAGGTCTAATGTGTGCACCTGGTTAAAAATTGGAAGGCCACACAAGGGTTTACCTTGAAGAGCAAGGCTTCCATGCACCCCCTCCTTCCCTTGGGGGAGATGGCAGGCATACGTAAGTGGTAGCATTGCAGAGACAGCGTTCTGCAAATGAGTACTTTGTCCCCGCCCTTTTTATTGGCAGCATAGTAAGCTGCTGTATGGAGGTGTTTTTTTGGGCAGTCCCTGTTACAGACAGGCATTGTCTTCAGTTTGAGGTTGTTATAGCACCACGGTGTGTTTGCCGGCGGGGTTTTGATGGAGGGTGTTTTCAAGCAATGAGAACGGGCAGAGGGTCCCAAGGGGAGATGGGGTGGGAAGACCAGATTCACTTGTGTCTGGTTCCCCAAGTTGCTTTTTGACAGTGTGCCTTCCTCCTCTCCCACGTCGGGGATGGATTGCACTCCGGGATGGATTGCACATTGCTGTTGGTTCTCAGCTCAGTGCTCAGGGAGAGGGCCTTGGAGGGCAGGGCTGAATCCCGGCAAACCCTTTCAGGCTGCAGGTGCTGTGTGTGGGTGGGAGGCTCAGGAGGGCCTAACAGTTTTAAGTTTCACCCGCCAAAGTGAAAGCACTGGCTTTCCTTCCCCGCCCCCGGGGAAGAAAGCTCCTGTCAACATCAAATGCCATTTCCCAGGCTGTAGGTAGCTCATTAGGCCTCCGTGGGCTTTCCACGTGGGTAACTGATTTACGTTAGGTCGTGACAGGGAAGAGCGTCTTGGAGTTTATTGATGATAACAGTGATAGGTTTTGCTTTTATGGTGCCTTTCAGCTAGAAGGCTTAATGGAGCTCTGCAGATATTAATGGGGTGACCAGGCACCTGGGAAGGAGGCCATGGTAGGGCTGTGACTGTGATCCTAATGAGGCGGTTAAGTGACTTGCCCTGTGGCATCCACAGTTAGAAATGAAAGGGGAGCTTGCCCGGATCCCCATGCACTAAGCTGACCAGCCGCGTGGGTTTATCAAGAAACGTCACAAATGAGCCTGCAGCTCCCACGTGGACTTGGCCTTTGTGTCTTGGATGTTGCAGCTCCTTGGCTGGGAATGAAGGAAAAAAAAAAGTGTTGCATATCAGAATGTGGAAATAATGTGGAAATTGCACAGGCTGGAGGGGGGTAAGCAGTGGGAGAACGTGTTCGCATAATTGGGGAGACTGCTTTCCTCGGAGGAGAATTCCGCTGGGGTTATTTCAAGAGCTGAGAGTTGGTGTGGTCTGGTCACAGGAAACTGAGCTGGAAGTCAGATGCCAGACCTGTCACTTTAACTCACTGTGAGATTTGCCAACTCTCTCTTTAAAACAGCAAATGAGGGAACTTGCACGGGGAATGTTCCAGAAGCATGCTTTGAGTCCTTTGAAGGAAGAAGGGTCATCGTTATGATCAGGATATAATTAGATAATTAAAACTATATAATTAAAAAAATGCTAAATTATGATCTTTTCACTCCCTGTATAAATCATGGCTAGTTCCCGGTTTCACCCACAACTTCTGTGTCCCCCCAGGGCCAGCAGTCAGGATTTTAATTCAGTCAGGAAGGTTTTCAGCCAGCCAGCTTCATCTTGTAACAATTTTGTCAGCATTGACATTTCAGGTTTTTTCCAGGTTGGTGAGTGGGGGGCTGCAAATGCAATCACAGATTAGCCCAGATGCTCTGCATTTTCTCAGTTTACAGTCTGTCTGCCTTCATGGAAATCTGTGTTAGCCCATTAGGTTTTCCCACAGGTCACCCCACAGTGCAGGTTCTGGAATCTTCTTTTGCCTGGAAATGTCACACAGCCATTTAATTTAATTTTAGTTTTTAACCAGCCCGTTATTCTTAGAGTTGCTTTCTTGAATTGTTCTGCTTTTCAAGTTCTATCTTTTGTTTCTTTATTTCTGGCTGTTATTTTGGAGGGCTCCTACAGTTTCATGTGCTGTAGCAGTAGAACTGTAAGCAAGAAGCCCGGGGGAGCCAATTGTTTTTTACATTCTAAGTAAGGCATGGACGTTTTACAATGTTCCAAAGGGAAATTAACTTGTGCTCCTTTCCAGGGTTTCAAAATCTATTTTTTGAAGCAGCGTCATTTATGGACGAGGTCTTTTAAAGTTTGCACGATCTTGCCTGTTGATAACATCTGTGGCTTATAATGGCCCTGAAAATATTTACAGCGTTTTCAGAACTTTTGAGAGAAGGAGTTTGTGGGAATTTTTTTTTTTTTCTTCCTACACTCAGTTACATATGAAGCCTTTGAAACTTGACCAATAGGATCATAATTCTGTCTGGTGTGACTTCTCAGTTAGCTTGCACATGCCTTAAGTTTCTTTACTGGAGGAGATGAAATTGAATCCTCTGGCAGTTGAGTGTTCTTTTACAAAAATGTGGCTGGAGGCAGGAAATAATTGCACACAGCTTTAAAAATCATTGTTTTCATTGTTTAGGTTATAGCGTTGCTTTCTTCCCAGGTGAGTTTTTAATAGATTCAATTGTTATCCACAGGGAAAAGAATTTTATTTACATTTAATTTTTTAATTTTTTTATGTTTTTATTTTATTTTTGAGAAAGAGACAGTGTGAATGGGGGAGGGGCAGAGAGAGAGGGAGACACAGAATCTGAAGCAGGCTCCAGGCTCTGAGCTGTCGGCACAGAGCCCAACGTGGGGCTCGAACTCACGGACTGTGAAATCATGACCTGAGCTGAAGTCAGATGCTCAACGGATTGAGCCGCTACATTTAATTTTTAAAGCTACGGTGTATGTATATAAAAAGATGTGAATGAACTCTGAGCTGGGGGGGGGGGGGGGGGGGGGGGCGGGCAGGGTCCTTTTTCTAAAAATCTGATGCTTGCAGCTCTGAGCTTGTCTCAGCTTTTTTGGGGGAGTTGGACATGACATAGTGCGGTAGTTACAGCAATTTGGCGGTGTGAGCTATGGTGGGAAGTGCATAGCAGTACCATCATCCTGGATGGGTTTTTCCTAATGCTGCTCTTTGAAAGGTTGTGTGGCTCCCTCTAGCGGCCATTGTCACCTACTGCGTCCCATATAGTAGTAACTCCTGGATGGTAACTTACTGTGACCTACCTGTGTGGTTGCTTCTCGGATTCTTATCCTCGTGCTTCCAAATTAGAGCATTCATTTTTTTTTTTAACATTTATTTATTTTTGAGACAGGGAGACACAGAGCATGAACGGAGAGGGTCAGAGAGAGGGAGACACAGAATCTGAAACAGGCTCCAGGCTCTGAGCTCTCAGCACAGAGCCCGACGTGGGGCTCAAACTCACGGACCGCGAGATCATGACCCAAGCTGAAGCTGGGCGCTCAACTGACTGAGCCACCCAGGCGCCCCTAGAGCATTCATTTTTAAAAATTATTGAACTGTTATTGGTTAGGAATAAAATACAAGTAAACATTTGATAGTTACCAAGCACGCTTTGTCTGTAACGCATAAAAAGATAGTTTCACACATCAGGAAGTGTAGAATATACTGAATTGTCTGCTTCATTCTCTGATTCACTCATTCATTCATGCATTCTCATTCATTCATTCACTCATTCATTCATTCACTAGATTACTCTAATGGAGGATCTCCCAGTGCCAGGCCACTGGTTGAGGTGATAAGGATATAGTAGTGAATAAGGCTGAGTCTCTGAACTCATTTATGAGCTTACTTTTGCAAAGAGAAGTACATGAGGAATCATTACTGCATTATATAGAAACTCCCAAGGGAGCCCTGAAGTACTCTGGTGTTTTTCACTGCTTAGGATTCAATTTTGCCAAACCAAAGTTGGCTAATTTATAAAGTCTGTAAATAAAATTTACCTGTATAGGTAACGTTTCAATAATGTATTTATTTTTATTTGAAAAAATGTGTTTCTTGCATTTTCAGCTCAACTGGAAAACTATTTTCTTCCTAAAGCATCTGTTTATAAACTACGCACCCCTCCTTCCCCCCCCCCATCCCCCCCCTCCCCC
>NW_026057582.1:126562548-126630483 GCF_023721935.1 Panthera uncia
CTCGTCACTATCCTTGACTTTTTTTTTTTATTTTAACAGCTCTCTTCTCCCCCTCCCCCTCCCCCCCCCTTACAATTTTTTCCCCCACAAACGCCCCCCCCCCCCCCCCCCCCCCCCCGCCGAATCACCTACCTCTACGTATGGATTTTGGGATGTAGGAAGTACACAGTGGGACAGCAAAGTTATCCTTTCCAAGTTCGGTCTGATTTGGAAAGTGGGAGGAGGGCTGAATTAACAAGGGTGATTATGGGTTCTCTTGTGAGTAACAATTCCAGCGAGCAAAGAGAAGGGCCTAGGAATAGCTCTGCAAGCCTAACTCCGTTTAGTGTCCAGATAATTGGAAGAAAAGAATTCCAGCTCAGAAATGCTTGAGTAGTGCCTAAGGCTCTACTCCCAATCTCTGATCTTGGAAGCTAAGCAGGGAAGGGCCTGCTTAGTAGCTTGATGGGAGACATGCTTGAGTAGAACCATTGCTTCATGTCTCCCCAAACCTGGCAAGTTTCCCTTTTCTCCAGAAGGCACTGTAGCAGGTGTCACAGTGAAGTTCATGAGGATAGAATTGGGTCGTGGCGATCGGTACTTTCGGAAGGGTCCCTGCTGTACTGTTAATCTTTTGATTGTCTGCTCCCTCGGGGCCACCTCCATTTGCTTATGCCACTCTCTTGCTTGGGGAGGGCAGCACACCCGGGAAATTCCCAGGAGGACGTGAGCAGTTGTGGGCGGACTTCTCCAGATGATGGACCCAGAATGGCTGGTCGTGAAGGAGGCAAGAAGGTACGGTGGTGAATGTGTCATTCTGGGAATGTGTCTTGTTTTCTCAGCAATCACGTTGTGCTTGTTTAGCAAAGCTTTGAACCCACGAGGCCTCTCCCTCACCACCTTGGCTGTGGGTTTCTCCACGGCAGCGGGCTGTTGATTCACACTCGGAGTCTCTGTGCTGCGGCCTGAGGCGAGGCCTTCGTAATCAGACTCTTCACGGTCCTCTTCTCCGAGCTACACAAGCTCTAACGAAGCCAGAACTAAACAGAGAACACGTGGCAATCAGCGTCACCCTGCTCTGTGAAGGAAGTATTGGAAAATCTGAATTTCACATTCTGCCATGGACCAGTGTCTTTCAAGCGGAGCAAATGTGCGGACACATTTCTTTCTTTCCTCCTCCACGCCTCCAAGCCCAGATGCTGCAAAATGGAATATGGCATTAGGTCATTGTGGAGCCCAGAGTGATGAGAGAATAGACCCACCGACAAGGATGGCTGCTAAGTATTTCTTAGTGGTCCACCTTAGTGGTCTGCTTTGAAGCGATGTGATTCCATGAGGCATCTTCCCGAAGCCAAGACAGACGTTGGCCGGTATAAGATAGTTCTGATAACGCCCCTTCTCGGCCACAGAAGGGTGTTTGCTCTTGAATTCCTGAAGAATTATTAATGATTTTAAAGCTCCCAAACTTAACAGTTGCAACTTGTGGGCAGTACTGCTTATTTTGGAAAGTAGATGATACGGGGATAGAAGACGCGACACCAAAGGCATGATCTATCCCAGTAAGCGCTGGATTGTTTTAGAAAAGCGGGCGGAGGAGGGGGCCTTCATTTTCCTTGGTTTGCAATGGAAAATTTGGCTCACTGACGATTCTACCAGGCCACCGAACTGACAGTATTGTGCTTTGCCTCTTTGCGGATCGCTGAGTTTGCATTTAAACCTCGAAGGCCTTTGAAGGGAGCAGGAGGTGTTCAGTGTGATGTCCCGCCCGTGGGCAGGCATCTTGGGAGGTCCATGTGCTCAAGCATAAGTGTGCCACCTTTTAATGTAGTGCTTCTCGCTTTGCCCTTTCTCAGATCTCCATGGGCTGGGCTCTTCAGTTCCCTTCAGGAAGTATGTTCCCATCAGTAAATACGTGTCCAGAGCATCTTAAGAACAAAATACAGCGTCCCTGTGGCTGGCTGGGGTGTTGGAACCCTGCTCAGCCGTTCTGAATCTGAGCACGCAGTGAGTGCAGGGGCCCGGCCAGGACACTGCGGGCTTGTTCCAGCCAGCATTGGAGAGATTCGTTGATTTTTTCTTTTTTTTTTTTTTTTTTTCTGATTCAGGAGAGGACCAGCGGAGAGCGGGAACAGACAAAGAGTGATGAAGACTGCGGAGTGGAAGAAGAAGCAGGGCGGCTTGGGCGAGCCTGTGGGGCCGAGCCGGCCAGGCAGGAAGCCAAGAGGACCGTGCTGGATGCAGGACTGGCCTGGGAGTCCCAGAAGAAGCACGTGCGGCCCAGCTCCTAACTCCCAGACGCCATCCTGACTCTTGTTGAGGGGCCTGTCTGGGCCCCAGGGGCCACGGGTGTGAGAGCTGCCCCTGTCACTCCATGCTCCTGTGGCCGGGAGCTGGCTTCTGTCCTTGCTGTGTTCTCCTTCGAGGAGAGGGTGACCGCACAGACCTTGACTACCTCAGGCTTGTTTTGTGGGCCCAGGTGATAGAAAGCCTGAGAAAGTGCTGCGTTCCTCAAGCACAAAGATCTAAAGAGGTACAGGTAGTTATTTTCCCAAGCTCGAATTTCAGAAGCTCGTTTGTTTAACCTAGTGTAGTTTCTGTTACTCGGGGGGGTTTGTAAAGATCTCACCGGAACCACACGCATGTGCCTCTTTCTTGAAGCTCAGAGAAGGGCCATGCCCGTTCCATCCGGCACTGCAGAGATCTGTTTCAGGTTTGCTCACGCCAGTCCAGATGTTACCGTGAGACCACAGACACCAGAAGGGCTTCTAGGGAGGCACCTTTCTTTTCCAGAGAAACTTCAGCCACATCAGAAGCTCCCCGAGGGCAGTGGCTGGGATTGGCTGGTGCAAACCACCCATGGGTCCCTCGGTCACATCTGGCCTCGCATACAGGAGGCACTTAGAGCAGGCTCTGGGCGGTGTCAGGATCTCAGCCATGGCCTGATTCAGAGGGGAAGCCACTGGAGGGGGCTCTGGGCTGATGGCTCTTCCAGTGTATTGGTGCCTGGAGGGAAAAGACCCATACTGGTAAAGGTGAGTCTAAAGGTGCCAGCCAACCCCCAGTGTGACAGTGGCCTCCTCGGCTACCTACACGGCCCTGCTTGGGGCGTGTGCTCGGCCGCTGTTAGGGCTTTGGAGCTGAACCGAGGGACCCCCTGCCCGTAAGAGCCCAGTGAGGACAGGAGAAGCAGGCCTTCCACGGGGTAAGGCGCGGTCCAGGCTGCTTCATGAGGCCCCAGAGCCTGCTCCCTGAAAGCTGTGGCGGGGGTTTCTCTGCAGCTGGCGTAGTCTCACTGATGTTCAGTAGGATTCTAACCAGAGGAAGCTGGCTGAGTCGTCTTGGGGCAGGCAACGCGGTCCCGGCTCCTGCTTCCGTGTGAATGCAGACCTGATCTTCTCCCTGGGGACACCCCTCTGGGGCTCTGTCACTATCTTTGGAGCATCCAGGCCTGTCACAGAGGGCCCTGATGACTCTGCTCCCATCTCTGGGCACGCCTACCTTGCGTTCTATATCCCAGCTGCCTGGGCTTTCCCATCAGACGCACCTGTGCCCTTGCTTCAAGGTCAGCGCTCATGCACTTGTTCTGCCATGGGCATGTGCCTTTTCCTCTCTCCCTCTGTGCTTCTGTCTTTCTCTCTGTCCTCCTTTTTCTCTTTCACTCTCCCTCCTCCCCTCCTCCCTCTCTGTCACTCTCCCTTCCCTACCCCTCTTATGCGTGTGTACACACACACACACACGCACACACACACACACACAGCTTGTCAATCAGTCTGATTCCTACTCCTACATCTAGTCTCAGATGTCCCTTCCTGACCACCTCCTTCTTCCCTTCCTACATGTTCTCAAAACACCGGGCACTCAGTTGTGAGCCCCATGAGTCGCCACCAGGGTCAGCCCTGGGTCTGCTCAGTTGCTGCTTGTGTCCCCAGCGCCAGTGTAGAGGCAGTCCTCAACTGCATGGGGAATGAACGGTAATAGATCACCTCAAGGGTGAGGGGTGACAGCTTCCTTCTGTTCATCTGTTGCTAGACTCTAGAGATGGATGGAAGAACAGTTTTAGCTTTTTAGGGGTGTAGTAAATTCCTATCCTGGAGCCTGGGTTTAGGGAGGAGACCACCAGACCACCAGCACCAGATACTCACTGCTGTTTCCCTAAGTGGACAGAGGGCACATGTGATGGGACCTCTGTTAATTATTTATTCATCCATCTGTGTGTTCATCCACCCATCTGTCTGTCTTTTCCTCTACCTGTTAGTCCATCTGTCTATTTACCTACCCACTTGTCTCCATCCATCAGTCCACATTTGTCCATCCATCTGTCCATCCACTTAGCTGTCCATCTGTCCACATTTGTCCATCCACTCGTCTGACCATGTTTGTCCTTCCATTCATTTATCCATCCACCCACCTGTCTGTTCATCTGTCCTGATACCCATCCATCCATCTGTCCATCCTGTTTGTCCGTCCATCCAACTGTCCACGCACCTGTCTGCCCACATCTGTCCATTTGTGTATCCCTCTACTCATCCATCCATCCATCCATCCATCCTGTTGTACAACCAGTATCCAGGGGGTACGTGGGTAGTTCAGTCAGTTAAGCGTCCAACTCTTGATTTCAGCTCAGGTCAAGAACTTGCCATTTGTGAGATTGAGCCCCGCATCAGGCTGTGTTGTTGACGGTGCAGAGCCTGCCTGGGATTCTCTCTCTCCCTCTCTCTCTGCCCCTCCCCCTTGCGTGTGCGTGCATGTGTGCGTAATCTCTGAAAATAAATTAACTTTAAAAACCCTGGATATTTAACATGTTTGCTCAGGGCCAAGCTCTGTGCTGGGCACTGGGGGTAGGTATATAGATAAGTGAAATGTGATTACTGGACTCAAGGAAACCGGTCTCTCTGGAAGGGTCTCTTCTAGAGTGTTCCCCGGAGTTGTTTGTCTTACACCCATTAGAAAGAGGGAAGAGTCCAGTGGAAAGAAATAGAGTGCAGAGCTCCATATGGAGACTGCATGAAGTCCCCAGTGCATGTGGACTCTGTGTGAAGGAGGCACGGACCATAAAAGTGGACTTGCAGTGGAATCTGCGGCCAAGGGGGTGCTCTGTGTGTGGTGGCAGGCCTGGCCTTTAACCTGTGACACAATGGGTGCTGTGAACTTGACACTGTTTGGCATGAATGGCTGGTGCTTTGTGTTTACCTGGAAACGAACTGATGAAAATGTCTCAGGGGTTTGTTGAAGTTCCTGTTCAATAAAAATATCCTCCCAAGGGAGAAGAACTGATGTGTTGGTGTAGTTCATTTAAAGATGTTAAAAAAAAAACACACAAAAAAACAACCCTGCAGAGTTAGAAGGAAACACACTGGGGCTCTGAGCATCCCCCTCTCTGGCCAGTGACACAGTTGGTTTAGGTCGGGCTGTGTGCAGGGTTTCCTTCCACATAGCTTGGAATGTCCATGAGGAATGTCCGTAAAGTGTGTGTGCGTGTGTGCGTGTGCGCTGTGTTGTTTTTGTTACAAACCATAAAATGAATTTCATTGGAAGTATATAATTCTTTTTTTTTTTTTTAGTATATTTGCAGAGTTGTGCAATCAGCGCTCAGTCAGTACCCCAAAAAGAAACCCCGCACCTATTAGCAGTCTCTCCCTTTCCACCCCATCCCCCCCAGCCTTAGGCAACCACAAATCTACTTTCTCTCTCTTTAGATTTGCCTGTTCGGGACATGTCCTACAGGTGGAATTATACTGTGTGTGGTCATTTCCATCTGGCTTCTTTCACTTGATGTAACATTTTTAAAATTCATCCACAGTGTAGCACGCATCAGTACTTTATTCCTTTTTATAGCTGAATAACATTCCGTTGTATGGATATACCGCATTTTATTTATTCATATACCAATGAATGCATTTTTAGATCGATTTCTTGGCTTTTGTCAGTATTTTTATGTGGACATGTTATTCAGTTCCCTTGGGTATATACCCCAGAGTGGAGTTTCTGGGTCAGAAGGTAACCTATTTTTGAGCCATTGCCAAATTGTTTTTTCGAAGGGATGACCCCATTTGGCATGCCCTCCAGGAGTGTATGAAGGTTCCAGTCTATCCCCATATCAGCCAGCACTGGTTGCTATTCGTCTTGTTGACTACAGCATCCTTCCTGGTGCTTGAGAACTAGCAGGTGTCTCATTGTGGTTTTCATGTGCATTTCCCTGATGACTAACGATGTGGAACGCGTTTCCATGGGCTTGTTGGCTCTTTGTGTGTCTTCTGTGGAGAAATGTCTACTCAGATCCCTTACCCATTTCTTTACTGGTCTGTCTTTGTTTTATTAAGTTGTAACAGTTCTTTATATATTCTGGATACAAGTCTCTTTTCATATATATCATTTGCAGATATTTTCTCCTATTCTGTGGGTTGTCCGCTTCCTTGATAGTGTCACTGAAGGCACAGCGTTTTGGGTTTTTGATGATGCGCAGTTTGTCCACTTTTCTTTGGTTGCTTGTGTATTTGGTGGAGTAGTAATGATTGGGTCTTAAAGTGCACTCCATCTAAAGGGAGTTATTGGGGAGAAAGTTATTTGATTCTACAATGAATACAGCAAAATCCACAAAGCAATCATTAGAAGAAAGCCATCCCTGGATCCCAGGCTCATGCCCTGTGAGAGGGGCATTGCCCTGCAGGTTGCTCCAACCCAAGCTGACCATATGATCCAGAAATTCCGCTTCTGGGTATGTAACCAGGAGAACTGAAGAGATATGGCCACATAAAAGCGTGTACACAAATGTTCAAAGCACCTTATCGATGATAGCCCCAAACTGAAATCATTCCCAAAGCCCATAGATTGGTAGGCAGATCAACAAAATGTGGTAAATCCATACAATGGAATATTTAGCTATAAAAAGGAGTAAAGTACTGATGCATGCTACACTGGATAAACCTTAAACACCTTATTATGCTGGGGTGCCCGGGTGGCTCAATCAGTTGAGCGTCCAACTCTTGGTTTTGGTTCCTAGTTCGTGGGTTTGAGCCTCGCATCAGGCTGTGTTGCTGACAGTGCAGAGCCTGCTTGGGATTCTCTGTCTCCCCTTTTCTCTTTCCCTCCCCAGCTTGTTCTATCTTTCTCTCTGTCTCCCTGTCTCTCTCTCTCTCTAAAAAATAAGTAATAAACTTAAAAAACACATTATGCTAAGCAGAACAGCAGCAGCAACAACAAAACAGATGCAGGGTGGGCAGAGGATGTTGGGAATCCGTGGTCCTATAGAAGCTTGCCTTACGAATGCAGGGTCTAGTCCTGGCGGCGGACGTTCACTGCTGTGTACTGGCTCCTTGAACAAGTTTTCTTTCAGGAAGTGGGGTTTCAGGCTATATTAGCATCAGATACTTCGTTCCAGGAAGGCTTTGAGAACATGCCCTTTGGGGCGAGGAAGAAACATAAATCCAACTGGGTGGCTACTTGCAGAAACCCTAGGGGCCCCACAGATCACGAGACAGTTTCTAAAACCCCCATTTTCTGCGAGAAGCATTATAAAAGTTTTGATTTTGATTGAGTTCTCTTTCTAGGGAGAGATGGTCAGCAACTGGAGGTTTGGAAGTTAGGTGTGGGGGTTTCCCTGTTGAGAAGCTGTGAAATTCCTTGGCCACTTTTATCTTCCGCCTCCCGCCGTTTCACACAGGGTGCAGAATGTCCCAGTGGCCAGGCAAGAGAGAGATGAGCTGGAAACCACAGCGACACAGTCACGGGTCTGCGAGCCCAGCACCCAACCGGACATCCAGGGGTCTGGGTATTCTGTCATTTTCAGTATCTACTGAGACCTTATCAGAAAGTAATTTCCTGTAAGAAAGATCCTACAAATGGTGCAGCAACAGAAATGCTTCCCTGAATGTATTCTGCAGGCTTTCTAGAAGGTAACCTCTCCCAACAGTGACGCTGGGCAGTGGGCAGATGAGCTGCAGAGCTTGTGACCTTTCCTAGCCTTCATTGCCCCCGACTCAAGGCACCCATGCCCCAGTGGGCAGCTCATGGCTGTTGTACAAGGTGGATACTGAGCAGATGGCTCCTTTGCTCTCTGGGTGCTCGGCCTCTGTTTGAATTCCATGGAATTGGAGGACGTGCCCTTGGGTGGTTGGTGGTACAGTCTTCCTGGCTCCATGTGAATTGCAGGAATAGGCTTGGTTGTTATTCCTACTTGGCTGTACACTGGCCTGATTTGGCGGATGTTTGCTGGATTCTCAGGTTACCAACAGAAGCAGGTAAAAACCACATCGTTTCATATATATATATATTTCATATATATATATTTTTTCATATATATATATTTCATATATATATGTTTCAAAATATAAATATATGTTCAAAATATACATATATATTTATATATATATATATATATATATCTCCAAACGTGTGTATTATGTTTGTAAAGTAATTTAGAAAATTTGTATAAATTAAATCTACATAAGCTACATAAGGAACTATACGGAATATGCTTTTCATTTTTTTTTAAATTTTTTTTTTAACGTTTATTTATTTTTGAGACAGAGAGAGACAGAGCATGAACGGGGGAGGGGCAGAGAGAGAGGGAGACACAGCATCGGAAGCAGGCTCCAGGCTCTGAGCCATCAGCCCAGAGCCGGATGCGGGGCTCGAACTCACGGACCGTGAGATCGTGACCTGAGCCGAAGTCGGACGCTTAACCGACTGAGCCACCCAGGCGCCCCTATGCTTTTCATTTTTTAGAGAGAGAGCACGAGCAGGGGAGAGGGTCAGAGAGAGAGAGAGAGAGAGAGAGAGAGAGGGAGAATATCAAGCAGGCTCCATGCTCCGCGCAGAGCCCGATGAGGGGCTCCATCCCAGGACCCCGGGATCATGACCCGAGTCGAAATCAAGGGTCACATGCCTAACTGACTCAAACACCCAGGCACCCCATAAGGAACATACTTAAAGGTACCGCTGTAGGTAGAACGCGGGCCTTTTCTGGCCTCCCTCCGTGGGCATTCGTTTCTGGGGCTTCCCAGGGCAGGGCCTTGGTGGGGACGGGATGTCACCTCTTGGCTTGGGTCTGTCCTGCCCACACTGGCAGCGGCTCACGCGTACCGTTGTCCTGTCAGAGTGCCTGGTCTCAGATGCCCAGCCGCGTGGGCACCACGGGCCGCACTGGCAGCCTTCCACACCCGACTCCTGCCCTGCGGCCCCGCAGGCATCTGTGGGTGCTTCCTTGGGCCCCCCCCCCCCCCCCGCCCGGGATGAGATGCTGCAGCCTGCAGATTTCCTTGTGACCTGTGCCTTGCTGTTTCTGGCCACGTGGGAAACCCCTTGCTTTCCCCTGGGACCGTTGTGGCTTTGCTGTGGGGCGGGCCCTGGCACCCCCCGTGTAACCTCCATAGTCTGGGGCTCAGGCTGCTCTTTGGGGCCTTCCCTGGGAACTCCAGGCCGGGATGGGGCGTACCTCCTTTCCACTCTGGAGCCCCTAAATCTGTCAGAGTTCCTGCCACCCCCTCCCATCCCACCCCTGCCCCAATGAGACCTCAAAGCCAATGAACCGGTCATTTCTTTTCCACGTCTTTCAGGGATGCCCTGTGTCCTCACGTGTAGCACAGAGCCAGACTCTGAGCATGCATTGTCAGTGCCTGGCAGAGTCCCGGTGCCCTCGCTGTTGCACATCCCATCCCTCAGGGCAGGCTCCTTGGCCGATGCGCACAGTCTTCGAGCCTCCAGGGGGATGTGGGCTGCTGACGACACACAGCTTGAAATCCCACCGTCAGAAATGTTTGCCTTTGGGGGTGCCTGGTAACCCAGGGGTTTGTGTCCCGAGACCGAAAAGAGCATGGGGCCCGGTTCCAGCCTGGCCCCTCACTGGGGTCTGGGATGGCAGCTTCCTTTCTGGGGAACCCGGGGTCCTCATCAGTGAAATGAAGGCGTGAGTCGAAGTGAGTCCAGGTCTATGAACTGGCAGCTGGAGGGCCCACACCAGTACCCAGGTGAGATTTGTCTGGCGACACAGGGGTTTAGGACCCAGACACAGCTGTCCTCCTCACCATTCGCTGGCTGTGTCACTCGCCAGCTGGAGCCAGTCACGTTTGTACTCCCTTGTGACTGGCTAAATGATGACCCCCCACCGATGTCCGTGTCAGACTTCCCAGAAGCTGTAACTATATTCCCTCAGGTGGTAAAGGGGACTTCCCAGAGATCTCAGAATGGGGACATTATCCTGGATTACCCGCATGGGCCCCATGTGATCACAGGGGCCCTTAAATGATGGAGGCAGCGGGAGGTTGGCTACAAAAGACATCATTAGGGGGATGTGCTGTGAGAGAGACTCCACCCACCATCAGGGGTTTCCAGTGTGGAAGAAAGGGCCATGTGCCAGGGGATACAGGCAGCTTCTAGAACCCGGAAGAAGCCAGGAAGCAGATTCTCCCCCTGGAGCCTTAAGGAGGAACACAGTGCTGTGGACACCTTTGTTTTAGCTCCGGGAGACCACCTTCCAGAACCGTATGATAATAAACCGTGCAGTTTTAGGCCACTAAATGCGTGGTTGTTTATTAACAGAGGCAATAGCAACGAGTATACCCCTAGACAGTGGTTCTCTATGGGTGCCGATTGGCCCCCCCGGGGGCATTTGGCCACGTCTGGCACCATTTTTGGTTGTCACAGTTGGATGAGGAGTGAACTGGAGCTGGTGGGTAGAAGCCAGGGAGGCCGCCCGGCATCCTAAAAGGCCGGGGTGGCCCTTGCAACCTCGGCCTGAATTGTCACACCAAGGCCGAGAAACCCTGCCCCACACTAACAGATGCCTTTAGCTCTCAAGTCCCGGGTGTCTGCAGACTTGCTCCGTCATGGCTTCAGAGCAAGCTGAGAGCTCGGGTCTTGAGGCACGGATGGACCACTTTAACCTGCTACTTATGAGGACGGGGCTTGCAAGCTGACCCGGCAGAGACCAGGCCAGTGCTTGGGGACGCTTCACATCTCCGGCCTTCCTACTGTGCTGACTGGTGAGCAAGTTCTTCCCCGTTTAGAAGAGAAATCACAGCGTGGGTATAGTTGAAGTCCACGGTAAGGCTGGGAAAGTGCCCCGGAAGATTCAGACCTGCATGGCAACATTAGAACTTGATTTTCCTCTTGATCTGTATCTTGAAGCCCCCATTCTGGCTGGTGGCAGATGAGCGGGAGACACGGGACCTTGATACAGACTTGCAGAGAGCAGGAACCTGTCTAACTCCGGGCAGTTTCCTGAGCATACCCACGGCGGCCACATGATGGCAGCCTTGAGCACAAACCAAAGCCTGCTCCGCCCAGGACCGCAGCCCCCAGTGGGGGTCCTGGGGCCGCGGACACCCACCTGCCTTCCTGCAGAAACGGAAGACGCGCAGCCTGGCCAGGGTGGGCGTCTTTCGTTGTGGTTGGAAACACCAAGCTTTATAAAGAAATAGTGGCGCAGACTGCACGTACCTGCCTCTGTTAACTGGTTTTGTTATGGTACTAATTTGCCACCCCAGCCCCTGAATTTCCGTGATGTGGCAAGACAGACTTCTTTTTCCTTCCTCTTTATTTATTTATTTATTTATTTATTTATTTATTTATTTTTTAGTGTTTATTTTTGAGAGAGAGAGAGAGAGAGAGAGTGCGAGCAGGTGTCAGGAGAGAGGGAGACAGGCTCTGAGAATCTGAATCCGAAGAGAATCAGAATCCGAAGCGGACTCCAGGCTCTGAGCTATCATCACAGAACCCGGTGCAGGGCTCCAACTCACAGACTGTGAGATCATGACCTGAGCCGAAGTCGGACACTCAACCAACTGAGCCATCCAGGTGCCCCCTTTTCCTTTTCTTTCTTTTTTTTTTTTTAGAGTGCGAGAGAGAAAGTGGGAGTGGGGAGGGACAGAGGGAGAGAGAGAGAATCTTAAGTAGGTGCCACACTCAGCAGGGAGCCTGATGCGGGGCTTGATCCCACAGCCCTGGTATCATGACCTTAGCTGAAATCAAAAGTCAGATGCTTAACCGACTGAGCCACCCAGGCACCCCAGCTGAGACTTATTCTTAAGAAGGACTCAAATCTCTCTCATTTTAAAGGAGAAAATGCTTAGCTTTCATTGTGAGTCCAGGGGTGCAGACGTGTTCCAAGTTTCCCCATTTCTTCATTAACCCCACAGGCTTGCCCACACAGAAATAAAGACAAGGAGCCCCCAATGCTCTCAAATGCAGCCTGCAGCCTTTTGCTGCTGGGGAAACTGGGAGGCCTCGCCTGCTCCCCAGACCCTTCACAGGCCGAGTGCTTTCGCGATGCTGTCTTGAAAGGGAACGAATGGAAAACTGTGAGGTAAACACACACCCACCTGCAGTGAGTGTCCTACTGGCGGAGGGAATGGTGCCATCTTGGTTCCCTTGTACCCATTTGTGTGGCCCATCAGCACTGGGATGCAGGGAACTGGGAAGATCATTCCCTTTGGTTCTCTCTCTCTCTTAAAAAACCCTCTCTATTGAGGCATAATTGACACACAGCAGACTGCACATATTTAACGTGTACAATTTGATGAGTTTGTGCACATGCCCACACCCGTGAAGCCATCACCACAGTATCAGGGTAATGGACTTATCTGTCACCTCCAGAAGTTTCCTGTGTCCCTTTTGATTGGTGTAAAAACACTTCACACGAGACCTAACCCCTTCACCAGTTTGAAGTGTGTAATACAGTATTGCTGACTGGAGGTGCTCTGCAGTATGGTTAGCTCTGTAGAACTCATTCTTGTTACATAACTGGAATTTTATACCCACCGAACAGTATCTCCCTTTCCCCCTCCCCCAGCCCCTGGTAACCAGAATTCATGCCTCATATATGCGGAATCCTGCAGTATTTATCCTTCGGTGTCCGCTTTATTTCATTCAGCAGAATGTTCTCCACTTTCATGCATGTTGCCACAGAGGTCAGGATTTGCTTCTTTAAGGCTGAATAACATTCCACTGCATGTTTACACCACATTTCCTTTATCTGTTCATTTATTGATGGGCACTTGGTTTCCATGTCTTGGCCGTCATAAGTAATGCTGCGATGAACAAGGGGGTGCAGATACCTCTTCCAGATCCCGATTTCAATTCTTTCTCTTTAAAGGTGCCTCCCAGAGCAGCACTCTTTCAGCCAGACTCATTAAAAAAAATTTTTTTTTAATGTTTATTTATTTTTGAGAGAGAGAGAGAGAGAGTGTGAGCAGGGGAGGGGCAGAGAGAGAGAGAGAGGGAGTCACAGAATCTGAAGCAGGCTCCAGGCTCCGAACTGCCCAGAGCCTGACACCGGGCTCTAACCCATGAACTGTGAGATAGTGACCTGAGCCAAAGTCTGACACTTAGCTGACTGAGCCACCCAGCGCCCCCAGCCAGACTCATTTTTGACATTTGATGGCATTTAATTTTTCTTGCTCAGCACATTCCCTTCTTTCTGTCTCCACTATGTGTGTGTGGGGGGCTCCCAGGAGGCCCAAACCCAGCTTCCCTGGGGAAGAGTGCATTCACCTGACTTGTGGGTGAACTCGCAGGGGAGGAATGCAGGTCCTGGCCCCGGTGTACTCCTCTGCCCGGGCCCCTGCCCCCACGCTCCCTCTCAGCTCTCCTAGCCCTTCAGCAGCCTCCCCTGGGAGACGGGTTCAAGAAACCCTGGGGACCAGGTACTTAGGGACAGGTCACCATCCAGCTGTGATTTGGACTCCCTTCTCATCTTTCATCACTTTGGCCCCATTTTCTAGATTGTTCCTTTGAGGGGTTTGTACCCTCTGTCCTTAGAGCTAGGAACCTGAATTGACCCGGTTTACTTTGAGGTGGGAATATTCTTGGTCAAGTAAGAGACACGTTGTATCAGGAGTCAGGGGACTGTGACCTAGCCCATCTCTGCCCCACCAGGTGGGTGGGGTGGGAAGCCATGGATCCTTCTTGGGCTGGCTTCCATCTCTGGACAGGGAGGCGCTCCCTTTGGGTGTCGTGAAGTCTCTTCCCATCTCTCCGCGGAGGCTCACACTACCATACATCTGTTCAGCTGGTCACAGTGACTGTGGGTAATGATGCGTGTGTGGCCGTGGCTCCCCCGGGGCTGCCTTGGTCTCTCCACCCGGAGCATCATGGAAATAATCTCGCAAGAAAGAAGTTAGGGACCTGGGATGAATAAACGGCCAGGCAAGAGCATGCTGGAAACCACCGAGGGTCTTGTGGCTTCTGAATACCATCGTACCTCAGTGAGGGTAGCAGCTGAGGGAGCTGTGTTAGGGCTCTCCAGAGAAGGAGAATTAATGAAGTATTTGTCTCCCTCTCCACCTACCCACCTACCTGCCTACTACCTACCTACCTTTCTAGCTCTAAAAAGAGATTGCCTATAAGGAATTGGCTCATCTAATTCTGGAGGCCGAGAAGTTCTAAGTTCTGCCATTTTCAAGCCGGAGGCCCGGGAAAGTTGGTGTAAATCCAGTGTGGGTCTGAAGGGCTGAGAATTGGGAGTGAGGCATGTGTAAGTTCTCATCTAAGTGGGGGAGACTGATCTCTCAGGAGACTGAAGTCTTAGGTCATGCAGTCAGGTATAGTGGTATGGAGTCAGGTATAGAGAGAGAGAATGAATGAATGAGAATCCCCTCTTTCTCTACCTTTTCGTTCTCTTCAGGCCCTCAGTGGATTGGACGGTGCCCAACAAGTGGGGAGGGCCACTTTCATCACTCGGTCTCCTGATTCAAGTGCCAGTCGCGTCCGGAAACACCCTCACCCCAAGGCGACACACAAAATGAACTACCCCGATGCTGCGGCAGAACCA
Organism: Panthera uncia; assembly: GCF_023721935.1. Lineage (NCBI taxonomy): Eukaryota > Metazoa > Chordata > Mammalia > Carnivora > Felidae > Panthera > Panthera uncia. The sequence continues at coordinate 126,577,295 of NW_026057582.1, forward strand.
GCAGCCTTGTGATGGAGGGAAGGGGACCAAGCTGTAAGCCGGCAGTGCCTTGGCCACATGTGGGGTCTGCTCTGCATGCCTCCTGCTCCAGAGGGCTCTGACTTCCCTCGCCTGGAGCCCGGAGTGTGTGGGGGATGGTGGGCGTGCTGGAGAGGACCGTCGCGGGACAGCACGGTGATTGCGTCCTGGTGCAGCCATCGGCGCTGATTCCCCAGAGAGAGCCGGTGGGCCCCGCCTGGGGTGTGAGGGGATGTGGGGTGGGTGCAGTGGCCACTTCGAATAGTTCTGAGTTGATTTGGACATGAGTCTTCATTTGAGGAAGGGTGAGACTGTTTCGATTTAAAGGTGTGATATGACGATGATGTTTAAAACTCATTTTGGGGAGGCGCCTGAGTGGCTCAGTCGGTTAAGCATCCGACTCTTGATCTCAGCTCAGGTTACGACCCCAGGGTCGTAGGATTGAGCTCCGTGTCGGGCTCCGTGCTGGGCATGGAGCCTGCTTAAGATCCTCTCTCTCCCTTTCCCTCTCTAAAAAACAAACAAACGAACAAACAAACAAAAAACCCCAACCGTTTTTGGAAGCATCATAGGCAAGTTAACTTAAGAAAAGTATGTAGGTGGTAGTGCACGTGGCCAAATTGCAAGAGTGATGTGGGTGTGACAGAGGTTGGCATCCAAAAGACTTACTCGGAACGATGTCTGCAGCCAGCAAACGGACCAGCAAGGGCCTGCGGTGGGGATTTCTGCATCTTCCGGTTTCCTCCCCCCTTACACCTCTCTTGGGCCTGTGATAATTTTCTCTCCGCGATTCTTACACTGCAAGGACAGTAGGAAGGCGGGCAAACGCACACGTGGAGTCTGGAGATGAGGTTCGGTGTTCCGGCCCTGCTGCTTTCCGGGCAGGGGATCCTGGACGAGCAGTTTAACCTGGCAGGGCCTCAGTCTCCTCATCTGTGAGATGGGGATCATGAGATCGTGGCCCCCAGGGTTGGTTGGGTGATCCCACGAGCTGATGCGTGCAAAGACCACTCACCTGTAAGGCACGTGCAGCCGGATGGTCAGGTTGGCTGTTCTGCTTGGGATGGGCAGGTGACCCGGACCTAGGCCAGTCAGAGCATGAGCTGGTCAAGACAGAGGGAGGCTCAGCTGCCTGAAGAGAGGCTGGTGGGAGGTGAGGGTAGCAAGGCTGCTGTCATCTTGTGACTACAGGGGAGGGCCTGGAAAATGGAGTTGAGAGATGGACAGACACCAGAGCCTAATGGCTTTGACTGAGCCCCTGAATCCAGCTGCACCTGAAGCTAGGAGTTTTCCAAGAGATAAACATTTCTCTTTTGCCTAAGCCAGTTTGAGGTGTTTTTTTTTTGTTGTTGTTGTTACTTGAAACCAAGAGTCCAGACTGAGGTTCTTTTTGTCTCCAGTTTACTCTTTTGTAAAAATGTAAGGAAAAGAGGTTACACACAACTATTTACGCTTAGAGCTGTACTGGCCTTCAGGGCAATATAATTCTGTTCTTTTTCTTGACCTGGAACCTCCATGGGCCTTGGCACTTTTGCCTCAGTGGACCCCTTTCTCCATTAAAAAAAATTACATTTGCTACTCTGTTATCATAAAGATGAACATAACCCAGAACAGAGTGTATCTTTTTTTTTTGTTCCTTATTTTATTTTTAATGTTTTATTTTTGAGAGAGAGAGAGAAAACACAAGTCGGGAAGGGGCAGAGAGTGGGAGAGAGAGAGAGGGAGAGAGAGAATCTGAAGTAAGCTGCAGGCTCGAGCTGTCAGCACAGAGCCCAACTTGGGGCTCAAACCCATGAACCACAAGATCATGACCTGAGCCAAAGTCGGACACTTAACTGACTGAACCACCCAGGGACCCCTGTTTTCTTATTTTAAAATAAAACATTTCCTTGGGCAGAGTGCCTGTAGTGTTAATAGATAAGTCAACTCTGAGAGTGCTAGCTTTTCTCCTGCTTGTATACATTTTTATCACGGGCAAACATTTGTAATGAATACTTAGTTCCTAGTTACAAGGAAATCGCCTTTTTCAATTGATGTATAATGCAGTTAAGAGCCATATCAACTGGGACCCAGTTCTTAACAGGGCAGGTATAAACAATTTTGTAGATTTTTGGTGGGTGGGGTTCAACGATTAATCACTTCTGAATGGGTGAACTTATTTATGGTTTGATTGGCTGTGATGTGGGGAAGCACAGAGCAGTGCTCACTTCTGATTGGCTGAATGCCCCTGTTGTCTGATTGGACTGGATGTGATAGGCTATTACTAAGAGCACTGCTCACTTCTGATTGGCTGAACACATGCGCTGGCTTATTGGCCTAGGTGTCGGGACAGAGCATGCTCAAAACTGCAGGCTGAGACAACAGGCCTGTCTTGGAGTCATGCTGGTCGTACCAGTGCAGAAGCTTCTCGTTTGTGTTCCTAAATCTCCAGCATGAAATGTCCTCAGCACGAGTCTTTCTGCGAAGGTTGTGGAACACACACGAACATTAATTTTGCAGAGATGATTTCCAGCTGGCCCTCCGTGAACGTCGGCAGTAGGTATCCTGCCCTGAATGCCTCGCTCGATGCTGTGGTTGGAACTAAGGGTCTTTGCAGCGTCAGCAGGCCTGGGGCTGGGTATGACTTTGTCTCCTGGTGGATTCCAACCCGTGACAGGGTGGTGGTGGGAAAGCCCCAGCGTTCAGCTCTCAGATTTCTCCCTTGTGCTCCAACTCCCTCTCCCACTTTTCCTAAGAGAGTGGCCAGCCCGAGGTCCTGGACCTCTGCCAGTGTAACTGCAGTCAGATAAGTGCAGACCACGGGGGGCTTTCCAAATGTTTAGGAAGAAGCAGTCCAGCCTAAATAATTGACTTTTGTTTTTGTTTTAAAATAACTGTGAGGTTTAAGCAGTGGGTCTGAGTGGGGCCCTAGACCAGCAACATCAGCATCACCAAGACTGTGGTAGGAATGCAGATTCTCAGGCCCCACCCCAGACGAACAGATCAGAGCCTCCCGCTGTGGCCCAGGAATCTTGGTTTTAGCAAAGCCTCCAGGTGACCTTGCTGCACGCTCAGGTCCGTGAACCTGTGCCTTTCTGAGGTCTCTAATCAAAAGAACACAGTCTTTCCCTCTCTGGAAGAGGCCTTTAGTAACAGCCGAGCAGACAGGCACAGTCCAGGCAGGCTGGCGCTAGCCCTGGCAGGAGGACCTGAGACCCGAGAGACCCCCCCGCAGTGAGTTCCAGACAGCCGGGGGATGGGGCGGGGGTGTCCCAGGAATCCTGTCCAGTGTCCCCGGTGGGTCCCTCACCATCATCCAAGCCAAATAGGTCAACCCCCTGTACACGTTTTGGCTTTTACTTCTGTTAGTGATGTGGCAGCGGTAGCCATTCTTGTTACCTAAGAAGCTCGGGAGGCCGTGTCATAGGCGCTGTGACCACGGATGGGGAGGGACCGCGTCCCCGCGCAAAAGATCTGTAGCAGCATGGGGATCTCCGCAATTGCATGACACGGCCACTAGATGGCGCTGTTGCACTTTCCTGCGGGCCCCGCGTGGCGCGCGGGCACCGCCTCTCCGCTTCCCCTGGTTCCAGCAGAGTCCCCGAAGAGAAATAACAACGTGCCAGTGTGAGCCGGGGCCTCTTTCACTAAGATGTTCAGGAAATGATATGCAGCCAGCAGGCTTAGGCCAGAGGGAACTCCGACTGTGGGATTGTAGCTGGAAAGCTCTTTAGAACTTTACAAGTCTCCCTCCCCACGCACTGCATGCCGCGTGCCCCCCTCCCCCCGCACTCCCAGCCCTAGCCCCTTGGGGTGGCATAGTTCAGGCCACAGGCCCTAATATCCATCGGTGGAGGCGGGCCCATACAAGTGGCAACAGGCTGGTTTCTTCTCTGGGAAAGACTCTTTCTTGTTCTTTCGTGGATCTGTGTGTCAATTTAGCGGCGACAGGGAGTAAAAGGAAACACACCACGGAGTGGACAAGGACCTGGGAAGGTCTCCACAGGGGAAGAACGTGTGCTGGGCTTGAGGGCATCGGGCCAGGGCTCATGAACGAGTGGGCCTGCGGGCGTTGGGGGGTGAGTAGGAGAGAAGGCAAGCCCCAGGCGGTCGCAGGTTTCAGGACCAGCTGCAGGTTGGAGGCAAAGGTCCGTGTCAGTGCCTGGCAGTGGGTATCGCATGGGAGGCTCCGTGGAGTTCTGGGTGACAGAGGGCCACATCTAGGGACCCCTGCCCGGGACTTGGCAGTCTCCTTGGAAGGTGAGGCTGTACTAGTAATAAGCACAGCACCAGCCCTGACAGTAAGACACTGTCTGTGTGCCAGGCATTGCTCTAAAAGAAGTAACTCGTGTGATCCCCCAGCACAGCCCACAAGGGAGGGACTGTTGTGGACCAGTTTACAGGTGAGGGAATACAGGTACAGACAGTGTGAGTCAGGCCACACCCCACCAAGGGCAGAGGGAGGGTCCACCCCGGGCTTTCTGTTTCTACAAATCCTGGCCACAAAACTGGTGGCCCCAAGGCCTCTTGGAGCGGTCCCTGGACGCTGTGTCCACACAAGGGGCGGCTTGAGACGTCTTGACGTTCGTCCCTTCTCTTCGGCTTTAGACGAGCCAGAGGGCCCCAGTGCTCTGGGGTCACATTGCTCCGCTGGAATGCCCACCTCCCCTCTGCCCACCCCCCCCCCCCCCCCATCAGCTGCACAAGTCCCGAGGCTGCCTGAGGAGACCAGATCAGTCCCCGCAGGGCACAGCTTTGATTCCGTCAGGGAGGTTTAAAAGAAAGCGCTCAGGCAGCTAAGACCGCCCGTAGGCCTGGGTGAGACTGCAGTGTTGAGATTCTGGGTTCCTCTCAAGAAGAGAAACCTGGCCACAGGTGCAGGGGGCAAGACCAGGTGAGGGCGAGAAGCCAGCCAGAGCCAGGTGTGTCCCAGGGAACCCCAGGGAACCCCAGGGAGAGGAACCGGAGGGAGCAAGAAGTCCAAGTGCAAGAAACAGTGGTGTGAATGGTCTCATCTGCGTGAGTGGCACCCCCTTCACCCAACTGCTGGGGCCCCGGCCCCTCCTCTGCTTCCTGCTCAGGGCTAACTCCTCCGTAACATCCACACCTGTCAGGACCACCCCCCAAATGCCTCACTCCTCACGCTCCCGCAGCAATGCTTCCGTTTCCCTGAAACACATTCTATTTTCAGTCTCCCACTTTACGTCTTCTTATATCTTTTGAACTTCTCCCTTGGAGCTTCCAGCAGCTTGTGGTGATGAATTTCCTCGTGTGATTTCCAGTGCATCATCTGCTGCCTCCTCCTCCAGTCTCTAAACTCCGTGAGATAGTCGGTTTCGATCGCCACTATGCTGGGGCCTAGGGAAGCTTCTGGAATGCAGTGGGTACTGGAGAAGATCAAAAGGGCTCCTCTCCTGGGCCCATGTGGTGCTGCCCCTGCCTGATCCCATCTTGCTGGGACATTCTCTACCCCTGCCTGTAGTCGCTTGAGATCAGATTTGAAAGCCAAGATTTAAAAAAATTTTTTTTCTAAATGTTTATTTTTGAGAGAGAGAGAGAGAGCGAGAGCACGAACAGAGGAGGGACAGAGAGAGAGGGAGACACAGAATCCAAAGTAGCTCCAGGCTCTGAGCTGTTAGCACAGAGCCTGACACGGGGCTCGAACCCACAAACCGTGAGATCATGACCTGAGCTGAAGTTGGATGCTCAACCGACTGAGCCACCCAGGCTCCCCTAAAAACCAAGTTTTTATTTAGAATTAATTTTAAATGGAAAGGAGTTGGCAAAACTACAGATAGCACAGAGGGGCATCCTTGTATCGCTTACCCAGATTTGCTGTGTGCGTAATGTTTTTTGCTGACCCATTCAAAGTCTTTACATATATCATGGCCTTTTAAACCGGAAGATTTCAGTGTGTGTATCTCCTAAGAATGGAAGTGATTGCTCGTGTGATCACAGCACAGTTATCAATATCGATTTTATTGGTACAGCGCTTTCGTCTAATCTATCTGTATTCTAATCTGTCACTTGAGCTAATAATGTCCTTTGTAACATGATCCCCCCCTGCCCCCCAAGTAATACCGGATGCAGTTGAGGAACAGATATTGCATTTATTAGACCCCTTAATCTGGAATGTTTCCACAACATTTCTTTCTTTCATGACATTGGCATTAAACATTTTTTAAAATTTCTTTATTTATTTTGAGAGAGACAGAGACAGTGTGAGTGGGGGAGGGGCAGAGAGACAGAGAGAGAGAGAGAGAGAGAGAGAGAGAGAGAGAATCCCAAGCAGGTTTTGTGCCTGCCAGGACAGAGCCCAACGTGGGGCTTGAACTCACGAAACCGTGAGATCGTGACCTGAGCCGAAACCAAGAGTCAGACGCTTCACCCAGTGAGCCACCCAGGGGCCCCCATGACGTTGGCATTTTTAAAATATATGGTTCCTCTGCTTTTTTTTTTTTTTTTTAAAGTAGGATGTGCTTTGTTCTGTGCTTGTCCAGTGTTGCTGTGTGCTCGTGCTGGGGCACGGCAGAGGTGCTGTTGTTCCTTCTAGGGTGTACCATCTGAAGGGAGACACTTAAGTCAGGACCTTCCTCAAGTACCTTCTCCTAGCTTGAGCTGGTTCTCCTTCTCTTTGCTGCCACGGGATCTGTGCAAACGCTGTTAATGCCAAGAGGTGGCTCATTTTCAATGTGGGCTCTGCAAAAAAAAAAAAAAAAAAAAAAGTCTTTCTTCTCAGCTGTGGTTGCAAGACCTGAATGAGCCTCCTGGCTTCTGGCAGGAAGTTCTGACTTCAGGCATGAGTGATGCTGGAGGTTCCCACGCCTCCCAGACATCACCTCTTCTGTGCTTACTGACAGGGCTACACTGTAAAGCCCTCCCCAAGGGGCAGATCCGGGCTGGGAACAATCCTACCTTTTACCTCCTTGGCAGTGTTGTTGCATAGTTTTTAAAACAGTCCAACGTGTGTTGTGCTGTGAACGGCAGGGGTTTAGAGAAAACGCTTGGAAGGCTTCCTTCCTCACACTTGGAGTTTTAAAATGCTAATGTCCCAAGAAGAGGGCACACTGGGAGCTGTTACTGGCCATGGGCTACCGGAGGTGACCCAACAATGGAGTGTCACCGGAGAGGGGACTGTGGAGGCGTGGGGCCCTGGGACTACAGCAGTGACGCCCTCTAGGTGGCCCCTTTCTACACGGTTCTTGCCAGTCCCAGCAAAGAAAGAAGACACATCTTTTTTGCCTTAAAGCGCCCTTTGGGAAGGCAGCCCAGGGAGTTGGAAGGAGTGCCCGAGTCTGAGTCTCAGGTTCAAATCTTGGTTCTAGACCTGATTAGTGTGGGGCCTTGACTGCCTCTCGGTCTCTCCCGGGTTCAAAGTTTGTAGCCACGAGAGAGGAATGAATGTTTGCACACAGTTGATGCTTCCACATGGGGAGACCTTTCCCCCCTCCCACCTCCTAGCTGCCTTTTCCCTTCACTCCCCCAGCATGGAGACGGGAGGAGGTGCTGGATGTGTGGCCGTGACCCAGGCCTGAGTGGGCATAGGCATCTGTAAATGCTGGTGGCGTTGGCATTTTTGACTACTGCTGGTTTGGCATTGTTCTGAGGGCCCCCAGGATTTGTTTTGGGCAGGAGTAGTAAGACACGCAGAAGCAGAAATATGATTGTCCTGAAGAAGTTTATCATATTCACGGTTCTCTAGGGCCAGGTACGCAGGACTCCACCCAGGGCCACATAGGGCAGCACCACGGTCGATCAGGAGGCAGAGAGGCAAGGGAAAGTGGGTAAGAGCATTCATTGTGGTTTCCATGGGAGGAATGCATGAGGCAGGTTAGGCAGGCTTAGGATTGGCTGGTTTGAATAGTTTCTGGGCTCTGGGGCATAGGGTCTGTCCCTAGTTATCTGGGACCTGTGGTCCTGGTTGATCAGGGCAGGGGCATAGCTGCTCTGAGTGTGCTAGCCTGATAGAGGAGGAATTTGGGGGTGTGGGCACTGGATTGGCCGGTTTGTATATGAATAGTGTCCTTGATGTCATGGAATTGTTCAGGAATTGGCTAACCCTTGAAGGGGCAGTCCCTGCAAGGTCAGCCAGGCCCCAGATGTCAAGGCATTGCAATATAGATAGTAAAAGATGTGATCAGTACAGGCAGTTTCCATCCCCAGTAAGGAGGAAGGTCGAACTTTGGGGATCCCACCCATCAAGGCTGTACAAGGCCACGGCTTGCGTTTATGGTATTCTAGACTGCATGGTTCACTGCCACAGATAAAGACTTCCTGGGTGACTGCAGAAAGGCTGGACTTTTCATTCAAATGGAGGAACTTCCCGCATTACATAAAACTCAGCGGGGCAGGGCGAGTGTGGACACCTTGTCAACAGCCTCTCTTTAGTCTGTTTCTCACTCAGTCTGCCAGGGCGATCACCAGGGATTCTGGCCTGGGGTGGGCTGGAGATGCCCAGGAGAAGAGTGACCCTTCTGGAGGAGACTCTGCATCTGTGTTGTGTCTCCTTGGGGTTTATATTCTTTCAGGTGGCAGCTTGGAAAGGGAAGGGAAACATTGTACAGACAGCTCCGGAATGTAAGAGTTTAGAGCTCAGGGTTTTGTTTGTAACTGGGCGTGAGAGCATCCTAGGTCACCAGCTCCAGCCCTGGGCAGTACTCAAGTGGCCTTGCATGTTATTTCCTGTGTGTACATACATGTGTATGCATGTGTGTGTGTGTGCACATGGTCAGAGCTCTGTGCATTCTAGGGGTGAGGGTGAAGTCAACGTCCAAGGCCACGGGTGGGCCCCAAAGTGTGCACGTTTGGGGTGGAGACAGGAGAGTGTCATTAAGAGTGACACTGTCTGGGGGCACCTGGGTGGCTCAGTTGGCTGAATGGACTCAGTTGGACTTTGGCTCAGGTCACGATCTCATGGTTTGTGGGTTCGAGCCCGTCATCAGGCTCTGTGCTAACAGCTCAGAGCCTGGAGCCTGCTTCAGATTCTCTGTCTCTCTCTCTCTCTCTCTGTCCCTCCTCCACTCACAGTCTCTATCTTGCTCACACTGTCTCTCTCTCTCAAAATAAATAAATAAAAAACAAAAGGGCGACTGACCGATGTGCCAGGAGGAGTGTCTGGCTGGACATCAACAGCTGGGCTTGGGTAGTTGAAACTCTGCCAGAGAGACAGTAGCACATTGGTCAAGCCAAAGTTAGTAATGCTCCTTCATCCAGCCTTTAAGTTTCTACAGAGAACGTTCCTTCCACCCCACCCTCCCTTCCATACCTACTGTGAGTCAGTCACTGGGTCTTAGGCACTGGGGGCCACGCAGTGAACAAGAAAAGACCTACTGCCTGTCTGGATGGAGTTTGTAACCCAGACCGGGGTTTCTCACTCTCAGCAGCATTAACCTTCGGGCTGGATGACTCTTCGCTGTGGGGGGTGAGCTGTGCGCCATCAGGAGCTTAGCACATCCCTCTAACATGCTGGATGCCCGCAGCGTCGCCCTTCTCTCTGCAGTTTTGACAATCAAAAAATGTCCCCAGATATTACTCAACGCCGCCTGGGTGACACAGACCACATTGGTTGGGAACCAGTGATCCGATGGGTCCATCTCTGCAGCAAAGCTTACATGGCATGGGAAGGGCCTCAGTGGGGCTCTATTCAGGGCTGTTCTAGAAGTTGGGCAGCAGAGCGTGAAGTCAGTTCTCACCTGCCTGTTGATCAGGTAATTGACACCAGGCTCCCTAAAACTCCAGTCAAGGGAAGACCTGTCTTCATATGGTGGGAGGATCATTACGGCACCAAAATAAAGTAGGTGGAGGTATCTGTGATCCTCCCTGTTATTGTCTTTTGACCTTTCCTTGACCCTGAAATAACATCAGCGCAGGAGCGTGCGTGCTTCTGGGGCAGGCCCGCAGTGTGCACTTCCGCGTTTCCGTTCAACCTTGACTCCCCTCGGTGTTTCTGTGGCCCCCTGAAGGAGCGGCGGAGGAGAGTGTGCAAATGGATTTCTCTGCGCCGGATCCTGGGGGGGGGGGGGGGGGGGGGGCAGGCTCAGCTTTTGCCAAATGTGTGGCTATTATCTGGCGCTTGGCAAGGGCGTCTGCACATCTGCCGCCCGTGACGTCTGACAGGAGAGTGCTGTCCGATTCAAGAATCCTTTCCAGAAGACGCTGTCAACACCCCCTGCTTGTCCCTCCCCATGTCCAGCTGAGTTCCCTTCTCTCTGCTCGGCTCCGAAGTGTTGATGGGTCAATCAATGTGGTGCCTGCAATTTTCTCTCCACTGGGAACCCTGATGGGGCGGCCGTGTGCCTGTGTGCATGCATGCATGTGAGCTCGCTCCTTGGTCAACACACACGCGTTTAAAGTGCTACAAGACGCTGCTGGAAAGGATTTTATCTTGTTCATTTGACCGTTGAAAGAGGCCTCGCCCGCTGCAAGTTGCTCACATACTCCAGGATAATGACAAGCATTTCAGAAAACGGGACATCAAAGTGGAGATTTTTTTGTGCAACAAGACATGCTCTGGCCATTTCAATAACTGCAATGGCATGTTTGGAAACCCCTCTAAGTGAAGTAGGTTCCTAAGAAGCCATTTTTGGGACCGTATTCTTTAAAAGGAAGACTGTTCTAAACACCAAAGCTAACAATGGTGAGGGTGATCTTTGTGATGACAAGGACGGATCCATGCAATTTCCATTTCTAAAAGGCTCGGAGGTCCCTCTCAATCTCTCAGGCTCTAAACATTGCAGGAATCTTTGTGATTTTCTGTCCTGTACTCTCGTGGTCAGCCAGTTACTGAGATCCGTAGCATTTCCATCTTTCATCAGTTATGGGTGGTCCAATCCTTTCTGTTCCCATCACCCGCCATCAGCCCCTCACATGTCTTTCCGAAAGTTTGACAAGGGCTGTCTAACTGGCCCCCTTTCCGCCTTTATCACTCAGTTTCCAGCAATTTCCCGAGCATCCCACTACAGCTGTCTATTGCTGTGTAATATACCCCCTTCCCCCAAATACATTGGTTAAAACCGACAAACGTTTATTATCTCACACACTTTAGAGAGTAGGAGTTTGAGAGCATCTTAGCCAGGCAGTTCCGGTGCAGGGTCTCTTGTGAGGTAGTAGCCAAGATGCTGGAGTCACAGTCGTCTGAAGGCCTGACTGGGGCCAGAGGACCCACCTCCCAGATGGCACACTACTGTGGCTGTTGGTGGGAGGCCTCAATTTCTCACCACGCGGGCCTCTCCGTACTGCTGCTCGAGCGTCCTCAGGACATGGCACCTGGCTTCCCCCAGAGCAGATGGGTCCACGGAAGAGAGCAATGGGGAAGACGCGAAGTCTTTTAACGCCTGGTCTTGGAGTCAGGTATCGTTTCTCCCCCCACATGCAATTTGTCAGAAGCCAGCCCGAACTTTAGTTTAGGGGAGGGGGATTAGGTTCTGCCTGTGGAAGGGTGCCGTTTTGAAAAATTTGAGGACGTATTTTAAAGTCATTATATCCCTTATATAAATGTTGCTTTCTGTTTTTCCAAGGAAGTTAGTCTCTAAGGTTCTCCCATGTTGGTTTATCCCAGCTGAGACAGACAAGCTGTCAGCAAAGTTACCCGGACCTGCTAGATCTTTGTTTAGTAATCTGCCCAGGAACGATTTCTTTCCTATAGGATTCGGCGCAAAGTTGTCCCCCCGACCAGTGCCAGCCTTCAAGGCCCCCGACCATCGCTTATCCCTAAGAACATTCCATCTGCCAGCTGGGCTGGATGACTTTCTCTTTTCTGGACATGTCGTGTCTTCCCATCCTCTGCCTCCACTGATTCCCAGCTCCCTCCGAACCCCTGTTTCTCCTTTATTCCTGTTCCTAGTCACCAAGCCCTGCCGATTTACTTTCTCAATTCATTTCAAAAACTGGTCCCCACCTCATTCTCCCCACTTCCCACCTCCAGGTCAGAGGCCTGGCTTCTCGCCAGCTCTCCTACAGGAGTCTCCCCTCTGGATTCTCTCCATTTCCATTGGCTTCCTCACCGATATCTAGAGCTGCAGTTGCCCCGTGATTCATCTAAAGGTCATAACTGACTGTGTTCACTCCTTGCCTAAAATCCTTCCCTGCCTTTTCGCCGAGGGCTGGCTCAAGTCCGGCTTCTGCCTGTGATACCCAAGACCCTCTGTGCCCTGTCTGCCAGCCTGCTCTCATGTCCCCATCTTGCTCTCACAGTACCAGAACCCTTGCTGGTATAGTCACACCAGGCAGTTCCCCGCCATTGCATCTTGCTTATGTTTTCCTTTGGCAGGTGGGATGAAGGACAGGGGAGAAAGGAAGCAGCACCATAGGAGCCCTGTGAATGTAAGGCCCAAGAGTCCAAAGATAATCTTGGGGAGCACTGAACTTTCCATCTGGCAAGGAATGGGGAGCCCCGGTTGATTTTATACAGGCCTCAGAGGACGGGGTTACATGTCGATTCTGAAGCCAAGGTGCTAATTAAACTCCCTAATGATCTTGACCTGGAAAATGAGGTCCTTTCCTGAGTCCCCTGTAAGTCTTGGCAGGGCCGGGGGTGCTGCTGTTGCTAATAACTCACAGCCATACCTGGCAGAGTAATATCCCCAGAGGAATTTCTGCTTTTTTGCACGTTTTAAAACTCACTTCTAAATTGGGGAAAGAAGCACTTTCTCACCCCCATGCAAGAACCTGAATCCTTTGAGGCCTTCTGTCTTGTTCTTGCCCAACACAGGCAGCATTGTGGTATGACGTGCGTGCTCGGGTAGGATGAACACAGTGGACTTTTAAAGAGGTCAGCGAGGGAATTCGAGGTCCCCCACCCTTTGCTGAAGGCAAAGTAAAGCCGTCTTCTGCAGTGACCCCTTTCTCCGAGCCGCTGGATCTTGGGAGCGGTTTGATGCCTTTGCCTTCCAGTCATCCTCATGGCACCACTGTCCAGGGCCAGTTTGGATGGAACTTACTAGGCGTTCCTTCTCTTGTGGTATGTGGTGCTCATTAGACTGTTCACCAAACATGTCTCTTTCCTTACACTCTAGGTACATGTTGGATTGCCCATCCTGGCCCCTCTGTGGTTGGGTAGTGCCTGGTGATTGGTTCAGGCCAATGATTGTGCATGGACTGTGTCATCCACAGACGGGGCATTTGATTGCCAGTATGTGACCCTCTAGAGCTTCCCTCCCCCCCCCCCCCCCCCCCCCCCCGCCAAAACCTTGCCCCCAGCACTGGTGATCAGCACCATTTGAGACGGTAATTGTTCACTATGCCTGGATCTCCAAGCCAGTCTTTGCAAGTATGCAAAGGACATGTGACATGATATTGAACCCACTGAGATTTTGGTATTGCTTGTTACTGCAGCACAACCCAGCGTATCCTGACTGATGCATAGTGTTTGCATTTTTGGCAACTTAATATTTGCCATCACTTCACTTCCACAGGTGCAGTGCCTTTGCCTTTCCTGGTTGATGCATTCCCATTCCTTGAGGAGGTTTTCTCTGATGGCCTATTGGATGGCTAGAATCTGTTATCATTTTCAAGACTGGGAAGAAAGAAGTTGTGTTCTTAACATTTTTGGCACTCAGCTCCGCCATCTGGTATTTGAGAATGACCTTGGCATTCTTCGTGAGGTTAACCTTTCCTGGCTTGGTAACAGATACCCCAGCTTTGCCCATGTCATTCTCTTGCCAGACTTGGTTAATGTCCACAGTAACTACAACTTCTTGAGTGCCAACCATGTGCCAGGCACAGAGTGGACACGATCTCTCATTCTCAGTACAGCTCTGTAAGGTAGGCCTTATATTGTTTGCATTTCTTAGATGGTGACACTGAGGGACAGTGAGGCTAAATAGTTCACCTACACTCATATTGCTAGTGGAGCCAAGATACGGATCCATCCCTGGAAGTAAAAGTTTTTTTGTGCCTAGCCAATTCTTTGCCAATTTCTGAGAAAGGGATAAAGGATGCCCCTTTCCTTCAGGTTGTTATCCTTGGGGATATTAGCACCCTGGTATTCTGTGTTTGGTTGGGTGCTACATTTTCATTCATTCACTCACTCATTCATAAATTCATTCATTCATAAAAATTACTCATTCACTCTGTCGGTAGGCTTCCTTGAGAGTCTGTTAGGTACTGGGTTTTATTTGCAGCTGGGATTTAGATGTGAGCTGGCCTGATTCCTACCCTCGATGGACTCACAGCTTTGAGGGGATAGCGATGCATATGCACACACATAGACCCACAGAAAACGTTACAGATACGCCCAGGGAAGTATGGGCACTCTGAGGAGGTGACTCCTGGTCTGTACAAGATGTTGTATTGTGTTAGGGCTGCCTTCCTGGAGGAGATGATGCCAGAAATCATTTTGGAGGTTTTGGTCTTCTATTTGTCTTTGAGAGTCTTTTACTGTTTGCAGTTCCACTCCCCACCCGATCCCACTACATTGGTATTCTGAGGGTCAGTGTCATTATCACCAGCCATGAACCTTTCGTTTCCAAAGGTCACAATGTCAACGGCTTCTGTATTCTATCCTCTTTCCCTGGCAGGTGCTTGGCCCCCTTCCTGTTCTCCTGCCCCCATCTCCGCGTCCTCATTTCCCCCACCTCTTGCTCAGAAGGTTAGGTGGGCCCTCCTGAAGAATGATGGTATAGAATCCTAGCTCTTTGGGGGCATAAATAGATTTTCCCAAAGTTTAGCCTGTCACTTGTTCTTAATGGCTTGAGTTGGTTGCAGAACGATCCAGCAGGAAAAATGAACAGAACCTTCTGATTATGCTCTCCTCAGATGGCTGGGGTAATTTGAGCAGAAACGGCTCTGCAGCTCTGGGGAAAAAAATGTAATTCTCGTGTATGAAACGCGTGAACCAGAGTTGCCATGTTCACTTCTTGTTTTTAAAGCCCCCACAGGCCAAGTCACATATCTGGGTCAGAGGGTCTATTGATTACCTGTCAGGGCCTGAGGTGTAGGTAATCAATAACACTAACCTACAGGAAAGGTGGCCTTGAATGCAGAAATTCCATCACGCTGACCATCCGTTTCTTCTGGTCTATAAGTACTTTGCAGCGAAGCCCAGACTCTTTAAACCAGAGCCACAAATGCCCCAAATCCACAGCAATGTTCCTACACACCAAAGCTTTGGAAATGCCGCCATTTAAATGAATCAAAGGCAGTTTGTTTCCTTGGGCTCTCATCCCTCAAACAGCCATGGGGCCTGCAGGGAGGTAGGGAAGAGGCATAGGTTGCAACAAGAGGGTTCCTGGGAAGAGAGATGGAGAGTGATTTTTGTCAGGAGACCTTGACCTTGTATTAGTATGTAATCAGGTGCTTAAAGCAAAGCACTTAAAAACTCCTGCAAATCCATAAGACCAACAAAGGGCCCTGTGATGGAGGAGTCTGGCTTTGCCAGGATCAGCTTGTGGAACTCCTCACACGAGTGATTTTCTTTCTGGAGAGATGTGCCACACAGAGCATTGTGTGTGGGCCACGGGGGTCTCATTCAGGGTTTGTGTTGAGAAGAGCCAGTGTCCTGGGAACTGCAGTGGCTCTTGGAACCATTTACTTAGCATTCAATCCCGCTTCCTAAGGGCACCCCAATTTTGTTAAGCCCCCCTTCCCCAGTACAGCTGTGGGAGGCAGGAAATGTGGTTGGGGAATCAGCATGTAGCAGTCCTCCAGCAGCTGAATGGAGTCAAATGGTGAGCATAGGACCTATGTTAGTCCAATGAAAAAAGTTCCAGAATCTGATGGAGGAGGAGTTCTCTCTGGTGCAGGATGAGAACAATCTACTGGTGGTGGTGGCCATCTTTGGACCTTCAAGGGACCGGTGTTTACATAAAGTTGACTGGGGACAGCACAGAACAATCTTTGAAGACACCATTAAGTTGACAGATCAATGTCTAACCTGGACACCCTACTATAGGAATCAACGTTCACATTTCAGAACCAGTTTAAATATGGATGGTGTGTTACATGCAGTTGAAAACATCCAAGCTGGGCAGTGGCAGATACAGTGGATATAGTTTTGTCTCTGGATTTTGGCTGGGTCAGTCAGTTTGGGCCACTGAGTGTGGGAAGGAAATTTGAATTTCAGAATGTCTGAAAAAAATGGCGTGTGTTGCACATGGGGAAGCCAGTGGGGTAAATAACAGCTCTCTTGATGGATGATCTTGGTGGGCAGTGTCCCATAAAGAGGGAGCATGGGTGTTGGAAGCCACAGGCTGGGCCTGGTGAATTGTTGAGAATTGTTGAGATAGTCAAGGGTAGTCAACAATACCAGCTGCATGCTGGTGATACTCATTAATGGTTTCTCGTTCCATGAGTGATGGGAATTGCCCTTAGTGGTGCCTTAAAATGGTGTCTTCTCTAAAGAACAGTGGAACGCCAGGTAGTCAGAGACCCACCTTCCAGTGCCTTTAGCTAGCAAGGAGAACTCCACACCTGAAGCACAGGGAGAGAAGAGAAGTTTCTCAGGGGAGAAAGAAAGGGTGATAACAGATCAGCTCATCCTCTCACCTAAAAATCATCAGTTAAGATCACAGATTCTGGCACTGGCCTACACAAAGTAGAATCTCCCAGGATGGGGTTCAGGAGTCTGTATTTTCAGCACATGTTCCAGGAGATTTTGGGGGGAGGGTGTAGCTAAAGTTTTGGGCTGTTGCTTTAAGGGTTCAGCAGTGACAGGAACAGCAGGGAGACTGAAGGGGACAGGAGCCTGTGTGGAAGGAAGCAGCTAATGGAATTGACTGAGAGATTAACTGTGTGTGTGAGAGAGTGTGAGTATGTGAGAATATGTATGTGTGTGAGAGAGTGTGTGTGAGTGTACATGCCTGTATGAGTGTGTGTGTTGGGTGGGGGGGTAGCAAGAGAGAGAGAAGTGACTGGAAACCAGGAGACTGAAGGAGGAAACCAACAGAAGCCCGGATGTTGGAAGAGGCAGTGAGGACAGCATTGTCCGCTGAGGCAGGAAGAGCCTCAGTGGGCCGTGGGCAGGTGGTCCTCTCTGGAGAAGTGGCCTAACGACCCCACCCCCTGGCTCCCCTTCTGTGGATGAAGAAATGGAAATGTCTGGGATTTTAGTGAGCAAGTGAGGAGAAGGGGAGACTCAGCTGGGTTAGCCTCCCCCGCCCTTCTCCACATGCACTGTTGCCCTGATGGCCCACTCTTCCCCCTTGGTGACCTGACTTCCTTGTCCTTCAAGGCTCGGGTGGGTGGCTACCTCTAGAAACCCCTTTCTGCTCCATCCCAAGGTCTAAGTTAGAGCCTTCCTCTGTGCTCAGCAGCATCGGGGCTTCTCTCTGTCCTTCCCTCTTTGACTTGTATTGCCATTCCCTTTACTGCTGGGCCATTCAGGAGGCTGACATCTGGAAGGACAGTCACTGTTATGTGGTGGCCTCATCGGTAGGGGCCGAGTATGTGAATTGCAGTCTGGAGTCAGGGGAGGCAAACAGATACCCTTCCCTGCGGTACTGTTGATGTGGGCTCTTGTGAACCATTTGTGTGTGTGTGTGTGTGTGTGTGTGTGTGTGAAGAGAGACAGCATGTATTATTCCATGGTGTGTCAGCATATGTGATATGTGTAGTCACAGCACCATCTACAATGTGGCACAGCCTGTCACAGTTCCATCGAACTTGGGGTTGCCTATGAAATGGGGAAGGTTAATGACCCACAGCCACAGGAGCTTGGGGGAGAGGGGATAGTGCCAACAGGGGACAGCCAAGTGCCGTCCCCATAGCAGTGTGATACAGCTCGTTGGGGATCTGACCTGATCCATCCTGAACTTGTACAAGATACGCTGTCCCAGGTGAAACCTGCGTCACGGATTTATTAGAGACGAACTTCTGTAGGGTGAGGAAGAGGCTCAAACAGGCTGAGCTCTCATTTCAGGCTCTAAAGCCTAACCCTACTTGTTCTAGAAATGGAAGTTCCACTGGGGGTGGCTGGCTTGAGGGGTTCCCAGGTGCTCTGGGAAGCAGCACAGGCCCTGACTTCATGGCGCTTTTCCCCAATTCTTTGTATTGTGGTAAAGTACACATAACCTTCAATTTGCTATCTTAACGGTTGGTGAGTATACAGTCCAGTGGTATAAAGTACTTCCGGGTTGTGGTACAACCATCCCTCCCACACATCTCCAGAACTCTTCTCATCTTGTAAAATTGAATCTCTGTACCTATTAGACATTAACTCCCCAACCCCTCCTTCCCTGGCCCCTGGCCACCACCACCCTGCTTTCTGTCTCTGTGAACTTTGCTCCAGGGACCTCATATAAGCAGAATCGTATAGGTTTTGTCACCCTGTGATGTGTTTATTTCACTTAGCGTAAGGTCCTCAAGGTCCATCCATGGTGTAGCCTGGTGTCAGAATTTCCTTCCTCTTTTAGGCTGAATAATATTCCATTGTATGAGGAGATCACATTTTGCTTATCCAATCATCTGTTGATGGGCACTTGGGTTACACAGTGTCTTTTTACAAAAAGTTTACTTATTTTGAGAGAGAGAGAGTGAGGATGAGTGTGTGTGTGGGGGGGGGGGGCGGGACAGAGAGAGAGAGAGGGGAAAGAATCCTAAGCTGGCTCTGCACTGTCAGCACAGAGCCTCATGCAGGGCTCTAACTCACGAACCATGAGATCCTGACCTGAGCCGAAATCAAGGGGCAGAGGCTTAACTGATTGAGCCACCCAGGCGCCCTGGCACAGTGTCTTTTAAAAATATTTCCATCATTGAATGAAACTACAAGGTCAGAGTCTATACTCTCAATTACCTACACTTTTGTCTCATCAGATCATTTCCCTGGAACCCTATTCATACGGTTAATGTGGTCTCTGTGAAGGGAGGGCTTGGGAGGCAAAGACAAGCCTCAGTGTGTCTCTCACTGACATTCTTTTGGGCCGGAACCTAGGCCTTCCCTTGGGGAAGACAGTAGGCTGGAGCCGTTCCTGGTGTCTCAGGTATTTGCCGAGTGACGGAGGCTTCTGCCCAGATTTCCCATCATGTGTCCTTTCTACCCACCAGCTGACGTGTTGTGGTAGGCACTTGGTCCCTAGGTGCTGTGGTGACATGCACCTGGTCCTGAATGTGTGACCTCAGGCAGGTGATTTTACCTCTCTGAGCCCCTGTGGTCATAAAGAAAACATTACCTGATTTTTTGGGGAATCCTACATGGGTGACACATCGCACTCTGTCACGCTGGTCAGCCAGGCTCTCCCGACCCACCCAGGAGAGTCAGGCTGTTTCCAAAAGGCCCAGCTTCACAAAGCATTCCAAGGAATCTCTGTGAGTCATTCATAATCTCATTATTCAAGGGTGCAGTGAGGTCCTGAGCGCTAAATGTGGTAGCAAAACCAATGACCCAAATCTGGTTGGGTGAGAAGGACATCAGACCCACACTGCACCCACTTTAAAGACCTTCAGGGATTTCATGCTGGCCACTGGCTATCACTGATCACTGCTCAGGAGTTCAGTGCTACTTATTAATTAGGTTCAGCCAGTGTTTTGGACTAAGAGACTTACTAATTTCATAGTCTGGCCTGACGCAGCATTTGTGGAGCCTGAAGTGAGTCTGGTCACCTTAGAAGTTTCCCTGTGCTGTCCTTCTGGTGATAAGGCTCCATTTCAACACAGATGGGGCATGTACCCCATGTTAACATGACAAACATGTAGAAACCACCAGCAAGGCCAGTGGGGCATCGGAGCCCCAGCTGGGATCCCAGCGCTAGGCCGGTGCAGTTTGGGACCCAGCAGGTGCACTAGAACATTTCTGTGGGCTCTTGCTCACACTACTGCCTTCTCCCTGGCCCTGCTGCCTTCCCCTAATGCTGTCTGGCCCTGTCCCCACCTGATACAGCCATTTCTTTAGAGCCTGGGTCCACTCACATAGAAACAAGAGCACTATGACTAATTATAAAATCATTATATGATTAAACTCAATTAACTTCAAATAACCCTTGAAATTTGTTTAATGTCAGCCCTTGGCCCCACTTGAACTGCTAAATATTGCTTGCCTTCAAAATTCTGATGAGAAGAGCTGATTGTGCTGGGGTACCTGGCACTCTGTGGGGCACAAGCTGTGCCCCTGAGTGGGGGGCAGGAAGTGGAAGCAGTGCTGAGGGTCCTGGGTGCAGGTGGGGGAGGGTTTGGGGGAGACAGAGGAGACGGAGTCTCGGGGAGTTGCAGCTCTACGGGGCGTCGGACCGTGAACTGTTGACAGGGAGCCCTGAGGGGTCTTGCACTTGGGCTCTGACAAGTTTGTTCCAACCTTTGACTTTGGACTTGGTGCCCGTTACAGACTGAGTTGTGTCCCCTCCTCATCCTTCTCCCCCCAAATTCACATGTTGGGGTCCCGACCCCGGTACCTCAGAGCATGACTGTATTTGGACATAGGGTCTTTTATTTCTTTATTTTTTAAATGTTTTTATTTATTTTTGAGACAGAGAGAGACAGAGCATGAGCAGGGGAGGGGCAGAGAGAGAGGGAGACACAGTATCTGAAGCAGACTCCAGGCTCTGATGTGTCAGTACAGAGCCGGACACGGGACTCGAACTCACAGACCGTGAGATCATGACCTGAGCTGAAGTCGGACGCTTAACCGACTGAGCCACCCAGGCGCCCCGGAGATAGGGTCTTTTAGGAGATAATTAAGTTAGCATGAGGTCATGAGGGTGGGAGCTAATCTAATTCAGCTGGAGTCCTTGTAGGACGAGAAGGTTAGAACACAGACACACACAGAGGAAAGACATGTGAAGACCCAGAGAGAAGGTGGCCATCTACAAGCCAAGGAGAGAGACCTCAGAAGAAACCCAGCTCGCCAACACCGTGACATTGGCCCTGTAGCCACTGGAACTGTGAGAAATACATTTCCATCGTTGAAGTTGCCCCTATCTGTGGCACTTTGTTATGGCAGCCTTACCAAACTCACAGAGTGCCTTTCACCCTCTACCAGATCCTCTACTGGATTTGGGCCACCTGTCCACTACCCAGCACCATTTTGGGGGCCACAAAGTCACCTCACTCAAGGATCTTCCCTGTCAGCCTTGAGGAAGGTAAGCCTGGAGCCCTAAGGGCAGAGGCAGGAGGCAGGTACCCTTCAGACTAACTCTGAGTAGAAAGATAAAGGGTTGTTGAAGTGATCCAGGCCCTTCGAGGGAGGGAGGCCAGGGAAATGCAAATCAAAACCACAATAAGATATCACCTCACACCTGTCAGAATGGCTGTTGTCAAAAGGATGAGATAATAACTGTTGGTGAAGATGTGGAGAAAAGGGAACCCTGTGCAATGTTGATGGGGATGGGAATTGGTGCACCCGCTATGGAAAAAACGATATGGAGGGTCCTCAAAGAATTGAAAATAGGACTCCATATGATCCAACAATCCCACTTCTGGGTGTATAGTTAAAGGAAATGAAATCAGTATCTTGAAGAGATGTCTGCACCCCTGTGAATACTGCAACATTATTCACAATAACCAGGACATGGAAACAACCTAAGTGTCCATAGATGGATGAATGGATACAGAAAATGTATGGATATCATACATATATACATCTATATATATATATCTATATGTATCACATATATATGAAATATTAAATATAAAAGATTATTTAGTCTTCAAAAAGTAGATCCTGCCATATTAACAACATGGATAAACCTAGAGGACATTATGCTGAGTGGAATAAGTCAGACACAGAAAGAGAAATACTTATAATCTTATATGTAGAATCTGAAAAAGTCACACTCATAGAAGCAGAGAGTGGAATGGTGGTTGCCAGGGGGTCGGAGGAAAGGGGAGATGTTGGTCAAAGCATACAAAGTTTTGGTTGTGTAGGATGAATACATTCAAGAGATCTAAGTCCACCACGGTGTCTGTAGTTAATAATACTGACTTCATACTGGACATTTGCTAAGAGAGTAGATCTCAGGCAGTCTCACAACAATAGTAATATATGGTAAATATGCGGCCAGATGGGTATGTTCATTAGCTTAACCTACTAATCCTTTCACTATGTATTTGTATATCAAAACATGTCGTATGTCTTTATTTAAAAAGGAGGGGCGCCTGGGTGGCTCAGTCAGTTAAGCGTCCAACTTTTGACTTCAGCTCAGGTCATGATCTTGTGGTTCATGAGTTTGAGCCCCACATGGGGCTCTGCACTGACAACATGGACCCTGCTTGGGATCCTCTATCTCCTCTCTCTCTGGTCCTCCCTAACTTGTGCTCTGTCTCTCTCTTTCTCTCTCTCTTTCTGCCTCTCTCAAAAAGAAATAAACTTACAAAAAAAAAAAAAAAAAGAAATGGGTAAGAATTGGATACATGCTTTGTGCCCTGATTTCCTCATCTGTGAAATGGGGTCGGTGTCTACCTTACAAATCCTGAGAATTGGTTGAATTAATTAAACTTATCTGTCTGGCAAACAGGGAGCTCTAAATGTTAGCAATTGTATTAGTTTTTTTAAATTTCCTTGTCACAGATTACCACATGCTTCATGGCTTGATGAGTTGCTCACGTATTAGCTCATAGTTCTGCAGGTCAGAAGTCCTGGCCAGGCATGGCTGGGTTCTCTGCACAGGGTCCGACAGGCTGAATCAGGGTTTTGGCCAGCTGTGTTCCTCTATGGAGGATCTGGGCAAGGATCTACTCTCAAGTGCAGTCAGATTGCTGGTCAAATTCACTTCTTTACCACTATAGGAATGAGATCCCTGTTTTTTTAAGCTGCCCTTCAGCTGGGGGCTGCTCTCAGCTCCTAGAGGTCACCCCCCCTGCCTTGCCACACCGACTTCCATCTTCAAAGCCAGCCGCACAGATCTGCCCTTGGATTGAATCCCTTCTATGCTTTGAGGCTTTTTAAAATTTTACTTATTTCTTTCTTCATTTAAATTTTTTAAAAAGTTATTTATTTTGAAAGGGAGGGAGAGAGAGGGTGAGCAGGGGAGGGGTAGAGAGAGGGAGAGAGAATCCCAAGCAGGTTCTGCACCTGCAGAGCCTGATTGCAGGGCTCGAACTCATGAACCGTGACATCGTGACCTGAGCCGTAATCAGGAGTCAGACACTTAACCGACTGAGCCATCCAGGTGCCCCCCAGTTTGAGGCTTTTTAGCTAAAAGGAGCCCAGTCCCATCTAAGGGCTCACCTGCTGAGGTCAGGCTCACCCAGGACAATCTCTTTTTTTTAAGGTCAACTGATTTGGAACCTTAATTGCATCTGTAAAATCCCATCACGGCTGCATGTGGATTAGTGTTTGATTAACTATCAGGGAGAATGTACAGGTATACAGGGTGGGGGGGGGCGGTGAGGAGAGCTTGGGGGCCATCCAGGAACCCCACAGCAGTTCTTGTTATTTTGAGTGTATCATTCCAGCTGTCTTTGGGCAGCTCGTCTCTGTGCAGGCAAATCTGGTTTGCTTGCCTCTAAATATGTCCCCTGCATGGAGGGGCTGCAATGACATGAAAAATGAGTTCTTGAGTCATTATTGTGTGCTTCCTGCTGACCTATGGGAGGAGGTTCCTCATTTTTATTCCCAGCGCCTTTCCTCCTAGTTGATTACATCACCCCTTCTTCCTTTTAGGGGTTAATGGACCATGATAGACAGCAGTCTTTGCTGTGATTGGTCCTGGTGCCCCATAGTTTGGCTGTTCACCTGGCTTCCATTCCAAAAGAGGCCCTGTTAGCTGAGATGCTCTGGGCTCAGAGTCAGAGGCCATTGGCTGTGTCCTTACTTGCTCTCATTTATTAACCACCTGGCCTCCTTTCCTAACCTTTTTGTTTTTTGTTTTTTGTTTTTTTAGTAGGCTCTACACCCAATGTGGAGCTTGAACTCATGATGCTGAGATCGAGAGTCACAAGCTCCACCAGCTGAGCCAGCCAGGCGCCCTCCTTTCCTAACTTCCGAACAGGGAATAGTGACCGAACTTTCAGAGCTGTCTTAAAGTTGAAAGATTTAAAAAAAATTTTTTTAAGTTTATGTATTTATTTTGATTGATTGATTGAGAGAGAGACCACAAGTACACATGTGGGGGAGGGGCGGAGAGAGAGGGAGAGAGAGAATCCAGAGCAGACTCCACAATGTCAGCGCAGAGCCTAATGCAGGGCTCAAAATCACGAACCATGAGATCATGACCTGAGCCTAAATCAAAAGGTGGACACTTAACCAACTGAGCCACCCAGATGTCCCTGTCTTAAGGTTTAAATGAGAGGAGTTGGGGAGCCTGGGTGGCTCATTCGGTTAAGTGTCCCTCTTTGGCTTAGCTGTCAGTGCAGAGCCCACTTTGGATCCTCTGTCCTCCTGTCTCTCTGTCCTTCCCCTGCTCTCTCTCTCTCTCAAAAAAAAAAAAAAAAAAAAAAAAAAAAAAAAAAAAAAAAAAAAAAAGAAAAGAAAGAAAAACAAATAAATAAATGACAGCAGTTACATGAACATATTTTGCCCATTATTAAACATCCAAACAGATACAAAGCGATGTTGTTTACCATGTAGCTTTTAAATTTTTTTTAATGTTTATTTATTTTTGAGAGAGAGCCAGAGCATGAGTGAGGGATAGGGGCAGAGAGAGAGAGAGAGAGAGAGAGAGAATCCAAAGCAGGCTCCAGGCTCTGAGCTGTCAGCACAGAGCCTGATGTAAGGCTCAAACCCACAAACAGTGAGATCATGACCTGAGCCAAAGTCAGATGCTTAACCAACTGAGCCACCCAGGTACCCCCAGTAGATTTCATATTTGCTAAGTGAGTCATTGTTCCTTGTTTAGGAAAATCATTGGCAAAAATCTATGTAACCTTCCATATTGTCCACAGTGACTATGTGGGTGAGCTCACTTCTTTCTTAGATTGGTAATGAAGTCCACACAATTGGTTCATGGGTACAGCTGGGAAGTTTCTAAAGACCCCATGGAAAGGATGTGATTCTGTGCTGCAGGTTGGACGTCAGTAGGGCTGGGTGCTGCTTCTGTTCATGTCAATTGAAGTCCTCACATGGGTCTTCAAAGAAATGTGTACCTACCCTTGGAGGCTGAGAATTTGGACACTTCTGTGCTGAGAAGACCAATCAGCTCTCACTGTACTCACGGACAACTGAGCAAGACGGGTCTTTTAATACTCTTTGTGATGGTTAATTTTGTATATCAACTTGGAGGGTGTTTTGGGGTGAGATTAACATTCAAATCGGTGGATTTTGGCTAAAGCAGTTTGGTGGCTTCCCCGATGTGGGTGGGCCTCATCTAATTAGTTGAAGGCCTCAATAGAAGGAATTGACTGGCCTCTCCCAGCAAGAGAAGATTCTCCGGATGATTTCCTTTGGATTGTAACTGCACCATTGGCTCTCCCAGGTCTTGAGCCTGCCAGCTCACAGTGCAGCCTCCATCATTGTGTGAGCCAGTTTCTTGGAATCAATCTCTTTCTGTACCTACACACCTCGCATCGGTTCTGTGTGTCCGGAAAACCCTGACTAATGTGGACCTTGCTCCCAAATTTGCCCTTCTCTCCCCAGATGAGATGATATCTCATCTTCTAGTGGCTGTTATTCTCCATCAGCTCCCACCATAAGCCAGTCTGGGACCAGGTCCTGCTGCATCTACCTTTGCTTCAGCTATGCCCATTCTCTTCCGTTAGTACTTCTGTCCCTCAGGCCTTCATAACTTCTTGGCTAAAGAATTTTTAAAGCTGCTTAACTGATCTTATTTCTGATACCATCCCCAAACGTGGCTCACTTCATGCCAATTTCCTGCTGAGACCAGTTCACACTCTGGCCACAAAGAACCCTTCTGGTTTCTTGTCCCGACCTTCCCCCTTCCCGGCCATGACTTAGTTGACCGTGTTCATTCCTCATGACCTCACTTGAAGTCACCTCTGTGATGGGGGCTTTTTTCAGTCGCTTCTGGTTTTTTTCTTCAACACCACGACTTGGGGATGTGATCAAAATGTAACTCATTTTCTCTCCACTTTCCAGCCACCTCTGGACTCTAGGACCTTACCCATCACTCTAAAGTAATAGAAGGTCCTCGGGCATCTGCAGCAAATGGACTTGCCTTCCAGTAATGGAGATGCCCAGTCCTGCATAATATTTAACTGCTCAGCATCTTATTCAGAAGAAGTTAAAACTCCTAGACCAAGGCCAGCTGCGTGCCGCATGGGAACGCGTGGGAGGACAGCTCATTTGCTGTCCCTGCCGCACCTCCCTCAGCTTGTAGTTCTGGCTGTCGACCCCTCAAGGCTGGAGCCTGGGGAGGGAGAATGGAGGAAGAGGTAAGGACAGCTTTATGGCTATCTTAGTGGGGGCTGCACAACAAAATATCATACAGTGGGGGGCTCAAACATCAGAAATCTGCTTCCTCACAGTTCTGGAGGCTGGAAGTCCAAGTTCAAGGTGCCAGCATGGTTGGTTTCTGGTGAAGACCTCCTTCCTGACTTGTAGACAGCTGGCTGCCTTCTCACTGTGTCCTCCCTTGGCAGAGAGAGAGAAAGGAAGCAAGCCATCTCGTGTCTTGTCTTACAAGGGCACCATCATGGGGCTCCACCATCATGACCTCATCTAAACCTGACTGTCTCTTAGAAGTCCCGTCTCCAAATACAATTGCACTGGGGATTAAGGCTTCAGCGTATGGATTTTGGGAGGGGACCACCATTCACTGTGAGATGCACTTATTTCCCTGGGCCAAGCCGACCTCCAAAGCCTCTCTGTTGTCATGCAGGTGTGTCTGTGGGTCCCTCAGAGGTTCTGGCGCTCACAAAGAAGGCAGTGCTTACATCTGGCAGTTCTTGTCCCCTCCTCAGAGCCTTGTTTTCCACCCATCTACCTGCATATACCTCTTTGTGGTGTGATCCCTTTAAAAATGTTCCCAGGACAAGCTCCCACCTGTGGATTCCTCTCTGGGTCCCCAAATCACCTGAGGAGGGGAGACTGTCTGCCCCTCTCCATCAGATCCCTCAGACACGGGCCAGACACAGTCCACTGTGCCCGCCACCACCCCCCTCTGGGTATCTGCTCAGAGCCCCCCTTTGAGAGAGTTGAAGATTTGAGGTCAGCACCGGGGTTCTTGTCCCATTTCTCAGGGGTCACATGGTCACCTACAGCTCTGGCCACATTGGCTGTGTATGTAACCTTGGTCATCTTTGCGGCCAGTTCCTCCTGTTTTCTGGCCCCTTCTACAAGCTGGAGTCTGTGGAGCCTTATTGCCACTTCATCCACCTGCTCTGTCTTGTGAGTCAGCTTCCCGAAAGAGGCAGTCACTGGTTTCCACCAGAACTCAGGAGGGTTAATGTCAAGCCCAGGATGTGGAGTTTTGCCTTGTTGAATCCAGCTGTGGCCAGGACCACAAGACCACTAACCCAAACACAGCCTCTAAAGCCACAGGCTGCAAGGGGGCTGGGCATGCACTTCAGAACAAGCCTCCCGTGCCTCAGGCTAGATTGTACGTTTCCTCCTAGTCCCCAGTATCTATCTAGCCCATTACTTTGCATGAAATAGGCACTCAGTTTACCAGGGAGAAGAATGCATATCTTTCCTAAGAAAGGCACTGTGCTTTCTTTCTGTGTCCCCATAGCACCTTGCAGCATGTTTTATATGGCGGAGGTGCTTAATAAATATTGTTGACTGATTCACTGGGAAAAAGGTAGTCCAGACATGCCTTCTGGAAATGTCCAGTAAGGCCCATTATTCCTCTTTGCAGTCCATTGTCATGGAATGGGTCTTTTGGCGTTAATCCCAAGAGGGCAGTAAACAAGATGGCTGTATAATTTTATTGTCTCTCACCCTCCATCAAAGCAGGCTTTCTTGCTTCCATCTATATCTCTGCCTCATTGCTTCTGGGTTCACCCCTAGTACAGCTGTTGGATCATGCTAATAGCCCCTGGATCTTCATTTTGAACAATAATGTTTGTTTCCAGAATAATTGAATCCAGCAGGGACACGAAGGGTGTAGAACAGTTTATAACACTTGCTGTGGAAAAGAGAAAATTCAAGAATTTGCTTGATGGCATTTAGTTCAGAGAACACAATTTATCAGGGCTGTCTTTATCTGCTTATGTTTTAGTGATTCAGTGCTGGGAGAAAATAGCCTCAGACATAAAATGTAAAGAGCACTTCAGGCAAAGCCTGTCGGTTTAATTCAGATGTTAAATATTTTCAGGAGGGTCAAACGCTCAAGGACCCTATGTTTTGTCCTTTGAGTGAAACTAGCTGAAATAAAAAGGAGATAATCAGTAGCCCCAACCTGGGATACACTTCCACGTCGAAGGGGTCAGAGGTCCCAATTTTACAGGAAAGGAATGTTCCAGCTCTGGGGCTCTGAGAAAAGAATGTGAAACGTGGGTAATTGCGTTATGTAAAAGGCAGCTTAGAAAAATCTTTGCTCCTGGAAAATCGTTGCTTTATTTAAGGTTGATTAAGTTGGAACTCTGTCACCAAAACTTTTGTCTGTCTGCAGTTGTCCCCAAGTGAAGTCAAGGGGACATTCTGGCCGAGGAACCCTCCAGAGCCAACTTCTCCCTGTATCCTGTGCTCATTGCCAGGAATGGGTGAGCATTGGGTGGCTTCCAGGTCTCAGGGAGCAAACCGCTAGGTTCCTGGAGAACATTGTAGCCTCTGGGGGCTCCAGCTGTTTGTGTGTAGTGAGGTTTGTACTGAGAAGACCCTTTATTTCCTCCTCTGGTACCTCTCAGGCCATAGGATGGATGCTGATCCCTCCAGCAAAGATCCTTGCAAGGTTCGTGGAGCAGGGAGGGGCGTCATTCTCTAGGAACCAGCAGTGGGTTCTTCCCACAAAATTACGTCTTTAAACATAGAAAGAAACCTTCATCACATTGATGAGCCAGTGTGCCTTAATTATTATTAACCCAAATACTGCGTTTAAATAGCTAAGATTTGGGGAATTAATACTTTTATGTTCAACCTTCCTATTGACCGGCTAGAAGCGTCTAGAGGTAACTAACTGGAAAGCCTTCTATAAAATGGAAACTTTTTATTAACTCAATTAAACATAAGCATTAATCAATTTTAGTGTAAACACAGTCTTAGAATAAACTATGCAATTAGACGAAGATTTAAATAATTGTCTCCTTTATTTACTAGCTGCACTTGTGGAATAAATTAGAAAGAAATAGGTAAACTGAAGTCAGAATAGAATTTAAAAGGAAAGGAAAACAGAACCACATACACAAACTCATACATTAAAACAGGAAGTGGCAAGGTTTTGAAACAGAATTTAGGAATGATTTTCATTCTCCAGGGCCCCTAGATTTCTGGTATTGCACACTAAGATATTGGATATCTAATTTCTAGAGAAGTGTTATAATTTGTCAGAATCATAAAGCATGAGATAAAGTCTGCCCAGGGTTTCTGCAGAGAAAAGGTAGTTAGTTTTTCCATAAGACCTGTCTCTTACAATTCCTTTTGTTATTCATTTAATGTCTATATATCTTTGCAAAAGATTTAACCCTAGGGTGACTATATAGTTGATTGTGCTGGCCTGACCACTTCTGAGCATGAGAGGGAAGCTCTTAATTAAGCAGGGACATCAGGCTTCATGTGGGACTCTAAGAGTGGCTTTTCTATTAACTAGACACAATGTCATCCCAGCCTCTTATTTGTGTCTACCTTCACCGTCCCAATGTTTGCTTCAAGGTGCTCCCCCAAAGTATTCCTATGGGTTTAAAATTTGTAAAGTCCTAAAATATGTAAAATATTTAAAATTCTAGGGAAGGAAGGCACGAGAACTCGGTGGTTAAGGGGACGTGCACCGGCCAGTCAGTCCTCGGTTTGGATCGTAGCGTCACCCTTTATTAGCTCTGTGACCTAAAGTGACTTATTTCACCCCATGTGTCTTGATTTTCCTTATCTGTAAAATAGGGATTGTTATGAAGGTTAAAGAAGATTAAACACTTATTATCAGTGCTTCATAGCATATAGTGTGGTTATTGTAGAACTGTTATGGAAAGCTTTAAAATGAATTTGATCAGGCTTAACAACAATTAACACTAGGAGTCTGACTTCTCCAAAGAGCCTGGCAGGGGCTTGGCAGTGTTGGAAGGAAGTGTAAGGCTGAAAAGGTTTTTGTCATACTTTATCAAATAGTAAAACTGCTTTCCCTGGGAAGAAGCACTTTGGAGGGTAAGCGTAGGAAAGGCTTTTGACTTCTTGTACTTTCTCAGATCTGCCCAGACCTTGGTCTGCCCTCTCCTTGGTGACAGCCATGAGCTGTGGAAGGTGACCTTGGTTTGTGTGCATGTGTACAGTCTATGAAGCCCATTCGCCTCCACTCCTTGGATCTTTACTTAAAGAAGTGACATGGACCCATTTTTCAGGCGAACATATCGAGGCTCACTCGGGAAACAGAGGGAGCCAGGGGCAGAGCTAGGATGTGCCAGGTCTCACAATCCAAAGTTCGATTTCTTCTGTTACATTGACCACTCGTCTTTGAGGCTCAGCACACAGAACAGCCACGGGGACATGCCCCATCACAAAGGCTAGACTTGTAGCAAGCACCAAGGCCAGAGACACACGTCACCCGCAGTGTCACCCATGGGGGCACCTGCAGGCAGCCAACGAGACCCTGATCCTACAGAGGCTCAGCTCATACTTTCTACTGAAACCATTCTTCAATGCTCTTGAGTTGTTGAAACAGAACAAATAAGGATGATACACAAGCACAGTGATTTCTAGGGGGTGAGGGGCCATTTCTTTTTATTTTTTAAGTGTTTTTATTTACTTTTGAAAGAGGGAGAGAGCAGGGGAGAGGCAGAGAGGGGGGAACAGAGGACCCCGGGCGGGCTCCGCAGTGACAGCACAGAGGCCGACGTGGGGCTCGAACTCACGAACCAAGATCATGACCTGAGCTGATGTGGGACGCTCAAGCGACTGAGCCCCCCAGGTGCCCCTGGGGCAATTTCTTTTTAAAAGGGGAAGAAGAGCGACTCTGTTTCATTGGGTATTTCCACAGCTTCCCCCCCCCCCCCAAACAGAGGCTGAACACGCATACGGAATTGGCATTAACTGCAAAAGACACACAGCACTTCAGTTGGCATCTCTAGTAACTGATGTGGCGCGTGTGTGGGCTCGTGTGCATGTCTATGCACACCCACACCCACACACAACCACTGGGGATAGAGGTGGAAGATTCAGAATCACGTACAGATCCCCAGATGTCTATTTGGGTGTGAATGGCTACACTTGCCCACACTTACGTCAATTTAACGGCACGACGCTCGCTCTGTCGTGTGTTTTGCCGCTCAACATCTTCGTTTCTCAGCCTCTTGGTTTCAAACTTGGAAAAGCTGCATTTGATGTTGAAAGCTAAGTTCACACCATGCAGGGTATTTTAAAACCCGGCATCTGATGCCTGAAGTGTGAAAAAAATATCTTTTGAATCCTTTTTGTGTGTAGCAAAAGCTGGGAAAGTTTTTCTTAGCTTACCGGGGAGCAGAAAGCATCGGCAGAGGGGGATGGTGGTGGGAGGGTGAATATATCTGATGGTCCAGGAGGCACTTAGAAACGATCCCTCACATTTCAGCCACAAAACAGTTTCCTTAAATATTGGCTTGGTAGAAAAAATGATACAAATGTTCGACGACAAGGGTCATCTTTTGAGAAAAGATCACTCAAGTTCAATGAACAAAAATAGGTTTCTCTGAATTCAAACAAAATTATGTGATTTTATGCGTCGATTTCAAGGCTTACAAAACAAAAATCAGGGCTAGGGGAAGTAGGAGCAGCATGATAAGGACCCGGGCCGCTTATTTGACTGAAACGATCACTACACATTCCAGCTCATTTGGAACCTTCTGCTGGGCTGGCCGTGGCTTTCTCAGAGCTGCACCTGGATTTGAGGCCACTTGACTTCTTCCTGTGGGCCTCCCCCCTTCTCTCCTGGCTGTCAGATCTGCATCTGAACTGCCCCTCCTGCTCTTGAACCCTTTCCCTCTATAAATCTCTTGTACTTCTAATGCCCAGAGGACCCAGTTGACACGTGTGCTTATCAGTCACCTGCCCGCGACTCCCGATTTCTCACCAGAGCCAGGTGACCGTTGCTGACCACACTCTGGACCACACTCTGAGTAAGACCGAGATACTCATTTGTTGCCCGGGTGGCACTTTGTCTCACACATTTTATTTTATGTGTGTATTCCCTATTAGCAGAGGGGATGGCATGTTCCTATTGATCCCTTTGACATCAAGGAGAAAGGGACTCCTGTCGGGTTCATTTTTGTTCCCCTCCATGTGTCGTTCATAGCACAGTGCCCTTCCCGTGCAAGGAGCTGAAAGGTGACAGTTTATAGGAGGAAGTTGGGGGAAGGCTCCCTTGAGCAAAATATCTTGTGGGAAATCAGTTCTGTGTTTGCAGAAGGCACATCTGATCCCATGATGGGCTTCAACTCTAAAGAGGATTTTCTTAATAGGATAGCTCAGGAAATAAATGTTTGAAACTAAGACTTCTAAATCCTAGGGTCCCCAGTTGAGTGGCAGGCATTAGCCACCATATAAGCTGAGCCTTTGTTTTGAGGCTGTGGTATGGCAGAGATGGGGACCCCATAGGCATCTTCCCCAGTTCTCAAACCTCTAGGATCCAGCCACTAACCAAAGCCCAGGCAGTGGTAAAGGAGGGGTACCATGGTGCCAAGACCCATGGCCTCCTTGCTGTATTTCATTCCACTAGAAGTTGGCAA
Source organism: Panthera uncia (assembly GCF_023721935.1). Classification (NCBI taxonomy): domain Eukaryota; kingdom Metazoa; phylum Chordata; class Mammalia; order Carnivora; family Felidae; genus Panthera; species Panthera uncia. Next base: position 126,609,899 of record NW_026057582.1, read on the forward strand.
ACTCTGTCTACGAAGGGCCAGATAGTAAATATTTTAGGTTTTGAGAGCTATAATGTCTTCACCACAGCTTCTCAACTCTGCTATTACAGTGAGAAAGCAGCCATAGGGGAAAAAAAAATAAGTCGTCATGGCTGTGTTCCAATAAAACTTTATTTACAAAATCAAATGGTGGGCCAGATTTGGCCCACAGGCCATGGTTGTTGACTGCTGCTCTTGCAATGTTTGTGACGTTAGGAGAGGTAGATAGGGAACAGATTCCTGAAGGTTTCTTCTGAGAAGGGAGCTTTCCTGTTGACCTCTTATTTACTGGTCCAAGGAGGGAGGTGGCCTTGCCCCATTTGGTGGATGAGAACATTGAGGCTCCATAGCGTTAACCACGTTGCCTGTGATAACATAATTGGTAAGAGATGCAGGTGGGATTTGAATCCAGATATACTGAATCAGAATCCAGTGTTCTTTTTATATTATGACTGTCTCAATCTTGCCTTGAAGTATGGGCTGCTAGCTCAGAATGCCCATTGTACCAGCATAGGTCGCTCCCCCTAGCTCTCCTGGAATCGAGGCCTGTCCCGTGTTAACGCACGTGGCGAGAAACTGTCTCTTACCCAACTCTTCTGCTTACCAGTAGGTAGAGACAACAGTGTGTTACCTTAAACATGTAGAAACTGGGCTGGATTTCCTACAACAGGCCTTTGTGCACAAGCCAGTGAACACCAATAGAAAAAAAAATAACCTTATCGCAAATTAAAAGAACAATCTTTAGAAATAGCTGAAATGTAAGGTTAATTGGAGCCAGAAATGTCAAATTAATGCAGCAATGCACTGGGGAGCCTGCCCTGGCCTTTGTGCACAGAATCAGTGCACACGACGAAAGGAAGCAGGGAACGATATAATAGGATTTTTGGGAGTCCCCTGTCATATTAAACAAGCTTAGCAATTAATTTCGTGCTGCAATGTTATTTTCATTGGCCTATATTTTCTTTGACCTCTCACATTTTTTAAGCTACCAATGCGGGGCAAGTGGGATTTAGGACTGAAAATTTAAAAACCCAGAAAACTGTTTGGGCTTAAAATCAATAGAAATGTGAAAAAACTGCAATGTGGGGGGTGGGTGAGTAGCTGGAGCGCTCTTGGGGTGAGTCGGGGCTCACAGGTCGTTCCGTGGGCAGACACTGACCTGGGAAGAGGGGGCCTGCTCTGCTCGGGGATCTACCTTGTTATCTCAGCTCCCTTCTGAACCACTCCCCAGGTCCCGTCCTATAGGAGAGGCTTAGGATACCCATAAGGAGGGTAGTGGCCTTCCAGGCCTGTCTCTTGGATTCTCTGAGCGAGGAACACAGGCTAAGCGCCTTTTAAAAACATTACCTTAAAGGAGCCCCTGGGTGGCTCAGTCAAACGTCTGACGTCAGTTCAGGTCATGACCTCACAGTTCATGGGTTTGAGCCCCGCATCGGGCTCTGTGCTGACAGCTCAGAGCCTGGAGCCTGCTTCGGATTCTGTGTCTTTCTCTCTCTCTGTCCCTCCCCTGCTCGCACTCTGTCTCTCAAAAATGAATAAACATTTAAAAAAATAAAAAACATTACCTTATTTAATCTGCATAAAAACGTTGTGAGATAAGTTCTATAACCATTGCCATTTTCAGATGGGGAAATGGAGGCACAGAATAGGTAAATGCCTAGAGGTAGCCACTAAATAATAAACATCCCAGGCCGGGATTTGAGCCCAGGTCCTCTTGTTTCTGGGGGTTGTGTGTTTGATGCTGTGTGATACTTTCTCAGCAGGATGGCACTGAAGTTCGCCTGGAATGCCTGAAGTCCACATAATCATGATCAACTTTATTTCTATTTTTAGTTATTTTTATCCTTAATCATGGTAAAATACATAACATTTACCATCGTAACCATTTTTAGGTTATATGGTCCAGTAGTGCTAAGTACGTTCATGTTATTGTACAACCAACCCCCGGAACACTTTTCATCTTGTAAAACTACACTCTATTTCCATTAAACACTAGCTTCTCGTTTCCCTTCCCCCAGCTCTCGGCCACCGTCATTCTAATTTCTGTCTCTGTGAACTTGGCTACGCCAGCTGCCTCCTGTGGGCGGAGTCTAATAGTATCTGTTCTTTTGTGCCTGGCTTATTTCACTTAGCAGAATGTCCTCAAGGTTCATCCAGGTTGTAGCAGGTGTCAACATTTCCTTCCTTTTTAAGGTTGAATGATATTCTATTGCATGGATAGACAGCGTTTTGTTTCTCCATTCATCCATCATGGGACATTTGGGTGCCTTCCGTCTTTCCTCTACGTGAATATGTGAATTATGCTGGTCTGCACCACAATCCATTTTAAAGGTTGCTATTGGGGTGTGACTTTGGGGTTACAGGAGTAATTCCCCTGTATTGTGATGGTGGCGGTGGTTACAAGAATCTGTTCATGGGATCAGAGTGCCTGGAGACATGACGCGCATGCGCACACACACACAACACACACACACACACACACACACGCACATATACACACAGTGAATGCCTGTAAAAACTGGTGAAAACAGAATAAGGTGTATCGTGTGAAAAACAGTACTACTTTTCCAAAGAAAAAAGTTCCAAAAATAGCTTTTTGAAGAGAAAGTTCCAAAGACGGTTTTTGTTCACCAAAATCTGGTTCCACTACCAGTAATGGCAGGAAGGGGGTTGAGGTTAGCACGCTAAACATAGTATTCTGTTTGTGCAGAAGGAAGGGTGTAGCACTTTGTTCTTTTGAGCTGCTAGACCTTCTGGGCCTCTCTTTCCAAGGCACCTGGCACACAGTGGGACACAGTGATCCCAAGTCACAGGTATAATTGTTGCATCCTTTTTATCTTTAATTGAAGTATAATTGGCATAAGATTTTACATTAGTTTCAGGTGTACGACAGAGGTATTCAATTATATACATTACAGAATGCTCACCACGATGAGCATATTACCATATTATCGACTGTATTCCCTTTGCTGTGCTTTTCATTTCTGTGACTTATATTATTTTATTTATTTATTTATCTATTTATTTATTTATTTATTTTTTAAATTTTTTTTAACGTTTATTTATTTTTGAGACAGAGCATGAACAGGGGAGAGTCAGACAGAGGGAGACACAGAATCTGAAGCAGGCTTCAGGCTCCGAGCTGTCAGCACAGAGCCCGACGCGGGGCTCGAACGCACGGACCGCGAGATCGTGACCTGAGCCGAAGTCGGCCGCCCAACCGACTGAGCCACCCAGGCGCCCCTCTGTGACTTATATATTTTATAGCTGGAAGTTTAAGGGACCTCTTAATCCCCTGCATCCACTTCACCCACCTCCATCGTCTTCCCATGAGGCAACCACCAGTGTTCTCTACAATTATGAGGCACTCTTTTTGTTGTTGTTGCTGTTGGTATGTGTGCTTTTGTTTTTTAGACTCCACATATAAGTGAAATCATGCAGCATTTGTCTTTTTTTTTTTTTGGTTTGGCTTATTTTACTTAGCATAATACCCTCTAGGTCTGTCCATGTTGCTGCAAATGACAAGGTTTCATTCCTTCTTATGGCTGAGTAATATTCCACTGATGTATGTACCACATCTTCTTTGTCCATTCTTCTGTCGGTGGACATTTGAGTTGCTTCTATACACCGGTTATTGTAAATAATGCGGTAAGAAACACGGGGATGTACATATCTTTTCGAATAGGTGTTTTCATTTTCTTTGGGTAAATGCCCAGAAGTGGAATTATTGGATCAGATAGTAATTCTATTTTAAGTTTTTTGAGAAAGCTCCCTCCTGTCTTCCAGAGTGGCTGCCCCAATTTACCTTTCCACCAGTGGTGCCAGAAGATTCTCTTTTCTCCACATCTTCGCCAATACTTGTCAGTTCTTGTCATTAAAATATTTTTTTCATGAAAAATATTTATTTATTTATTTTGGGGGACCAGGGGGAGGGGAGAGGGAATCCCAAGCAAGCTCCACGCTGTCAGCAGCTTGGAGCCCAATGTGGGGCTTGATCTCACGAACCATGAGATCGTGACCTGAGCTGAAATCAAGAATTGGACACTTACCCGACTGGGCCACCCGTGTGCCCCAGTTCTTGTCTTTTTGATACAAGCCATCTTCACAGGTGAGAGGCGATATCTCACTGCAGTTCTGATTTGCGTTTCTCTGATGATGAGTGATGTTGAGCATCTTCTCGTGTGTCTGTTGGGCAGTCTTCTTTGGGAAAATGTCTGTTCAGGTCCTCTGTTTCTCTTATTGCGTTCTGTGCATGAGGAAATTGAGGCTACAAAGGGGGTAAGTAATGGGCCAGAGTCACACAGTTAATCATCCGGGAGGGCTGCTCACACACACCACTCTGCTTTCCTAGTGACACAGGGCTATAAGGAGCGGGAGCAGTGTGTGTGCAGTCTGCTGTTGGCTGTGACCTGAAATGATACAAATGAAGTCTCTCGTGGGTTCTCCGTTTGAAGATGCTAACAGGTGTCTCTGTTAAGGTTTTTGAGGATCAGATTGTCTTTTGCCAAATGGCTGACCAGCTGATAAAAAGATCCAGCACATTTTAGTAGTCGGATCAATCTTTGCAAGGGACAGAAGCATTTAAATAACAGACAAAATGCCTTGTAAGGTTGCTACATTGGGTTTCACAAGAAAGGATATATGTATCTGGAAATTTTTTGGATGGACTTGGCATAGGGCATTTGAAGGGCTTGCTGCTATATTTAAAAGCTAGAAGCATGACAGGGCGCCTGGGTGGCTCAGTTGGTTGAATGTCTGGCTCTTGGTTTTGGCTCAGGTTATGAGCTCACAGTTCAAGTTCAAGCTTGGTGCTGACTGCGTGGAGCCTGCTTGGGATTCTCTGTCTCCCTCTCTCTGTGCCCCTCCTTGGTGCATGCGTGCATGCATGCTCTCTCTCTCTCTCTCTCTCTCTCAAGAATAAACTTTAGTTTCTTTTAATGTTTTATTTATTTTTGAGAGAGAGAGAGAGAGAGAGAGCGCACGCGCGCACGAGTGGGGGAGGGGCAGAGAGAGACAGAGACACAGAATCTGAAACAGTCTGCAGTCTCTGAGCTGTCAGCCCAGAGCCCGATGCGGGGCTTGAACTTGTGAACCGCGAGATCATAACCTGTGCCAAAGTTGGACGCTTAACCAACTGAGCCACCCAGGAGCCCCAAGAATAAATAAACTTTAAAAAACAAATAAATAAAAGCTAGAAGCATGAAATACGGATATTGTGGCTAAAATGTGCCATACGTGTCTTGAAGAAAATGTTCTCTCTTGGAACCACTGGAATGCCTATAACTTAAACATTGGAGTAGTTCCTGTTACTAAAACCAGCCTTGCTGTGTATCTTGCTGGTCACAGAACTTGTCCAATGTCAGGACCCTTTGGAATAAGATGTATTAATTTAGAAATGTATGTCAGGAGACAAAGCATGACTTTGAAGGACCACTCCCACAGCAGGCTGTAGGAGCACAGAGAAAGCTCCCTGCCCTGCAAATAAGACTCAGAAGACCAGGGGCCCTGGCCAAGGGCAGACTGGAGGGCTGGCTTCCCTTGTTCTGGGAGGAAGAAAGGAATAAAGTAAGCATTTGGCTTCTTCAATTTCAATTCTTGCCACATCCTTCCAAGATAGATACAGTTTTCTCCACTTGGCCACCGAGGAAGCTGAGGCTCAGAGGGGTTACCTTACCAAGGGTCACACACTTACGACCAAAATAGCCCGGTTGGAACCTACATTCTGATCCCAAGTTCAGTTCGTGCTCCTGCATGTTAGGCTGAATTTCCTGTCAATTTGGCTCTTCGGGACGGGTGGTAAAGTCAGACATTGGAAAATTCTGGCTTCCTGACACATTGGCATCAATATATCTTCCACATTCGTGTGTGGGTGTGTTTGCATGTGTGCGTATGTTTATACACATATTAGCACTTACTATTTAACCTATATGATACAACTTGATTTTTCACGTGCTAATTAACTTTTGTGAAAATGTTCATTTCTGTGAACTGTGCAGTTGTTGAAAATCCACCCAAACTGAAGGATGAATTTGAGTGTGTTTAGCCAACTCAGTGATTCGTGATCTCCTAGGAGACATGAAATGTGACATATAGGTGATTGTACAGAACTGGCATGTTTCCAGTCCTTTGGGCTCCATTGAGAATTCAGAGGTATCTTTGAACCTTTCTTACCTCCCCCCCATAACTAGCCCAATTTGTATGTCTTCCCAGAATGCTGCAAATGTGGGGGAATTTTAAAAGGTGGATTTTGTTGTAATATGGACAAATCTTTAGTCGGCCCTGCCAACCAGGTGGCTAGTTGATGAACCACCGTATTTCAATGGTATAAGCAGCAACTTATAGTTAAATATTTGCACGTGTATCTAATTGCTGATATGAAATTATTCCTGCCAAATTAGGAGTCTGGTTGAGCCTTCAAAATAACTTGGCATCCAACACGCATTAATATTTTAAACCGTCGCTAACACTTGGTGCTGTAGATCCAATTTTTCTAATGTGTTTTTTTAAAACACCTCCCACTGCAGTGTGTAATTTTTGAATATCTGTAGCATGCTTAGAATACTATTGTAAGGTCCTGAGAACCAAGGATTCTGATTGTGTATTCACAGCGCCCAAATAACCGGGGGGGGGGAACCCCAAATTCAGTTAATCAACTGGTTGTTATTTTTATTTTTTCCTAAATGATGTTTAAAAATGGAGTTAGCCTTGTATTACTGCTTTGGAGCATGGACAGAGTTGGGCATTCAGCGCAATGTCACGTGGATGAGGGCACAGCAACCGCCGTGATTCAGGCTTTCACCCATGAATGATGTCCATATCATGGGACAGGTGCACTCGGCCCTGTGTTAGAGCAGAGCCCTGCTGGCATTTGCGGTGATGTGGTAGGTGGAGGTCTGGGAGAGGTGTTTCCCCTGCTCCAGGAGGGGTGGTGAGCTCAGAGCCCAGTGCTGAATCATCAGGAGGCATCCTGCAGGGTGGCAAGGAGCCAAGATGGAAGAACAGAGCAGGCTTGGGGAACACCGGGACGTTGGTGTGGTATCTGACAGGATACCATAGAGGGTGGTGGGGAGTGAGGCTGGTGAGGACACAGGGATTTGAGATCATTGGAAAACTTGCAAATTGCACTAAAGGGCTGTGGGCTTTTTAGGCTGAGGGATGTTTGGCAGGGGCCATGCACTATGACCTCTACTGCTCCGTCTCTGAGATAAGCAACTGGTAGGATGTAGGGGCACTTGGGTGGTTCAGTTGGTTGAGCTTCTGACTTCGGCTCAGGTCACCATCTCACGGTCGGTCTCTGTGCTGACAGCTCAGAGCCTGGAGCCTGCTTCGGATTCTATGTCTCCCTCTCTCTCTGCCCCTCCCCTGCTCACGCTCTGCCTCTCTGTCTCTCAAAAATGAATAAATGTTAAAAAAAAGATAAAAAAAAGCGCAACTGGTAGGATGTAGCAGTGGCACTCAGAGAGAACGTCACAAACCCTGAGAGCCTGTTGAATACATGCGATGCCCCTGTTCCCCAACCGTGGGGTCTTCTACAAAGATGGTGAGAAACACTATCAGGAATTAGAATTCAAAAGCAGCGTTGGTGCAGCTAAACTCGGGCACTTACAGTGGCCACTCATTTATTTCGTTTAACAAACGTTTGTGTTGTTCAGTGTTTTTCCAACCAGATGAAACGTCCAGAGGCATTTTTGGTTGTCCAATCTGGAGTGGGGGGTTGTTACTGGGGTGGCATCTACCAGGTAGAGCCAGGCATCCCACAGTGCACGGGACGGCCCCTGCAACAAATGATCCAGCCCCAAAGTGTTAATAGCGGCGAGGTAGAGAGATCCTGATTCTGTACCTACTCGCTTCTGGACGCTGGGCCGACGACTAGGAATATTGAGATCAATCAGACTTGATTGGTGACCTTGGGGAGCTTGTGAGCTATGGCAAAGACACACTTGGAGGCACATAGCTCGAGGTCACTGAAAGGCTATAAGCAGGGGATTTCTGGAAGCAGGCACCTCCCCTTGAGTCCATGCATGGACTCAGGTGTTTGCCTTGCCTTTTCTTGTGTGGAAAAACAAGTCATGTCCTTCTGTCACTGGTGGGACCAGCTCCTTGGACCTGCATAGAAAGAGAGACTAGTGCATGGAAATTGGAATGGGGAAAAAATGTCCAGGGGAAAACAGCCAAGAAAAGAGATGCTGAATTGAGAATGTTCTAGTAGCTGTACTTTAATTTTACCTCTAAATTGTATTTTATTCGTAGAGGCAGGCAAAGACCTTGACGTAATGTTTTGCAACCCATGAATTCTAGATGAGAGCTGGTACACGGGCTGCTTCCCAACACGTGTTGGGTTGATTTGGAATCTGCACTTGCACGAAATCTCTTACACTCTCTCTATTTGGTGCCTTTTGTGGGGGATATTTCTATGGTGTCCGAGGCTTCTAAACGGTGGTGTATCTCATCCTGAAAAGAGCAGAGCCTTCCAGAAGCATCCTCACTGAGGCTGTTAGCAAATGCCTTATCTCACACTCCCTGGGCCTGCTTTTGCAATCAGGCTAGTCACCCAAATCCCTGCTTCCTGCTGACCTCATGCTGGGAGGGCAGGCTGCAGCTGCACCGGCAGCCAGGGCTCCAGCAACTTCCCAGATGTTTGTGCTCCGGGGACAATGGTCCCTCCTCGGCTGAAATGCCCCACGCAAGGGCTCCTGCAAACTCAAGCCTGCAGTGACCCTCTCTGAGACCTCACTGGTTTTACAGAGTCATTTGCACTCTGGGTCACAGGAGCAGGTAGACTGACAGGGTGGGGAACCGCAGGGCCCACGCTGAAGCAAAAGAGTGACACGAATCTAGAAGAAAACGCAAAAATTCCTGCGTGCTGGAGAAAGATTGTGCTGGCGTACCCGCTGGGTTCCCGCTGAGCACAGTTGTAATTGGAATGCACTCTTTGCAAAGTTTATTGGGTCCTGGAGCGACTTGTTACTGAACTGGTCAATTAATCTATTTTTTTTTGTTTTTTTTTTTTTTGTTTTAATGAGTTAGGGGATTTCCCTTAGCAGAAAATCACCAGGAACCATGACCAAGTGCCCAGAGCTCTGGGAAAGGCTGGCCTTTCCTTCTAGAAAACCCTATTCAACAATTAAAGGAGGAAATGGACTCCTCCCGCTACAGGTGGCAAATTGGGCTGATCTGGGAACCAAGGAGGAAGGATTGATCCCGCACAGAGGTGAGCACAGGGAGATCACCATGAACCGATCACTCAGTGCAGCAGTTTGAGGATTCGGAAATAAAGCCGTTAGTCTCCCTGCTGAGAGACAAATGATTTCTATTTAAAAACCTGCTTGTTCTGTGCACTAACTCCCAGTGTAGCAATAATTAATGATATCAGAAGGTTAAGAAAGACCTTCTGCTGAAATCCCTCTGCTCCAAGCATGAAATTGGATTAAAGTGAAGATAAACTTAGACATTAAATCTGTTGAGGAAATCAGTAATTATGTGGAAATGCACACATTTTGAGCTGTTTGAGTGAGTCAGGTGGACGATGTGCTGATAGTCTTGTCCCAGGCATTTGGGCCTTGGTGGAAATGAACTGTCAGAGAGGATGCTAAAAAGGGCATTGTACCTGCCTTAGCCTCAATTCCAGATTTAATTTTTTTCCCCCAAAGTGAAGCTCTGTGGGCCTTTTGGATACACTCTGTGGCCAATATGGCTGGCTGCCTGCCTGATACGTGTTTTCCCTTCTTTATGAACAGATTTTTGTTTTTTTTCCAGGAGGACAATGGACAGGCCAAAGAACATAAGTTCCCATAAAGTCTTGCAGTTGGGGGTGGCTGTGTGATGTCGTTCTGGCCAAAGATATGGAAGTCGACTGGGTGGAGCTTCTGGGAAAGTTATTTTATTTTATTTTTTTTTCTGAGAAAAAAAGGGGCAGGTTCAGCTGGCATGTACCTTTTGCCTTTCCCTTCTTCTCCTTTTCCTGTCTGGAACAGCAGTGGAAGGGCTGGAGGTTGGGCAGCCATTTTGTAACCACAAGGATGAAATTTCTGCCCTCAGGTTGGTGGAGTTGGCAGCTAGAAGGGGCTCGGCCTCTTTGTGATTTCCGAGGACAAGTGGGAAAGAGAGAGCCCTGCCATCAGGCATCTTAAGTGATCACGCCCCCAGCCATGAAGTTGAGATTTAGCATAAAATCCTTTTCTTGATTTCTGGCAGAGAGCAAAAGAAAATCTGATCATGGGCAGCACGATGATTCCACCAGGGCTGAATCAGGGGAGGCTCCCCCTAGAGGCTGAGCTGCGTGGGCAGCGGTGCATCCTCTGGGCTTGGGGAGGCGCTGTTGGCTTCCTCTGGTGTGTGGCTGAGGGATGTGGCTCTTTTGCTTCTCACTGGGTCTCCTCAGTCCCCGCGGTGTATCACATGTCTGCCTCCAGGGCCCCCATCAGTTCCCTTCGCTCTGGGCTCTGAGGTGAACAGGAGGCATCCTTGTATCAATGCCTTTAGGACTACTGGGAAAAAAAACCCTTCAGTCCCTCTCCCTGCCACTATCCGAAGGTCACTGTCTAGACAGTGGATTTCCACACTGCCAGTTCTCCTTGATCCTAGCATGCTGCTGTTAGGTCTAGGCAGAGCTGGACTAAAGGAGGTTTCCCTTCTTTGAGGCACCTTCTGCTAAAGACTTTTCGTGGGGTTGGGCTTCCTTCTCAGGGCACCATGCCTCTGCCTTGCCTCTCTGGGCAAAGGGCTGGCTCCAGGGAGCCAGAATGTGGGGGCCATGTGCCAAGCAGGCTTTCCTGGATGGGGGAAAGGGACAGCTTTCAGGCTGAGTACCTCCTGAGAAACACCTCTCCCACCAGCAGGAATCATCAGCTCTTGTACTTCTTTTTTTTTTTTAATTTTTTTTTTAATGTTTATTTATTTTTGAGACAGAGAGACAGAGCATGAACGGGGGAGGGGCAGAGAGAGAGGGAGACACAGAATCAGAAGCAGGCTCCAGGCTCTGAGCCATCAGCCCAGAGCCCGACGCGGGGCTCGAACTCACGGACCGCGAGATCGTGACCTGAGCTGAAGTCGGACGCTTAACCGACTGAGCCACCCAGGCGCCCCAGCTCTCGTACTTCTTAAGTGACATCAGCAGAGTCCTTTCTTGGCCAAAGAGTCCAGTATTTGGTCTTCAATCATTTAAAGGCCACACTGCTGTGCGTTGCTTTAAGTCCTCATAACAACCCTGGGACTAGTTTTTTTAAGCATCACGTCACATATGAGGAAACTGAGGCTAAGGAGGTTCAGTATTTGGGCCCAGACAGTGTTAATCCCAGGCAGAGCTGGGAATGAATTCAGTGGGTCCCTCTTCCTTCTCCCAGCCCTGCATCCACATCGGTCCTCCCTCCTCTATAGACATTCCCTCTTGTGGTGGGGGCCCAGGAATCACAGGGACTGTTGGCCAAGCAGCTATTCACATAGCTGGTTTTCCACTCCTTCCTGGAGTGGAACTACTAAATTGCTTTTTTCCAGGCCTTCTTTCTATAAGATGGTACCGTGAATTCAGGCCAATGATATGGGCAGAAATGCTTTTTCCTCTGTGATGTGGACTCTAAATGTGGAGGATCCCAGAGGGACTTTAAGAGGGTCCAGCAGCAGAACCACAAGACAAAACATGTCTGAGACATGCTTAGGATAGAGCTACCCAGCTTGCATTGGTCTGTTCTGTCAGTGAGAAATTTGGGGGGTGTTTGTTACAGCAGCTAGTGTTAATAGCCCTGACTGATACAGACTGCTTGGGTTGTTGACACACACACGTCTGTATTGAATCTTCTAAGTCATGACTGGTTAGGGGGGAGAAACCATGTGCCAGACTGTCTGAGATGGGTGTTAAGTTTTTTGTGGAGACATTCTCTTACCACCTGAGTTTCCTTTGGCTACATGTCTCTGAATGTGCTGTGCTTTTTAAGGATAAAGCCACGAAGGACTAAAAATAGCTTGTAGTCCCTAGGTATCTGGTTTGTCTGTCTTTAGTCTCTTAGAGTTTTCCCTTAGTGGCACCTTGAAATTCCAAAGTGAATTCCTCCTTGGGTTTTTCCATCAACATAAATGTGAATTTCCTGCATATGTTTTGTTTTGATCCCAATAGTGGTGCATTTGAGAATGTGTTTATATATCAGAGAGCAAGTTATTTCACTTCTGGAATTCAGTTTCTGCGCATGGAAAATGGAGATATCTGAGTTGTCTCAAGAATGGAACGTGGTAACGTATGTAACAGCACTGGTTACCATGCTGGGCGCCTGGTAAGCTCAACCAACGGGAGACCTGATGGGTTTTCACCACATAGACTTGTCTCCAGGGCTGAATCTGAGGGTGGGGCAAATCCGGAGATCCATACATTGCTTCGTACCGATTTGATGAGAACGTGTGTGATGAAAAAATATATAATCTGAGACACTTTGCAGGCAATGATCCGCTTCAGTCAACCTATTAAAAAAAAGAGATTTCAGTATATATTAAAGAATTAACATATGATCTTTATCAGAATTCTAGAACTGTTCTCCTGTCATTTTGCTTCACCTTTTATTCTCTGTTTTAGTTAAAATCTACTTTCTGTCATTTCCCCCATGGCACATTAGTATATACTACATGGCTTGTTTTAAGTGAAAACTCCCATAAATTTGGATGCTTATTTATTATTTGGGGCACCTGGATGGCTCAGTCGGTTAAGTGTCTGACTTCGGCTCAGGTCATGATCTTGCGGTTCGTGGGTTCGAGCCCTGCATCAAGCTCTCTGCTGTCAGCATAGAGCCTGCTTTGGATCCTCTGTCCTCCTCTCTCCCTGCCCCTCCCCTACTCACACACACACACTCTCTCTCTTTCTCAAAAATAAACAAATATGAAAGAAAAAAACATTTATTATTTATGGTAGCAGGAGAAGGCTTTCCTTCTCTTGTTCTCACAGTCGTCTGCTGACACTTGAGAGCAGAGGCTGAATATAGAAGACACAGTGTCCTTGAATGCAGTGCCCGTCCTTACTGTCCTTTTGGGACGCCTTCCATGTGGAGCGTGCTTTATGGCATCTCGGTTCTTCCCTTTCACTTCATTTCAACTTTGCTGCTTCTGACATCAGTGGAAGTGGCCAGAGTTGGCAGCTCTTACATTGTGTGTCCAAAGAAATATTTTGGGGACCTATTAATTCTCAACCACTTCAGTTGGCAGGCGGAAGGCCTGGAAACAAATGAGTCTGGCGAGCAGCCCAGGCTGTCAAACCAGGCTGCTGTTCATTAGCGAGGCCCCACCTTTTGTGCTCTGAGACAGTTCTACTCTGTGGATGGTTTCTTGATCTGACTTAGTGGACCGCTTTGGGATCTTGGGGGTTATTACTCTACTCACTCAAGCAGGAACTCAGAGACACTGAGTAATGCATAAGGGGGAGGCAGTGTGGCGGTGGGAGGGAGCCACTGGGTTTTGATGCATTCTCCTTGCACGTTGTTTCTATTCCTGACTCTTAGGGTTTGCATTTCAAGCCCATCAATGGGGAAATATGAACTTAGAAAAATACCTTTCTCTTTTCTTGCAGAACAGGAAATCGTATTTTGCTGTGTGTCATGTGAATTTCTTGTCTGTGAGCAGAGGCTTGGGCTTCTCATCTACCTGAACATTCCATCTTGTCTCCTCTTCCCTCTCAGCCAACATCCTGTTCTCTGCCCCCGGGGCTCCCATTGGCAAGGAGAAAAGTGGGCAAAGCTTTTGGATGTTCTGTCTCTCTCCCTTGCTTTATTGTTTCTTCTAGAAAATAACTTATTTTCTTGTTATGAAAGTATTGTATGTTTCCTACAGAAATTGCTCAAACCGCTCTTGGAGAACATGCCCTAGCTGGGCTTAAAATGGGGTCCAGATGTGGCACGGCGTGGTCGACAGGTGGGATGATGATGCATCCCCCTCCCCCAGCCCCATTCTGCCTCCCTCCGCTCATCTATTTGTATGAATTCACTATTAATTTTCTTTTTGCACAGCACATGGTAGGAAGCTCACAAAGTGGGGAGGATGCTTTAAACCAGAGCATTTGAATTATGAGAAGTGCCAAAACTCACCTGCCCTTTTCCATACGATTCTGTTCGGGAATCACATCTATTTTTCCTATACCACTTTCTAAAGTCTAAAAAGAGTGGTCCTGGCCATCCCCAAGACACTTCCTGAGAGTCTGCAAGTCTCTCTTTTTACAAGAACATATTTGTGTGAGGCTGGATTTTCTTCAGATATTTCCACCAAACAAGCGACTGCAACAGATTGAACACAGAAACAGATCTAATGGTGTGGCTGTCTTCTATGAAGCCAGACGTTCAAGAGCTTTGCACAATGTATTGTTATTGTTATTTTTTTAAACATTATTACACTGTATTTATGTATTTATGTATGTATGTATTTATTTATTTATTTAATTTTAATTTTTAATTTTTTAAAACTTGCATCCATAATAGCATATAGTGCAACAATGATTTCAGGAGTAGATTCCTTAGTGCCCCTTACCCATTTAGCCCATCCCCCCTCCCACAACCCCTCTAGTAACCCTCAATTTGTTCTCCATATTTATGAGTCTCTTCTATTTTGTCTCCCTCCCTGTTTTTATATTATTTTTGTTTCCCTTCTCTTATGTTCATCTGCTTTGTCTCTTAATGTCCTCATATGAGTGAAGTCATATGATTTTTGTCTTTCTCTGACTAATTTCACTTAGCATAATACCCTCCAGTTCCATCCACGGAGTTGCAAATGGCAAGATTTCATTCTTTTTGATGGCCAAGTAATACTCCATTGTATATATATACCACATCTTCTTTATCCATTCATCCGTCGATGGACATTTGGGCTCTTTCCATACTTTGGCTATTGTTGATAGGGCTGCTATAAACATTGGGATGCATGTGCCCCTTCGAAACAGCACACCTGTATCCCTTGGATAAATACCTAGTAATGCATTTGCTGGGTCGTAGGGTAGTTCTATTTTTAGTTTTTTGAGGAACCTCCATACTGTTTTCCAGAGTGGCTGCACCAGCTTGCATTTCCATATTATTGTTATTTTTAAGTCAGTTAATAAATATATTCACATTTTTCATTTTAAATTTATAATACAGCAAATATTGATAGATAAAACATGTATAAACAAAATCATTTTGACATCCTCAGTAAGTTTTAAGTGTATAAAAGTATCTTGACACCAACAAGTTTGAGAATAAATATCCTAATTATCCAAAATAAGTATCCTAAGTATTCAAAATGCCTGTTGGTACCTTAAAGTCATTGGTTGTTTGGAGGCATATTAGATGTCCATCAACTATAATGGCTAATAAACAATGACATAGCTATGCAATGGAATACTATACAGCAAGGAAAATGAATCAACCATAGCTATGCACAATTACGTGTTGAGTAAAAGAACTGAGGCACAAAAGAATACATCTTGTAGGTTTAAAAACTGGTAACATAAAGCACAGTGTTTGGGGATGCATATGTGGGTGATAAAAGTATAAATAGAAGCATGGAGGTGATACCTTAAAAGTTAGGAGCGTGATTGCCTTCATGGGGTTGCGGGGGGCTATGAACAGAAAGAGTATGAAGGAGCTTCTTGGAGTTGGCAGTGTTTAACCTGTATATGCTGAAGTTTTATGCATCTCTCTGTGTGTGGGTCTGCTGGTTATTAACCTGTTGTCTTTGAGCTCCAAACCTACCCTTTCGCACATCTTTTTCGATGCTGGGGATGGCGCTCTGGAAGCCACATCCTCCTTTGCCAAATGGCTCCGTTACGCATTGCCGGCCAGGGCTTCTGGGGAGAGGCTGGAGGTCTGGGAGATGGAGGGACGTTGTCCTTCTGATGTCACTGCAGCAATGCTTCCTCCCCCGACGGGTCCAGTTGATTCTTGCAGCAGCATCGGATTCCAATTTGCAGCCTTCTTAGTCTCCTTCAAGCGGCCTGGTTGCCCTTTCTCAGAAAACACAGCTCCAGCCAGCATGGCATCCAACCTGAATGGTGCAGTGGCCTGTCCTGGCAAGTCTGATTTCTAGTTCTGCAGGATCTCGCCTTCAAGCTTCTAAATTTCAGTAATCCCGACCTCTTCCCTTTGTCCCTGCAGCCTCAGGGGCAGTAACCGCTTCTTATAGGCAGCTGCTTTCTGTGGAAAACCCTCATAACTTATGATTAACTGAGGTTGTTAAATGGTATGGGGTCCTGTTATTGTTGTGGCTGTTATTTGCATCTTTTTTTTTTTTTTTTTTTACCAAACATGAGAGATTGGGGGAGGTGCTTAGGAGCCTCATTCAGGAGATATTCTAGGTGTTACCTCTGCAATAACTATGGGCCCACCTTGTTTCCTTTTCATCCCCAATATTAGTTAACAGGACTTTATAGTAAATTCTCTCTGTTAAAATTGATGTGGTTCCTGTCCCCTGACTGAACCCTTAATGATACAGAAAATAGTTCCGGGAATGAATGACCCCAGGAAAAATATCCTCAAAGATGGGATGTGAGCATGATTTTGTTGTGTTCTTGGACTCGAATTCAGTGCTGGGCTCTTTGCCAAGGTGTGTGGTGATGTCACGCGTAACCAGTGTCCCCAGCAGTGGCTCGTAATGAAATGCTTACTGAAGCGAAGACCATGGGGCTGAAGGGGCTGCTGCACTTGACCGTTTGGTCGGGTGATGGCCGCAAGGACTGTGGGATACAGGATGGCGTTTCTCAATGTGCTGGAGCTCCTGCAGAAAGAAAAACAACACACTTGCGTCTTTAAACTCTCAGTTCAAGTCTTGGTCCGAGAACCAGAGAACTTCTAGGGCGACCTCCCTCAGAGCCTCTCCCTTGCAGCCCCAGGGCCGACCTTCCTGAAAATCAGGCAAAACATTCAATTGCACAGCATGCAGAATTACAACCTGCTTTTGAATTACAAAGTGAAGTCAGAGCTATGACAAATCTCTCATGTGAAACTTAGGGTGATCTTTGGGAAGGAGTGGGACCCGGAGTCCTGGTATAGGGACAACTGGGTGGGGGCAGATGCAGCTGGTAATTGGGAAGCCCTGAGACCCTTTGATCCTCTTTTGACCATGGAAGCAGCTTGCCTTCTGGGCCTGAGGAGACCAGGCTTTCATCGTGCAAAGACACTGAAATAATTTCACGCGGTTAAGTTGCCCTGCCAGGTAGGCCTACCGTAACTAAAACCCAATCAGCCACCTCTCGCTGCTCAGCAGACTCCTGAGAACAAGCCCAAAGGAGCCTGCACAGGAGGAAATAGCCCGTGTTACCGAATGATTGCCAAGACTCTGATCATTTATGTGACCAGAAACCTGGGGAATGTGTGCAGTAACGTATCTTAAGGGTGCTAGACAGAGAAGACCAGATGAAACACCAGAGGACTGAGTGTCTGTACATGGTTGCACTTCCCAGAGATCCAGGATATCATATGCAGCTGTATTTGGATCTAATGGTTCATTTGGTTGGGTGACTACAGCTGGGCCCCCCAGTGGTGACCTACCCCCACTGGCTTAATGACAGCCAGATGTCAGAGCTTCTTTGGCATAATGGAAAGGGATCCAAAGGCTTAGGGAGATGGGAGTTTTGAAGTGGATTTGTTTTGTGCAACCTTCGTCCTCTTCTGCCCACCACACCCCTCAAGGAGGCCCAGAGCACCTCCCCTTTGTTAAGTAACTCATAAACACAGAGGGGAGGGGGATCACTAGCATTCTTGACAAGCTTTGTTGGTTGTTCTTCCCTGTAAGCTGTCTGATGACTGGGGGTGGCTTCAGTGGGGATGGAGGGCTGTGCCCCACCAGGATCTCTGGCAGTGGCTAATGGACACGGTGTCCTTAGGAATGAGTTAGATGGGCAGCCTCCTAAAGTCTATCTGTATTATGGAAAACTCTCACTGTTGAGAGTCTGGCCTTGCGCTCCAATCTCAGGCCCAAGCCAGTTCTCAGATGGAGAGCCCCTTGATGGAGGGGGAGGCAGGGTTCCCTTGAGGACTGCTGTGCTGTCACAAGTGTAGACTATAAATCTTCCTCCAAGCCTTCCCCAAAGGGAGACGGGGTCATTAGTAACGGTGACGCCACACTGAGGAAAAAGAAAGACATAGACTCTTCAGGATCTTCTGACTCTGGATTGCTGCTCATTCCTGGAGACCCCAAATGCCACTGGGATCCATCTGTTGAAATGGGAGCTTGTGTGGTGCTCGGGTTATGAATTGAGAACTGAGCCAAGTTCAAATCACAGGGGTCCCCGTAGGTCTGTGAACTCATCCTATAGTTATAGGTAGGGCATATAAAATCAAGATACCCGTACTTGGCCATGGGTAGAGTTAACAAATAAGTTCCTCATGGTGGGAAGTCCCTGGAACTTCTTCTCCCTCCCTTGATAGTACACCGGAAGCTATACCACAGTCCTGACTCTGAATTGACCTAAGTGCCACCCTAGAAGGTGTGAAGATAGTGATACTTGCAACATGCTTGCCATAATCTCATGTAACTCACCTTTTTGGCTTGTGCAGGTGGTGGGTAGATCCTGGAAAATGAGTGTGAACAATCCTCTACTTAATCGAGTATCGACTTCAACTGCAGCTGCTGTCCTGTCCCAAATGTCCCAGATGTCCCAGATGTGGCATTTTTATTGGAGCAAACACACACAGTCCTTGCCACTGGTAGGCGGCTCTTGACCAGAGAAATGCTTTTGCCCTAGACACTCCGGGCCAAATGATAGCTGACGGATACAGTGTGTTATAGGTCACGATAAAAGTTTTCAAAAATTAAAAATAAAAATAACCCGGCTCTTCCCCACGTGAACAAAATTACAATTCTCTGTTGTTGTTAATGCATCATGAGGAGCCAGCCGGAGAGATTTTCATTTGAATCAGAAGGTGTATTTGAGGTGGCTTGAGTGGGAGCATGGGTAGCATCGCATGCACATTTCCTTTGGGGACCAGGGGGCATGCCATTGAGGTAGGCAGCTTTAGTCATGAGGCACCGAGAGGTCAGCTGACTGCCGGCCAGTACACACAGCTGTGTATTCATGCACTGCAGGTGGTAAGAACAAACAGTGCCCATGGGCATGAGTCCTTGTACAGAGCATCCAAATTTCAGGCTCTGGTTCAAGATCAAGTTGCTTCTCACGGCAGCATCCCAGGGCTGGGCGCTCTGGAGCCGGGCATGCAGGGCTTCATTTTATGATGACACATTATACAGGAACAGCGCTGGGAAGGGTCAGCTTCCAAGTCACTCGGTCAAAGCTTTTGAGAATTAGGCGGGGGTCAGTAGCACACCGTTTTAACTACGCACCACCTGGATTACCCAGAACAAACAAACACAACTATCAGAGCCTGTTAGGAGACTGTCCTGTGTGAGAAATGCTCTCGGAGCAAGGAAGATTCTCTCTCCGCTCTCCTTTTTGATGGAGCCTGCAGAAGAATTGGGCTTGGGATAAATCTTTCAAGTAATTAGTCTGACCTCACACCCAAGGCAGGAATAAGCCTGCAAAATACAAAGCTGTGTGTGTAACCACGGCTCAGGAGGGATGGGAAGCTCCTTTCCATTCTTGCCCTTAGATTTAAATGGCTTCCTTTGACTTCCCATAGTCCTTAGGGATTCCCTGCATCTTCGTATCCCCACAACTTTCTGTCTTTATGAGCTTTCTGGGCTGCTTCTGCAGCTAGACTGTGAGCTAGCGGGGATTCGTGCCACTGTTTTCTCCTCCCTGGTGGCCCTGGCTACGAGCATCTTCCAAATGTAAGCATTTTACATTCCAGTGTAAAAGTTCAACTTAATCTCTTTTGTCTTCTTACCTCTCAACACCGACAGCCTCTTACTCCATAGACAGATGGACAGCTAGGTGTGTGCGTGTGCGCACACACACATACACACACACACATGCTCTGTCCTTCAAGAAAGATGGGATAGAGGAGAACAGTTTAGAATTATGTTCTTCTGTTCAAGTTCTATACCACAGGGCATTGCTGAAGAATTGCAAATAATCTCTTCACGTGGTCGAAATAAGTTTCTAACTTATTATTTATTTATTTATTTAAAAAAAAATTTTTTTAACGTTTATTTTATTTTTGAGACAGAGAGAGACAGAGCATGAACAGGGGAGGGTCAGAGAGAGGGAGACACAGAATCCAAAACAGGATCCAGGCTCTGAGCTGTCAGCACAGAGTCCGACGTGGGGCTCGAACTCACAGACTGCGAGATCATGACCGGAGCTGAAGTTGGCCGCTTAACCGACTCAGCCACCCAGGCGCCCCGAAGTTTCTAACTTATATATACCAAGCGGGGTTTCTGTTTTGTTTCAGAGGTGGGATGTTGGGCAGGATATGCCAATACAAAATTAGGTTTAGAAAAGTCAGAAAGAAAGGAAGGGAGGGAGGGAGGAAGGAAGGGAGAGAGAAAGGGAGGAAGAAAGAAAGGAAGAGAGAGAGAGAAGACAGAGAAAAAGAAAGAGAGGGATAGATAGAGAAAGAGACGGAGAGAGAAAGAGAAAGTGGGAGAAAGAGAGGGAAAGAGAAAGAGATGGAGAGAGAGAGAAAGAGAGAAAGAAAGAAAGGTAAAAGAAGAGAAAAGAAGCCTCAAAAGAT
>NW_026057582.1:126930583-127006186 GCF_023721935.1 Panthera uncia
TGTGCAATGGATGACGTCATAATTGCTATAGGACCAGCTTCTCCACCATAAGTCTGCGTAGTGCCTGGTAGTCAGAGGAAGGGAACTTGGTTTAAAAATGAATCCATCAAACTTGTATTCAAATTATTTTTCTCTGATGGTAAATTTCTGAGCTCCAGAAACCCACGGTCTATGTACTTTCTTCTTTGAGAAAAGTAAGCTCTTCCATTTATGTAAAAAAGAGTGAATGGTATCTTTCTTCTCCATTTATATTTATATTTCAGAATTTATCTTCTGATACACAAAACTTTGGAGAACTAAGGGCAAGATTATTCACTCTATTTAGCAAGATTCTCTAAGATGACTGAACTTTCTTTAGTCTTTCTTCTTTTATATAACATTTTTTAACATTTATTTATTTTTTGGAAAGACAGAGAGACACAGCACGTGAGTGGGGGAGAAACAGAGAGGGAGACACAGAATCCGAAGCAGGCTCCGCTCCAGGCTTGGAGCTGGCAGCAGAGAGCCTGATGTGGGGCTTGAACCCATGAACCGTGAGATCATGACCTGAGCCGAAGTCGGATGCTTAACCGACTAAGCCACCCAGGTGCCCCCTCTTTAGTCTTTCCTAATGGGACATCACCAATCTTTTCTAGGGAGGGTCTACTTTTCTTAAGATATCCATGGAGTAGAGACCTAGCTATGCAGGAAATGATGAAACAGGAAGGAGAAGGGATGTCTTAGTGATTTCTGGGTACTGGGCAGACCCAGCTGCTGTCCCCTGTTGGCCCATGGCCGGCTCTGAATCCAAAACTTGAAGCTTTTTGTAGAACTGTGGCCCAGCCACTGAAGAATGAGGATGAAAAGTTTGTATATGACCAATTCCCTTCTCCCAAGACTTTGTGATTTTCTTTTTGTCTCTAATAGATTTGCTGAAAGAAAACCCCTTAAAAATCTTAAACAGTTTCTTACTGTAATGGAAATGTTCCCCGGGTCAGCCAAGTTTAGGGCCTGATTAGAGGCTTCAGCCGGCTCCCAGGGACTCCCCAACCCCCTCTCTGCTCCTTCACAGCTACCTCTGTCTGACCCCAGACCTGGGGTGGAGTATGTACAGACAGCTCAGCTCTGGGGGTAGGTCACATGCCAGTCTGGAACCTTTGACCTCAGTAGCCTCTGCTCTTTTTTTTTTTTTTTTTCCCTGTCTGCAGGTTACTGAGTTTCTGTAGAACTAGAACGCTAACCACTCAGTATGACTCTGGTGACATTATCAGTCTCCTATTCATTACATGTTATGAAGCAATGAAAAACATTGGAGTCAGCTCCTGGCTGAACTTGAGGTCACAGGAGGAGTCAGTGCATCAAAAGCTTGAGGTTGGTATCAGCTGTGCTTCAGGAGAAGAATGTAGCATCCTATTATTTTACCTTTTGAGGACGCCTCTGCAGCACTTACAATATCAGGTGGACCTTTCGCTATTGCATTCTATTGCATTTAGAATGGCAGACGGCAGTGTGTGTGTGTATGTGTGTGTATGTGTGTGTGTGTGCGTGTGTGTATGTGTATGTGCATGTATGTGTGCATGTGTGTATGTGTGTGTGTATGTGTGTGTGTGCGTGTGTGTGTGTGTGTTCTAAATGCTGATCTGATTTCCCATTCATGAGTAATTTCCTGCTAAACATTTATGGTGGGGAGAACAGTTCCTCCAAAAGTTAAATATAGAATTGCCATGTGACTCATACCTCTTCTCTTTGGTAAAACCCAACAAAATTGAAAGCAGGGTCTCAAACAGGTATTTGTATCCCCATGTTCACAGGAGCATCATTCATAATAGCCAATTGCAGAAACAACCCGAATGCCCATCAACAACCCATTCATCCGTCAGTGGATGAACAAACAAAATGTGGCATATACATATAATGGAATATTACTTAGCCATAAAATACATGCTACTGTGTGTGGATGGACCTGAAAACATGCTAAGTGAAGGCTATCAGACATAAAGGGTCATATATTGGAGCCCCTGGATGGCTCAGTTGGTTACGTTTCTGACTTTGGCTGAGGTCATGATCTCACAGTTTGTGGGTTCGAGTCCCACATCGGGCTCCACACTGACAGTGCTGAGCCTGCTTGGGATTCTCTTTCTTTCCCTCTCTGTCTCTGCTCCTCCCTCACTCATGTGTACTCTCTCTCTCAAATAAATAAATAAAAAAATTTTAAAAAGCCATATATTGTATGATTCCATTTATATGAATTATCCAGAATAGGCAAATCTGCAAAGACAGAAAGTGTATTAATGGTTGCCAGGGGCTAGGTGGAGGGAGAAACAAGGAATGACTGCTTAATGGGTCTAGGGTTTCCTTTTGTGGTGATGAAAATGTTTTGGAACTAAATAGAAGTGATTGTTGCACAACATTGTTAGTATCCTAAATGCCACTGAATTTTATTTTATTTTATTTTTTATTTTTATTTTTTTCAGTTTGTTTACATTGAAATTTTAGTTAGTTAACATACAGTGAAATATTGGTTTCAAGATAGAATTAGGTGATTCATCACTTATACCCAACACTCAGTGCTGCCACCAAATTTTTTATTTTATTTATTTTTTAGTGTTTATTTATTTTTAAGAGACACAGACAGAGCATGAGTGCGAGAGGAGCAGAGAGAGAGGGAGACACAGAATCTGAAGCAGGCTCCAGGCTCTGAGCTGTCAGCACAGAGCCCGATGCGGGGCTTGAACTCACAGTGAGATCATGACCTGAGCCGAAGTCAGACACTTAACCAAGGGAGCCACTCACCCCCGAATTTTTAATTTTAAAATCATTAATTTTATATTATGTGAATTTGACCTCAATAAAAAAAAATATCTATAGTGGTATTTCAAGAGTCTAAGAACACAGCTTTGAGAACAGGTCAGAAGGATGCATTTCTTAAGTACTATAAATATACATGTTACATACACATATAGGTATAGATATAGAGGTTCCACTATAGGGACGTTTAGCATATATTGGCCAGCTGTGGTGGTTAATTTTTTATTTTTTTATTATTTTTTTTTTGGTGGTTAATTTTATGTATCAGCTTGACATGGACCATACGGCATCCAGATATTTGGTCAAATGTTACACTGGGTATTTCTGTGAGAGTGTTGTGGAGGAGACTAAAATTAAAATCAATAGATTAAGTAAAGCATATTTCCATCCTAATGTGGGTGGGCCTTATCCAAATAGTTGAAAGTCTCTATATATATAACAAAAGGGCTGAATAAGAGAAAATTCCTTCTGCCTGACTGCATGCAAGCTGGGAGAGCAACCTCAGCTTGCCTTCAGACTAGAACAACTCCATCAGTCTCTTGGATCTCCATCTTGCTGACTCACTACAGATCTTGGGACTTCCAGCTTCCATAATTGCATGAGCCAATTCCTTATAATAAATCTCTTCTTTATCTATCTATCTATCTATCACCTATTTATCAATCTATTATCTATCTATCCGTCCATATGTTATCTATCTATCATCTATTATCTATGTATCTATCCATTATCTATCTATCTAATCTATCATCTATCCATCTATCATCTATCTATAATTTATCATCTATCTATCTACCTATCTATTATCTATCTATCTATCTATCTATCACCTATGTGTCATCTATCATTTATCTATATCTACTTTACCTGTCTATCCTATTGGTTTTCTTTCTCTGGGAAGAACCCAATATACCAGTTTACCAGGTTTCTGATACAATTAATTCTTTTCATATTTTATTTCTGAGATTTCTTTCTGTTTACCTGTTTTCCTTTTTATATAATGCCCTTTTGTCTACATGACTTACTTGGCATAGTCTCGTACTTAGTGGCAGACAAAATTGCTTATCCAACCTGAAATAAAAATTTTATCAGAAAAATAAAGGTAGGAACTCCATTGTTTTTTTGACTGAAAGTTAATTTTACCAAGCATGAAGATTTTACCAGAATCTGTGTTTCCTTGTCTTTTTTATTCGTAAGAAGAAAGGCGTTATTTAGTTGTGCCTCTTCTGATGTGCCAGTTTATGATGTGGGCATAATGAGGTGCCCAGGTTCACCTCCAATAACACTGCCCATTGCTATGTCACGAAACAGTTTATGACCCTCATTGGCTTTGATGGTGATAATTAAATGAAGCTGTGAAGAACATCCAGGGCGAGCCCTCTGGAGCTTTCCTGCTTCAGTTTCCATAGACACTCAAGGGATGATGAACCTGGCTAAGCCAGAGTCCAGGATACTGTGACTTGTATATCCAGAATTTGAATTTAACTGTCTTTCTCTATAAATAAATAAATAAATAGATAAATAAATGGGCAAGGCCAATGAAAGTCAATATGGAAAGACCACTGTGGATGATCACAGTGACTACAGTGGCCAAGGCTTCAGAGAAGGGGCAGTGCCTCACCAAGGTGTGGGCCTAATTTAGTGAGGAAGGAAGGCTAATAGACATCTATGTAGCTCTTACAACGAGCTCTCGTTACTTCTCACCAAAGCCCTGTAAAGGACATAGCGCTACCCCCATTGTAGAGATGAGTACAGTGATGCTTTTGTCCCGGTACGCTCTGTACCATAAGGCAGATGTCTCATCTATCAGGGCTGGAGCAGTGGATAATACTAGAGCCCTAAATGCGTGTGGACAGTGTGGGGTGTGTGTGGGCTCTTTGTTGGACAGCTGGCAAGAGTTGCAGGAGTGTCTCACTGAGTACATCCCTTCAAGAGTCTTGTGTTAGCATCCTATCACCTTATGTCTGATTCTAAGCAAGACGATTCTGTTAACAGGAATGAGAAAAAAGCCCAGGAAGAGCTAAGTCACCGAGCCATCCAGAAGACATTCAGCTAGTAAAGAGATATTCTCTAAAGAGGTAACCACGTGGCATCCAGGGCTAGGGCTGGAGGATGGAGAAGTGGGTGCATTGTGTTGGCTTCATGAAGCACCATCAGGCATCCCATAGGGATGCTAAAGCAGGAGTGGAAAGTGGCAAATGTCTTCATTAGCCAAGGGAGTCTCTCTGGAGCACAGGGGAGATGCTGTGGATTCTGAGCAGCAAGGTCAGGGAAAGGGCAAGCTCAGGGCCTACCTTAGTGGGTGGGAGTTGAATCAGATGATGCTACCACCATCATGGCCCTGACTTTACCTTTGCCTGGAACAGAATGAAAACCCCCCAAATAATAATAGATATAACATTCTGTGTGCCATGTTGTCCACTCCATGAAAAGGAAGCACATTGGGCTCCTAATAAGTATGCTCATTAAGAAGAGAGAAATAGATCCATGATATAGAACACAGTCCAGAAAGGAACCAGTGAGTATTTTCAACTTTGTATACAGCAAATGTGGCCTTTCAATCAGAGGGTAATGGAAGATTGCATGATGAGTAGTGTTGAAATAATTTGTTATTCAAACCAAATTAATCAAACTCATTTGGAGAAAAGAAGTTAGGTCACTGTTTCACACCATGAAAACAAAATTCTAGACAAATCAAGTGCTTAAACAATGAAAATATCATAGAAGCATTAGAAGAAAAGAAATACATTTCTAACCTTGAGAAGCAGGAAAGAGATTATATAAGAAACAAAATGGAAAAGCAAAACAGAAAATGATGGCCACCCATAATCTTGTCAGGGGCACATATCAAACACTCAATGGTCCCATTAAAACCTTTTCTTTTTTTTGAGGTGAGTAAAGACATCACCTCTCCCTACTCTCATGGATGTGGGAGCCAACAGTTTCCATCCAAAACCTACTCTCTCCACCTAATCTTCTCAAAATCCTTTTATGCCATAGATGTGGTTCATGGACAACCACCGTTGATATTCTCCATAATGATCTTGTATCTCAGTTTGGAATACAGTATCTATTATCTTGGGGCCTCAGCCAAAGCTAAGATTAAATAGCTTCACATTAATATCGTGTGTGTGTGTGTGTGTGTGTGTGTGTGTGTGTGCCTGTCTGATGATACACTTCAAATTGATAGCAGCAGTAACTCCTGGAGAAGGGGAATGAATATAACGGTGAGCGGTCAAGAGGGACTTCAACTTTATCTGTGCTGTTTCCATTTTTATAGGGACACTATATTCATGTATTTCTTGTGTCATTAAAAATAAATGAAATTAAATACACTCTAGCCTGTGCTTTTTGAGTTTCTGTAACTTAATTTCCATCTGCCAATGAAATAAATCTAAAACCTTTCATTTGGGTTAAGAGCCCAACTTAATGTGTTGCTCTGTTGGAAGAAAACCAAATTGGGACGCACTTTTCAGCCCTCCGTGCTGCAGATTGCTCTTATGGTCCCAGCATCTGTCTCTTGGTTTTTGTCCTTTCCAGACATGTATGCAGTGTGTTTTTTGCCCTGGTACTTTGACTTCCTGGCCCCTGGCCAACCGAAAGGGATAAATGGCAAAGCCAACGATGTCCTCGCTTGCGAACACGAGAGACTACATAGCTACCTGGTCCATTTCCAGCTGGAATCAAGGCCCAGTAGGTAGGGTATTTATTCCAACAGTGAAATTGAAACAGGTCTGTATTTGGCTTCCCCCAAATAAGCTGAATAACCACTCTTCTGGCATTCAGACAGCATCCTGGGGATATTTTGGTAAAGTGGCAGTCGTGACATGAACAAGGTAATTCATCTTGATGTGGAACGTGACTTTGATTAGAAGTCCACCAGGCAAAGTCTGGCAGTTAACAAGCCCCAGCCTTTTCCAGCTGTCTTTCCTCTGGACAGTTTCCTCACACTGCATTAACAATACCTTAACAATACCTGTTTTGTGTTTTACAAACATTTCAAAGTGCTTCCACGTTGTCATTGGCCCATTTTAAATCTATCTGGTGCCCATGGTGGTTGTTCCTAAGGTTGGGAGCAGAAGGAGCCATTTCTTCTCCCATAGAAAGCTCAGAGTCTAGTTTAGGGAGGCAGAGACTTAAACTAACATAACAGCATGGAAAGTGCCTCGAGAGAAAGAAACACAGGAGGTGTGGGAGAACACAGAAGAACATCAGAGACAGGTAGGTGAGTGGTGGGCTGCTTTAGGAAGAGGCAATGGCACGTGAGGAGGTGCCAAGGCATGGAATTGCACCATGGGTTTTGAGGAACATGTTACTAAGAGCAGGATATGAGCATAGTGAAGGGCGTGGCCACATGGAGGGTCTTGTGTGCTCATCAGGGAGGCTGAACCTGACCTGAAGGCAAGGAATACATTTGATGGATTCTTAGCAAGAGTGTGGGGGGTGGGGTGGGGGAGGACTTGAATATATTTGTGTTGCAGGGAAAAAAATCCATGGGAAGGAAACAACACTGGAGACTGAGAGGCCAGTTAAGAATCTATCTGGGCAGTCTGCAAGAATGAGGCTGCTCTAAGACAAAGGGCCCAGGAAAAGGAACAGGTGAATGGAATTGAGATAAGCGAGGAAGCAGCTTCTATATGGTTAGGGGACTTGTTAGCTGTTGGGGAGTTGCATAGAAGGTTGTCTAAGTGTTTGGCTTTGGTGCCTGGGTAGGTGGGGGCACCATTCATAAGGCAGTGAAACAAGAGGGACTAGGATCAAGGAGAATTTGTAGGCATACTTCTAAAATAGATATTCTCTCACACTTTCTAACAAAATTCTGGTGAGTTAGATATGATGGTGTGATGAAGTCTATCTTTTGGCAACGAATCTTAGACACTCAAGATAATTGGGCTCATCCAGGGTCTCTACCTATTTAGTACCAACTATGGGGCCAGAACTAAGTTTTATTTTCTCTGGCCTAGAGCTCCTTTAACTGAACTGCGAAAGTTATAGCCTTCTGACTCAGAATCTACTCCCTGTTCTGTAGAAGGCAGGACACACACCAGATGCACTCTGGGCAGAAGAGAAACTGTCTTCCAAATTCCTTCCTTCATTTATTTGACACATATTATGAGCACTGTCTCTGTGCCGCACACCCTTCTAGATATTAGGAATTCAGCTGTGAACGTCTTGCTCTTGTGGAGCTTACATCAAAGCAATTATGCACAGGGAAATAGATGCTATGGAGAGAAGTATAGCGGGGGGGGGTTAGAAAGTGTTGGGGATAGGAGGCTGCTCCTTCCTAGAGGTTGGTCAGGGATCAAGAGATGTTGAACAGAGATCGAAGTGGGGGGCTGCTCATGGGGATTTTGGGGAGATTATTCCAGGACACAAGATTGCAAGTCCAAATGCATTGCTCTGGGGACGTGTTTGACGTATTCAAGGAGCATAGAGCTCTAAGGCCAGTGTGGCTGAAGTGGAGAGAGCAGGAAGAGGAAGGAAGGAGATGAAATCAGAGAAGTGGGTGATCACGTCTCACAGAGCCTTAGAGACAAAAGGAAGGACTTTGGCTCCTGCTGTGAGTAGGGAGAGGAGCCATCAGAAGGAACTATTCCCAGATAAATGACATGATGTGACTTGCATTTTCAAAGGACCACACTGTGGTTACAGGGAAAGGGCAGAGTCAGAGGGACCAGTTTGGAGGCTATTGCAATAATAAAGGTGAAAGAGGTTAACGCCTAAGACTGGGGTTGGCATCCACGGAGTGGTGAGAAGTGGTCAGGCTCTGGAAATATTTTGAGGGGAGAGACAGCAGGTTTGCTGGTCAGTTGGCCATGAACTATGGACAAAGACAAAAACCAAGGATGGCTCCAAGGCTTTCTCCTGAACAACTGTAACCGTGAAGCTGGCATTTCTTTAGGTGAGGAAGGATGAAAGGAAGGAGGTTTGGTAGCCAGAGAGAGACGTTTGTTCTTGGACATGTTAATTTGAGATGTTCATTGGACAGTAAAGTGGAGATGTGAGTGTGGTCTTGAGTGTTGAGGTCTGGGATGGGGATAGAACCTTGGGAGTCATTCGCATTTAAATACTGTTTAAGATCATGAGACTAGCCAAGATCACCAAGGGATTGAATGGGAACAGAAGGGGGAAGAGGGCTGAGGACCCAGCCTGAGAATGTAGGTAATTCACGTGGGAAATAAGGAGAAACTGGGAGAGGAGATGGAGAAGGGTCAGGAGGTGAGAGAAGTGGCGGGGGGGGGGGGGGGCGCTAAGAGGCAACCATGCCCTGGAAGCAGGTAAAGACAAACTTTTACAAAGGTAGATGTGTGCCACTGACTGGTAGATGACATAACCTAGAGACTGAGACCTGGTCATTGGAGACTATCAGCCCATGGTGGTGACAGGTGATGTGGATGGAGTGGTTGGGGAGACAGTAGTGTAAGGGGAGAAATTGAAGACAGGGAGTATGGCCAAGTCTTTCAAGGAGTCATGTTTGTACAGGTGAACTATTGGGGTGGGGTGGGGGAGGGGAGGGTTCCTTTAAGTTGGTTCTTTTTAATGGACAACATTACCACATGTTTAATGCCAGTAGGCTCCATCCTGGAGAGAAGTGCCCATTGATGATGCAGGAGTGACATCCTAGACCATGCACACATTGAGCTAACTAGCAGGATGTACATTTAATAAGAAAGAGCATGTGTGGTTGTTTAAATGGGGAGAACCTAGTCTCCAGGATGATGTAGGGGCAAGGACAGCTTAGAAGCCTATAAAATAAATGGATTGAGGCAAGTAGGTATCCTTCTGAGAATTAAAAAAAAAAAACAAAACACCCCAAACCTGTCAGATTCACTTTGCACTTTACATTAGAATAAATACCAGATGTATTGAAATGAAGTGCTAAAGAGTAAAATTACAACAGGATTAAGAGAAGTGAGGAAAGAAATTTTCAACGTAAACGTGGGGTGGAGAATGCTTTTTGGAGTACGACACAAAAACAAGAACCCCAAAATGAAAAATATTGATAGTTTCAACCTCACACAAATAGAACTCCTCATAGTTCAAAATATTCAAAACCTCTAAAAATACAGAGAGAAATTTATATAATTCAAAGACTGAAAAATATCTAGTTTCCAAAATATATGGAGATTTAAAAAACAACAAGATAAAGATGAACAAGCCAAAAAGGAAAATGAGAGGTCATGGACAGGTATTATAAATTGGTATGACTTGAATGGCAGATGTTCTGGCAATACCTTTCAAAATTTAAAAAACGCATAGGGGTGTCTGGGTGGCTCAGTCAGTTGAGCGTTCAACTTTGGCTCAGGTCATGATCTTGCGGTTTGTGGGTTCAAGCCCAGCTTGAACAGCTCTATGCTAACAGCTCAGAGCCTGGAGCCTATTTTGGATTCTGTGTCTCCCTTTCTCTCTGCCCCTCCTTTACTTGTGCTCTCTCTCTCTCTCTCTCTCTTTCAAAAATAAACATTAAAAAAATTTTTTTAATGCATAGACACTTTGTCCTGGATATTCCACTACAGGTTTTTTTTTTTTAATAGTTAAGCTCTACACATGTAAAATGATGTCTATTAGGGACAAATGTGTGCCAAATGTGGCAGGATTCTTTGTAATAGGAAATTTTGGAGGAACCCTAAAGATGGTCTATCAGTGGGAGGCACGTGTTATGAATTTGTGCAACAGCTATGCAAGGGAATACTATGTAGTTATTAAAAAGAACAAGGAGGCTCTTATGTACTTAAATCTCTAATATATATTGTTAGATCAAAAAACCTAGATATGAGGGGTGCCTGGGTGGCTCAGTCGGTTAAGCGTCCCAAATGACTCTTGATTTTGGCTCAGGTCATGATCTCATAGTTCATGAGATTGAGTCCCATATCAGTCTCTGCGCTGCCAGCATGAAGCCTGCTTGGGATTCTCCCTCTCTCTTTCTCTGTCCCTTCTTCTCCCTCAAAAAAAAAAAAAAACCACATTAAAAAAAACAAGATATGAGACCTATCATGTGCCATCATTTGTCGTGGGAACAACATAGGAGTGAAAATAAACACCCAGCCATGCTGGAAAATGTGAGGTATGTGCCAGCAGCGAGGAATACCCAGAAGAGGATAAAGCAAAAAGGGGAGGAATGGACACAGTGCACAGAAAAGTTGAGGACACACAAACCCTGGAAATTCAGGGAGAAGCCCTCCAGCAGACCCTCAGACTAATTCCAACCTCAGAACTCAGGAGGCCATGAGAAGGACTAAGTCCTACATAAGCAATAGGTAATTAATCGAACAATTATGGGAGGGCTGTTCCAGCCTCTCATTTTTAGAAAGGCCAGTGTAGGTGCCTGCTTAACAATAAGCCATGGTTAGGACTTTCTTATCTTGGAGTGCTTATAGGAATTGAATAGAACTTTCTTAACTGGATGAAGGTTATTAATCAGCAAGCTACTGCAAATATCCTATGCACTGATAAGATAACAGAAGCCTACCCACTGATGTGAGAAATGTCACAAATCCTATTATCTGCTCTGCTGTGGAACATTGTACTAAGCCCTGGCCAATATAATAAGTCAGGTTCTAAAGAGATAACTCTTAGATACTTAAGATCGATAAAACTGTCGTTAATTACAGATGGGTTATGACTTCTTAAAGAACACTTTTTTTGTACAGCTACATTAAGGAACTCTCTTGTTAGACAGTCCTAACAGGTTTTCAATGGAGAGTCCTGTGCTGTTTCCAAGAAAAGTATTTACACGTCGTGTTGGAACAAATTAGAAAATACAGTTAGACATCAGTTATTCAACGCACATCCCTCTCTCCTCTTTTTCACATACACAAATATAAGCACAAACATACTGATGGGTTAAAGATCTGATTATCAAAGTCAAGACTATAAAATTATTGGAATAGAATTTTGAAGAATACTTTGCAAGAGTCAATTATTTCATTTTTGACCAAGAAAAAAAGTGGAGGGTTGACAATAAAAACGTACTGAAAAGTTCTGTATTCTCAAAAATCTAATGAGTAAAGTAGATAGCAGTGCTCTGGAGACAGGTTAGGATTACTGGTTGGTTGCAACTGATTAATATCCATATTAGATAAATAGTGATTACAGATCAATAAAATGGTAAACACAATCCAGTCAACGGTGGACAAAGTATATAAGCGGTGACTCAGAAAAAAGACAAGTATTAAACCCTGATATTTTGCTCAACCTCACTGGCAATCCAGAAAATGGAAATGAAAGCAATAAGTCACTAATATTCTTAACAAATGTTGCAGAATAAATACATCCATCATCGGTAAGGGTATAGGTAATTGGCTCTTTTATAAATTATTGGTAGCAGTGAGGGGAGTTCCTTTGGAAAGAAATTTGAAATATTTAAGTATGTTCAAGTACATATACTGTTTGGCCAAGTGATTCTACTTCTAGAAAGCTAAGTAAACACTCATGCATGTGTTGAGAAATATACAGCAGATATTTATTATTTGAATAAGAAAAGTGGAAACAACTTAAATGCCCATTAAGATAATGATAAATTATATTTCATGCGTACTATGGGCAAATCCAAAGTTTATGCTCTCTTTTTTAAATTTCTTAAAGAAATGTTTATTTATTTTTGAGAGAGAGAGAGAGAGACAGAGAGCACACAGTAGGAGAGGGGCAGAGAGAGAGGGGCCAGAGGATCCGAAGTGGGCTTGGTGCTGACAGCAGAGAGCCCAATATGGGGCTTGAACTCATGAACTGCAAGATCATGACCTGACCCGGAGTCAGACGCTCAACTGACTGAGCCACCCAGGCGTTCCAAAGTTCATGTTATTAAACACTACATATACTGCCTCTCATTCTACACTGTTATATCCCCAATAATGTATCTTCTGAAATAGTACTTCACTGTCTCATCAATTAATTCATCCATTCCTTCATCATTGCTTGCCTTATTTTTACGATCACTCATTTGGGCCAACGAGGAACCATGCATTCTACTATGCTCTAAAGGACTATATATATATCTCCTTGCTCTCAAAAGAACTTCAGGTGCATGCATGTTATAAGAACTTAATATCACACTGCTTATCATGTGGAAGTTGTTCCTATTCCAAAATGCTAGCTATACAAAATTTCCGCTGGAAATATCTTTCTTAGACAACTTCTGCAGGGCGGCTGAATTTAAATTCTACTTTTGGCCCTAATTAAGCTGTGTAAACTTGCACAGGCTGCTAAACCTCACTGAGTCTTGAGTTCTTCATCTGTGAAATGGAGTGATAATACCAACTTCACAGTATTTGCAGAAGGATTAAGTGAGCAATGAACATGGCATATAACAGAAATTAAACAAATGTTTGCTACTTGAAGTGCTACCGTCAAGGAATTTGTCTTTCAAATAAGAAGACAGTTAAAGAAGCAACGTCAGAAATGTGTAAAAAATTACCATGAAAGAGGTAAGCGCAGGTGGGAGTGACATAAAACATGTTTAGTGGGTGGTTGGCTTGGGCAACAATCCACCCGTGGAGGTCCTTCAGTGACCAGCAATGTTGGCACAGGGCTCTGGAAGGCCCCTGATGGTTCAGGCATCAACCTTTTAGTAACTGGGCGGGCAAGATGGGGGGCTTTCAGAGGGAGAGATCAGGGCAGTCATGGCTAATGGGAAGGATTCTGGTGTTCTGGTGAGGGGGTTTAGCACAGTGGCTATTTCTAGCAGATACAAAATTCTAATTATTTAACCATTAGAGTAAAATATTGCTAGCTAATTCCAGCTCTGTGGGGAACACGGAGGAGGGTTATTGACACTGGATGGAATCAGAGAAGGAAATTCACCATAAAATAAAACTGGTAGAATTACTAAATAAGTTGAAATTGCATCACCAAATTTTCCTCCCCCAAGTCTAACAAAAGGAACAAAACAATCTTAAAAAAAATCATGATGTTTTAACCAACAGTAATCAACTGGACAAAAGACTTGAGCTACAACGTCAAAGTCCAAAGCCTGATGGCCAAGGAGGTAAAAGGAAAGCAGCAGAGACCTCTGAGGGCTGTTCCTAATAGCCTCTCCAGCCCTGGGAACCCGTGGTGCTGATCTGGCTGTGTACCCAAAATTCTCACTGTGTACCCAGATTTTCAAAGGAGAGATTTCTCTAAATTTCCTTCATCTGAGAGAGAAGTAGAAATGGCTGCTGGAGAAAAAGGGGGGAAACAAAAGGCATAAGCAGCAGAGAGGCTCTGTTTGGCCAAAAAGTGGGCACGGCAGCTATATAAAGAATTGGAGATATTTCCAACGGGAATGGGACCGTGCTTATTCCCACCCTGCCCGGATGATAGGAGTTCTGGGCAAGAATATTCCACAGATATTTGGAGGCAGAGCAGAGTGCAGGCATTCTTTTAAAAGAGAAGAAGAAAAGGAAAAAGCAGAAAGCATCCATGCAGCATTCTCTGCTCTCTAACATTTTCTCAGGGTGGAAGAAACTGGTGGGTGGAACAGGAGATACCCATTCATCTAGAAATCATAGCTCAGTGGGATAACAGCAGCCCACACGTTATCAGAGCAAATAAATGCCTGATCAGAACTGGACAAACATGAGCCAGATGGAAGATACATTATGGCAACCAAATCAATCTGCTTGAGGTCTTTCAGGTGACGAGGTATTTTGTGTGGGGATGGGGGCAGGGGTGTGCAAGCCCCCCCCCCAAAAAAAAACCCCAAAAAACAAAACCATGATATGAAAAAATAAAAGGATGCCAAGCTAGAAGAAAATATGGAATGGAAGACAATTTTTAGCAATTGCTTTGTGCTATCCAGAGCAATTTAGTAAGAATAAAAATGCAAATTGTCTCCATATGAAATGATAAAGCAGTTAAATAAAAAAGATCTTAAAAAATTCCAGATCTAACGACATAAGCCACAAACAGTTATTACTGAACTCAAATATAAATTAGATTTTAAAAACGAGAAGACAAGCTCCAGCCTAGGATAAAATACATGCACATCACATGTCTGATAAAGGACTTCTACCCAGAATATTTAAAGAATGCTCAAAACTCAATAGTAAGAAAACAACCAGCTCAATTTTAAATGGGCTATAGATTTACCTAAATGAAATGAAAACCTATTCACACAAAATCTACATGTGAATTTTTATAGCACCTTTGTTTGTAATTGCCCCAAACTGGAAACACCCATGTGTCCCTCAACCAGAAAGTAGATAAACAAACTAGCACAGCCATAAAATGCAATAGTATTCATTAATAAAAAGGAACAAGTGATTGATACATGCAAAACACTGGTGAATCTCAACTGTATAATGCTAAGTGAAAGAGGACAGAGTCTACATACTGTATGATTCCATTTAGATAACATTCTGGAAAAAGCAAAACTATGGAGATGAAGAGCCAATTAGTGGTTGCCAGAGCCTGTAGATGAGGGTTAAGCTAACTGCCAAGAAGCATGGACACATTTGGGGGATTATGGAATGTTGTATAACTTGATGGTGGTGTTAGTTACGTTACTGTTTGTTGACATGCAGAATTCTACGTTAAAAAGGGTAAATTTATACCTTAATAAGAACATGGAAAGAAATTTAAAAAGTAAATACATTGGGAACACCAAAGAACAGTGAAGAGTATGCAAATCAAATTAGCGATGTGGCAAAAAGAACTCATGTAAGTATGGCGAATGCAGATCATTAAGGCAAAGAGAGCAAAATATTGGGAGAGATTTTCAGTTTCTGATTCTGCATGTGAGGAGCTTAGAATTGCCACTTTATCTTAATAACAAGTAAAACACTAACCCAACTGAAAAAATGGACAATTCTTAGATGTGTAAGAGATGTGAGGTCACAGGGCAAACCACTGCTCCCCAAAGTGAAGAGACCAGCAGGCAAATACAGAGAATCCCAGCTTACTAGAGCATAAATGCATGAGCAGAAACCTTGGAAGGAACCAGTGCTTGGCAGGAAACCTGAACTCTCATTGGTGAATTGGGGGAGCTCACCGTGGACAAGTCTGATAGGGGCACCTAGTCACAGGGGGGTCTTCATGTTTCTGTGAGTTTTACCTCCAGGAGCTTGAGCAGGTTCTCACAGAGAATACTGGGGGCGGGGGGAACCCCACATGCTTCAAGCAGGGAGTGGGAAAGGAACCATTCAAAATACGCCAGAGCACTCTGTTCTTCTTAACAAGGACTGCTCTCAAGAGGAGCAGAGCCAACATGCTGGGATGTTACCAGAGCTTACCTGACCTGAAGAAGGTGAAATACCCAACTCCAGACCACTATAGCCATCTTGTGCCACCAAAGGTGGTGGGTGGGGGGGACTGAGAAATATTTGTGAAGTCCACAGTCCAGGCCAGAGGTACAGGCTCACTAAAATACTGGAGACCTAATCAGAGGACTATAGAACACTTCCCTTCCCCCTATAACTCATGATCACATTACTAAAGGCCTATTGACAGCAGTTCCTTTTACTTGGTATATCATGTATGGCTATCAATAAACAATTACAGGGGTGCCTAGGTGGCTTGGATGGTTAAGCATCCAACTCTTGGTTTTGGCTCAGGTCATGGTTTGTGCATTCAAGCCCCGCATTGGGCTCTGTAGTGACAGTGCTTGGGATTCTCTCTCTCTCCCTTTTTCTCTCTGCCTCTCCTCTGCTTACACACACACACACACACACATGCACACACACACGCACACACACACACACACTCTCTCTCTCTCTCAAAATACATAAAATAAACTTAAAAAAAAGGAAAAAATTACAAGGCCTACTAAAAGACAAAATGTACAAACACAGTTTGAAAAGACAGAGCAAGCATCAGAACCACACATGGCAGGGATGTTGGAATTATTAGACTGAGAATTTAAAACACATATAATTTCTATGCTAAAGGCTTTAATGGATAAAGTAGACAGCACACAAGAACACATGGGCATTGTATACAGAGAGATGAAAATCCAAAGAGAGCCAAAGAGAAATGCTAGAGATAAAAAACACTGTGACAGGGGCACCTGGGTGGCTCAGTCGGTTGAGTGGCCAACTCTTGATTTTGGCTCAGGTCGTGATCTCACAGTTTGTGGGATCGAGCCCCATGTTGAGCTCTGTGCTGACAGTGTGGAGCCTGCTTGGGATTCTCTCTCTCCCTCTCTCTTTCTCTCTCTCTGCGCCTACCCAGCACATGTTCTCTCTTTCTCTCTCTCTCTCCCCCTCTCTCTCTCAAAATAAATAAACATTTTTTTTAAGAAGAAAAAAAGCACTGTCACAGATATGAAGAATGCTTTTGGTTGAGTTTATTAACAGACTGGATGTGGCTGAAGAAAGAACCTCTGAGCTTGGGGATATATCAATAGAATTCTCCAAAATTGAAAAGCAAGCAAACAAACAAAAAAACAAAGACAGAAAAAAACTGTATAACAGAACATGCAAGATATATGGGACAGCTGCAAAAGGTGTAACATAAATGTAATGAGAAAATCAGAAGGATAAGAAAGAAAGAAAGAAAGAAAGAAAGAAAGAAAGAGAAACAAAGAAGCAGGATAAATATTTAATTCCACAAAGACTGAGAAATTCCCCCAAATTAATATACCACACCAAACTACAGATCCAGGAAGCTCAGAGAACACCAAGAAGAATAAATGCCAGGAAACCCAAATGAACAAACAAGAAAAAACGAAGCTATATGAAAGCATATCCTATTCAAACTACAGGAAGTCAAAGATAAGGAAATAAATTCAGATAAATCAAAGAAAAAGGAGCCAAAGGGAAAAGAGACCTTACCTACGGGGGAACAAAAGTAACAATTACATCTGCCCTCTCAGAAACCGCGCAAGTGAATAAGGAATGCAATATTTAACCTGTCAAGAGGAAAACACCCACCGACTCACAACTTTGTGCCCTGCAAAATTCTCTTTCAAAGTCCAAGGGGAAATAAAGACTCCCTCAGACAAAAATTGAGGGAATTTACTGTCAGTAAACCTGCTTTTCAAGGAAAGTTAAGGAAGTTCTTTAGAGAAAAGAAACGTGATATAGGTCAGGTTTCTGGCGGTAGTCTCTAGGAAAGGGGCAGCAGTCCCCATGTCCAGTCGCGAGGGTAACACGAAGCCCCTATAGCAGCCCAAGAAGCAGGCCAAAGAGATGGACAAGGAAATTCAAACAGAAACAGAAGGTGGGCGGTGCCTGGGTTGCTGAGTTGGTGAAGCGTCTGACTCTTGATTTCGGCTCAGGTCATGATCTTGGGATCCATGAGATCCAGCCCCTCATTGGGCTTCATGCTGACAGCACAGAAGCTGCTTGGGATTCTCTCTCTCCTGCTCTCTCGTCTGCCCTTCTCCTGTTCGTGCTCTCTTTCTCTCTAAATAAATAAATAAATAAATAAATAAACTTTAAGTGGTGCCTGGTTGGCTCAGGCGGTTAAGCACCCAAGTTTTGATTTCAGCTTAGGTCATGATCCCAGGGTCATGGGATTGAGCCCCTGCATTGGGCTCTGTGTTGAACATGGAGCCTGCTTATGATTCTCTGTCTCTCTCTCTGTCTCTCTCTCTGTCTCTCTCTCTCTGTCTCTCTCTCTCCCCCTCTACCCCTTTCTTCTACTCGCACTGGCACACTCTCTCTGAAAATGAATGAATGAATGAATAAATAAATAAATAAATAAATAGAAACAGCAAGAGGACCAGAAGAAATTCAAGGAGCTAAAAGCAGAGGCCACAGGGAAGGGCCCCCTGGCCACAGTGGAATTTAAAAATCTGGCAAAAAGTCAACTATTCCTTACGCCTGAGGTAATGGTGATCTATATAGTTCTATTCCTGCTTAAACATGTAGATTCCCTGTCATAGCATCTGTTGCTATCTAGAGCTAGAATGAAGTGTTGTCTTAGATCCTCTGGTACATTTAAGAATAGACTTTTGAAGAAAAAAAATCAGTCGATCTCACACAAGAAAGTAATATA
This sequence comes from Panthera uncia, assembly GCF_023721935.1. Lineage (NCBI taxonomy): Eukaryota > Metazoa > Chordata > Mammalia > Carnivora > Felidae > Panthera > Panthera uncia. The sequence continues at coordinate 126,949,289 of NW_026057582.1, forward strand.
GGACAGAAACACAGATCTTAAAGAAAAGCATCAGTGAAGAAATAAATGAAGGTAAAATTGAAAAAAACATGCTTATGTATGCTTATATTTAAGTGAAATGAATGATAGCTATGATTCAAGGCACAGAATGAAGATATTAGAAATATTTTGGTACTATATGTATATATGTATATATAGTACCAAAATATTTCTAATGTATGTATATTTCATTTACATATATATGCGTATGTATATCTGCATATATATATCTTTGAATTTGCCTATATTTACAATTTTTATTTTAAAGTATTGAAGAAAATCGAGTAATGTATTTCAAAATGAGACTGGCTCCCTCTCAGGCAGACAAGCCAAATAGCTAGTTTTCTATGGGTTCAGTTTACATTTTAACTTTTATATTGAAGGTACTTGATCCCTTATTTTTTTGCAAAATTCACTGCTTGGAAAAATAGTCATTTCTGATTTTTCTCAAAGTGCGTTGGAATCAAACAATAAGGGGAGTGTTATTTTTAAAGAGAGTGGTGTACAGATAATTACAGTGAAATAAAATTAGATGAAAAATATGCCTACAGGGGAAAAAAGGTATTTTTAAGTAATTATATTTGGAAGAATTAATGTAGGGTCTTTATAAACTTCACTGTGGAATTTTTAAGCAGGATTCTGTCACCAGCTCTCTGTTCTCTATTAGCCCTACTGAAAAATTTTACAAGGGACTCAAAGTGACTGGAAATTATATCTCAAACATAAATTCTTGATTTTTAAAGTATAAAATTTTCTAGTTTGGGGCTCTTAATTACACAATCCCATGCCTTCAGACTGTTAATGCAATACCTTAATTTTAAACATGATATAGTTTGGATATATACGAAGGTCCATTTGAGCCCCTCAACTGGGTAGGTATTAAATGTGATACAAAAGAATGTGGTGACCAAGTGTATAGACCTACTGGGTGCAAAAAATGAGCTGCCCCACTAATAGAACTCTAAAATCTAGCTCTCAGTATCCCTGTCTATAAAATGGGAAAAAATAGTTGTGGCTATAAAATACAATTATTGAAAGGATTAGATAATTTAATATGCACAAAACCTATGGAATAGTACTATAGAACAGGACACATAGTAGGCCTTCAGTAAGTCTGCACAATTACAGTTTTTATTCCCACTGGACAGAGGAGGAACCTGAGAATCAGGTTGGTCAAGTGCCAGACCTCAGGTCAAGTCTACGGGGTCTCATCAAATGGTGAGTTTGAAAGTATCACTTGATATGTCCTGCATATGCCTCTTGATTTAAAAACATCAGTAACTTCTGTCAGAAGATCTATAATGTATGTTTACTAATCTTATCGTATGTATTATACAAATAATAAACTGAAACAAGTGAAATATATTATCATCATGTGAAAATGGCTGGATGGAGTCTCAAGAAATTTGGGGAGTACTTGGGGCATCCATGTACTTAAAATATAGTCTCTCTGGGGGCAGGAAATTATATTTGGGGGATATGGGAGTCATTTTGGAGCAGCTTCAGCTGCTGAAGAGGGTTATCAAATTTACAGCTTGAGTTTGGAGACAGTGCAACTGAAAATACAGCCTTTGGAATTTCTTTTAGGTTTTTTTTTAAGGGGCCCACCCTCCCATGTGAGCTGATGTTAAGACACTGCCAGATGCCCATGTGATCGCTGAGCTGAGCCATGTGGAACATGGGCAGAGAAAACAGGCAGTGGTTTCACACACAAGCTTGTATAGGAAGTCACAGGGGATAGACCCCATGGGGGAGCAGGCACTGGTTGGAGGCCCAGCTATGGGACACCTGGAATTTAGCTACTTAATGATTGAACTGGGCATACTGGGGAGGCTAGCTGGAAATGGTAGTAGCATTAGCTGATACACTGAGGGCTCAACACTGGGGTCCCAACCACCATGCCGTTCCCTTTACATGCATGAACTTCTAATCCTGACAGCAGACCAATGAGGTAAGTGGAATTATCCAGTTATCCCCCTTGAGAAAATAGAGGCTTCAGATGATGGGGCACTTTCTCCAGGTGATACCTGGGGCATGGCAGGGACGGCAGACAAACCAAGTGCGTTAACTTTTCTATCACGCAGTTTCCTTGTCCATAAAATGGGCAAATGATAGTAACGTTGTAGAGCCGTCATGGGGGTTAAATGAGTTAATAGCTATAAACTCCTACGTGATGGGCAGCACACGTATGATCCCACAGAATGTTAGTTAGTATTACTGAGACATGGTATTTCATGGTGTCTCTATGCTCTGCTTCTCTTGACACTCCACACAGCAGTGAGAAGCTATCAGATGCTTAAAAAAGAGAAAATTTGATGAGTTGCCAAATTCTTTTTTTTTTTTTCTTTCCAAGATTTTACTTAAATTCCAGTTAGTTAACATACCGCATAGTATTCGTTTCAGGTGCACAGGACAGTGATTGAGTTTGCAAATTCTATACTGATTTTTTAAGTTAGGCAGAGCCCTAAGTTTGAGAGTCCACCATTGAAAATTCCTTACAAGTCTGACATCATTCCCGTCACTTCCTTACTCTGACACCAACACCCAAATGATGAATGGCAAAGCTGAGAGCAGGCATGTGGCTGACAAGCAGGAAATGGCGACTTTGCCACAAGGACAGGAAGATTTCTTCAGGATTCAAAATGGCAGCATGCTTGGTGACTAACCTGGTCCCTCCCGACTCCGTCATGACTGTAATCCCTGGGACTGCTCTCCTCTCTACAGTGCTGGTTGTGCGGCATAGTCAAGGCATGTTGGTGTTCTGTTGGAGGTTACTAAAGAATCATGACAAAGGGAACATTCCTGCTAAGCAGGGGGGGTGTGGGCCATGTGTATAAGGCACCTCTTGATTGAGCAAAACTGATGAGTCAGGTAACTTTTTGTTCAGGTAGACAACCACCATGGTGGTTGTTCTTGTTTTCCCTGAACAAAAGAGGATTTCTTTAGATAAAGTGCCTTATACTCCTTGTTATACGGTGTGCCCATTTCTTTACCAAGTTGATCAAGGGATGGAGTTGTTCTTGGGTCCTATCGATCTGGCTGATACGGCTATTAACACTTATTCCCAGTTACATGTGTGCTTTTCACCAAAATAAATAGATAAATAAAATGTAAAAAAAATCAGGTTTTGGGGGAAAAATTGGCTCTCTTTGGTAAGAACAAAGATTAAAAGATGCTATAGGAGGTTTGTGAGCAATTAGGAAAAAAATATATGTATATACATCTATGTACATGAACCCCCTGCTTCTTGGCACAGAGTTCCTAAATCCCTTGGCATTTTCTGGATGATCAGAGTGTCTTTTGTTCTAATGAGGTGACTCTTGGTGGGCTCCCAGATAGCTTCAAGATGGAGTCACCAGAAACACCAGCAGTGACTAGAAGCTTGGAATAGTCAGCCCCACCAACTATCCTCTGGGAAGAGGAGTAGCACTGGAGATTGAGTTAATGATCAATAATGCCTACATGATGAAGCCTCCATAAAAATACGCAAAGTAGAGGATTCGGAGAGCTTCTGGTTTGATGAACACATCCGTGTGCTGGGAGTGCCATTTACCCCAACCCCACGGGAACAGAAGTTTCTGCACTCAGGACCCTTCCGGACTTTGTCCTGTGAATTTCTTTATCTGGCTGTTCATCTGTATCCTTTATTATATGCTTTCTAATAAACTGGTAAACATAATGTTTCCCTGAGTTCTGTGAGCCATTCCAGAAAATTAGTGAACCCAAGGAGGGGGGCCTAGGACTTCTGATTTACAGCCAGTTCGTCAGAAGCTGACAACCTAGGACTGTGACTGTGTCTGAAGGGAGGGACATTTTTTTTAATGTTTATTTTATTTTTTTAAATTTATTTTGAGAGAGAAAGCACGAGCAGGGGAGGGGCAGGGAAAGAGGGAGAGAGAGAGAATCCCAAACAGGCTCCACACTGTCAGCGCAGAGACTGATGCGGGGCCCGATCTCATGAACAGAGAGATCATGACCTGAGCCGAAATCAAGAGCCAGACCCTTAACCGACTGAGCCACCTAGGTGCCCCTGAAAGGAGGGACATCTTTATAGGATTGAGCTCTTAACTTGTGGGATCTGACGCTAACTCCAGTGTCAGAACTGAACTGAGTTATAGGATGCCCAGCTGGTGTCACAGAGAATTGTTCGACATGTAGGAAAGCCCTCCCTCATTTGGTGACCCGATGGGTCAGAAGCGAAGTGTTCCGAGTACAGTAGTACTGTGAGAGTAAAGAGAAACACACAGCGAGTCTTTTTCCAAAACAGTATTTTAGAGTACTTTTGGGAGCCTAAAATAAAGAAAATCCAGATGAAAAGAATGGCTCAGGGTAACAGTGCCATGTTCACTCATGAGAGGCCTTGTTACTTATCACTCTTTGAGCATCAGGGTCGATACTGGTCCTCTAAAAATGAGAGTTGGGTTGGCAGATGGAGAAAGAAAGGAGAAAACTTTTTAGAATAATTTTTCCACACACACACAAAAAAGAAAAACGCTTCAGGTAACTGATAATCACCCAATCAGAGAGTTCTTTGACTCCTTCTCATTTTATGGAAATATTGTTATGTTTGTGAAACCCAGTTAATCCTCTCCCTATGTCAGCCTTTACCCTGGGTTTAAAATAGACTTTCCTCCCACTTACCCTGGCCATGGATGATGCCTTTGTTGGCTCATTAGTAATAGGCCTTGGGAACAGATTATTCTCTCCTACATACTAGTTGAATCAACCTTTGTGGGTGAGTAATTGACATGGCCCGATTCTGTACAATTATAGGTTACTGAGTGCCATTCATCATGATGCTTGGGTAGTTTCTTCCCCAAGGCAGTGGGTACCCTCACTAATTGGATTCCTTAATCTAGAACACATCCAGATTTATGTGTGAATTCCTGAAATTCAAAGCCCATTGTCAATGGCTTGTATCCAGGTAGACCTGGGTAGATTTGTTACATTTATCACCTCGAATATTCCCATAGTGCCCTGATTTCCTCTTTGCCTCTTTTAAACCTACCTGCTACAATTAAGTCTCAACAACACCCTAAATTGCAAATCTTACCACACCTGCCTCTGCTCTGACCTGTCTGTCCACCTCGCCAGCTCCATATTTCTTCACCTCATGTGCTATGATTCTGTAATACCAAGCTCTCTGTAGTTCTCCCAAGTTTTCAGACCTTTATTTACAACCCTGCCTCTTCCCAGAATGTTCCCTTCATTGGTGATCACCAGGCCAGGCCTTACTCATCATTCAGGTATTAACTCAGGTATGACACTCTCCAGGAAGCTTTCGTTAAACACCGGCATTAGTCCAGTATTGTTCTATCTTAGCACCAATCTCCAGATTATGTGCTCATGCCCATTTTCTGTATGAAACTGTAACATCCTCTTGGGCAGGCCCCTTGTCTTAATGAATTCTGCATACCTAGCACCCAACACAGGACCTGATACTTAGTAGACATTCAGTGAAGGCTTGTTGAACTGAACTGGTTTCTGACTCCCATGGCCCTGGTCATACATTCTGATTACATCCTTGTCAACAAATCTCTCCCCACAGCTTGCACAGCCCATGACCTCATGATGAAGTCAAGTGGGACAAGACCTGGGGTCTAGGTTTAATTTCCCTCTGGAACACCACACCTGTGCTGAGCATAGTTAAAGGAGAGTAACTTTCTGTTCTTTGGGGAGCATGAGCAAGATATTTGATCTTCGTTTCCTCTAGGTGTCTGGTCAATGACAGATTGTTCTCTGCTGCTCTATTCATATGCTCTGTGGTGACCTGGTGCCTTCTGGCCGTAAGGGGGCACTTGATGTGACTGACTGCAGCACACCCCCAGTGCAGGAGACAATGCCATTCAGAGCTTCCACTGGGCCTTGGTGAACAGACTTTGAGTGTGGACAGCAGGAGAAGTCATTCAGAGACTGTGCCTGAGTGAGGGAAGTTGCAATAGGGATCCCTTGTCCCTGTGATTACTCCTCACTGCCCATTTCTTCTTCCGTCTTGTGCTTTCTGGCTGATGAAAGGGGATGGTGGCACACCCAGTGACTGCTGGGTGTGCAGACCTCACTAGGAAGAGGACATTGGATAGTTTCTGCATGTGAACAGGAAGCCCCCACTATTATCAGCCCAGAGGATGCCCTGGAAAGTCGTAAGGAAGCCATGCCTGTGCCCTCATGACTCTCACACGTACATGTACATGCACACACACACACACACACACACACACACACACACATTTTTATTTTTGGCAACCCAACCCAACCCAACTCCTTGAGCACAAACGATTGGGGTTGGTACTTTCTCATGACTAGCCCTTTAGAAAAAGAAGAGAACTGTTTGCATTTTCATCGGCTCCTTTGTTTTAGGAAAGAGGTGAAGACTGTCATAGGTCAGAAAGAATTGGGCATGAGGTTAATCTCCTAAGTGGCTCTTCCATACGGAGTTGTGTGTGTGGCTCTGTCATCTGGAAGCTTCTTTAGTCTTTGAAAGATCGTTAGCTGGGAGAGGAGAGCAGGAGGGGTGGATAGTTTCAGCAGAAATGAAGCCTCTTGGTGGAACTTTGCAGAGTTCTAGAACTAATGGATATTCTTACACTAGTTAATAGGGGAGTTGGTTGGAATAAACCAATATATTATTGGTTTGGATCCTTTGTTCCAAGACTTTCTTTGGGCTCATCCTGGGTATTCCAGGAAAAAGCCAAAGGAAAGTGCTGTTCTGTTTCTCCTCCATTCCGGGGGGGAACTGGACTCAGTGTGGATTTTTCAAATCCACGGTCTCAGACACGAATGACCCTTTGGAACTGGGCCCAGCCATGCCATCATGCTCACACACGCACACACACACACACACACACACACACGGTGCTCAGTGTGGGTGTGCTGTGTCTGTGGTCTGTGACCATTATGAGATTTTTCTTTTTTTTTTTTTTAAACAAGGACATGAGTGGGACTCAGCCTGGCAGATGCCATTTGTGGCTTTCATCCATTGGAGACTTCATTGAGAAGGAGAGAACTTACTTCTTAACACAAACATGCCATTTTGAGTAGCTGGTACTTACTTGTCTCCCTCTCTTATGATTTCGTTTAAAGACCGCTTTTATCAAGAGTCAGGAAGCTTTAGATTAGAGAGGCATTTTCTGCCATAACAAAATACTAAGAAGCCACTTCCTGTTAGAGCACTCCTTTCTAGGGAGTTTCCCAGACGCCTCCCTTGGGGTTTCATTAAGAGCAACGAGTCTGTGTGTCTGCTTTGCCCAGTGTGGCCCTGGGCTGGGTGTAATTGTGCTGTCTTGCCTAGTCCAACGAAGACAGAGCGGTTTGCCCATGAATTTTCTCTTCTACTTCCTAGAGTGAATAGGCTAAAGTGGAAATCAGTGGTGGGGGATTTGGGGGCTGGCAGAAATTGGCTTTTAAGTCGCCGCCAACAGTGTGTGTCCCGGCACAAAGGTGATCACCAATCCTCCCCACTGGCTCCAGGCGCTGGGAACTGGCCTCTTTCCCAGAAGATGGGATGGGAAAGTCCCCAGCACTCCAGCCCTGAGGCCGGCACTGAGCCTGTGGGGGGTTCCCAGAAAGCCCCGCAGCAGCAGAACTCACAGGGCCGCAGATTCTTAAACTTGAGCTTTCATAGACTGCCCGAGGTGGTGCGGAGCCCAATCGGGTCCTCAAACTGAGTAACGCTGCGGGCGGGGCCAGGGGGAGGGTCAGAAAGCAGCTTCTGCTCAAAGTCAACACACATGCCTTCTGTGCAGACTGGAATCTGGCTCTCTAGAGAATTCCAAGAGAGGGTTGCAAAACTGTGAACGAGGTCCATGGGCCTGCAGAAATTGGTTAATCACTGAAGGCCACAGCGCCCTCTGTGTTTGAATCAGTCATCTTCCGGGTCTTCCTTGCCCTTCTTTTCACCCTTTCTTCTGTTTACTAAATAGCTTCTGTCTTCTCTTGAACTTCATTCTCCTGTTGTCTACTTGGTGGGGGAGAGAGAGGGGAGGAGCCGAAACCGATGTCAGCTGAGCCTCCAGGATTATCCCATTTAATCCTCCCCAAACCATGTGAGGATTCTACACAAAGGGAGAGGAATCAAGCTCAGAGAGGTTAAGTAACTTGTACAAAGTCACACAGCAATTAAAGAACCCAGCATGGCCAAGTTCATGCTTTTCCTATGACGTTCTCCTGCCACTTTACAGGACACCAAAAAACAAGTTCTTTTATTCCAGACCCAGTTTTATATTCCATTAGCTTTAGTAAGAGATCCAGGTGTAGGAACTTTCCAGAGTTTGAAGATTCATCAGATTTAAGGGGGAGTGTTGCTATTTGGGGATCAAACAATTAAAACAAAAATTTTTTAAATGTTTATTTATTTTTGAGAGAGAGACAGAGACACAGAGAAAGAAAGAGAGAGAGAGACTAAGCATGAGTGGGAGAGGGGCAGAGAGAGAGAGGGAGACACAGAATCTGAAGCAGGCTCCAGGCTCTGAGCTGTTGGCACAGAGCCTGATGTGGGGCTTGAACTTGTGGGCTGTGAGACCATGACCTGAGCTGAAGTCGGACACTTAACCGACTGAGCCACCCAGGCACCCTTTAAAAATTTTTTTTTTTAACGTTTATTTATTTTTGAGACAGAGAGACAGAGCATGAATGGGGGAGGGGCAGAGAGAGAGGGAGACACAGAATCTGAAACAGGCTCCAGGCTCTGAGCTGTCAGCACAGAGCCCGACGCAGAGCTCGAACTCACAGACCGCGAGATCATGACCCGAGCTGAAGTCGGCCGCTTAACCGACTGAGCCACCCAGGCGCCCCCTTTTTTATTTTTTTAAATTTTTTTTTAACGTTTATTTCTTTTTTTTTTTTAATTTTTTTTTTTAATGTTTATTTTTGAGATAGAGAGAGACAGAGCATGAACGGGGGAGGGTCAGAGAGAGAGGGAGACACAGAATCCGAAGCAGGCTCCGGGCTCTGAGCTGTCAGCACAGAGCCCGACGCGGGGCTCGAACTCACAGACCGTGAGATCATGACCTGAGCCGAAGTCGGACACTCAACCGACTGAGCCACCCAGGTGCCCCCCAGGCACCCTTTAAAGGGTTCAAATAATTTTTATTTTCCATGGGCCACAAACAAACAAACACCACTCAGAAATCCTTGTACTTCATTTTCTTTTGATCTTCATCTTTCACTGAGACCTCACTGGCTAGTCATGTCCTCTGAGGTGTCAGGAGTCATCCTCCCAGCAGAAATCCTGTTAGCTGACCTGAGTTACAGGAATGTAGGGCCCTGCTTGTGTCCGAGGGGTGGGGGGAGCTGCTCTACTGACGGCCTTCCTGCTTCTCTCTGGGCTCCTCCCCTCTGCTCTCCATTTCCTTTTGCCCACTGATCTCCACCAAGTTCTTTCCCATCTCAAGAACTTTGCACCTGCTCCTGCCAGGAATGCTCTCCCAGCAAGCCCTCCCACGGCTGGCTTGTCATCATTCCCGTCTTGGCTGACATGCGATCCTTTTACAGAGGCCTTCCTTGGTCCTCATCTAAATGAGGCCACCCCTAAAGGGCCACCCTCTCTACCACCCTCTGGTATATTTCCTTTTAATTACCAGCTATCATTTGCATTTCTTCATGTATTTATTTGCTCATTTATTTGCTCATTTTATCACCTGAAGGAGCCATAAGCTCCACGGTTGTTTTCGTCTCTACAACAACTAGAACAGTACCTGGCAGGTACAAGGTACTCAGTAAATATTTTCTATTGAGTAACTGGGTGCCAGAAGCCAGTGGGGATCACTTTGTGCCAACACATGCAGCCAAAGGGCAGAAATGGCGGGGTTGGGGCAGTTAGATGGGAGCTTGTGAAACCAGAGCACCATTATCGAAAAGCTTGGAAACAAGGTCACTTTTTAAGTGTTTCGTCCCCCTCCCCCTCATTTCTTCCACACCTCATCTTCCATCCCATCTGAGATCTGAATCTGACAGGTTTCTCTTTGTCACCTAGACCACGGGATCTTTTTTTTTTTTTCTGTGAGTACCACGGCACCAACAGATTTGTTTTATATTGGAATCCGTTTCTTTTTTTTTTTTTTTAACGTTTATTTATTTTTTGAGACAGAGAGAGACAGAGCATGAACGGGGGAGGGGCAGGGAGAGAGGGAGACACAGAATCGGAAGCAGGCTCCAGGCTCTGAGCCGTCGGCACAGAGCCCGACGAGGGGCTTGAACCCACGGACCGCGAGAACGTGACCTGAGCTGAAGTCGGACGCCCAACCGACTGAACCACCCAGGCGCCCCTGGAATCCGTTTCTAACATAAACCCTGTTTTATCGCCTGCCATTGTGTTGTGTCTGTTTTCTCTGTTAAAGACTTAACCTCTTCCCAACGATTAGATCCTTGGGAACTTGGTGCAGGTTTCCTGACTCAACACCAATCCCTTCTGCTGGGAAAGTCAAGCTGGTCGCCTTCCACAATGCGACAAGAAGTGACTTAAGCCAGAGAGTGGTCCAGTTACAATGTCTGTGCTGTGTCCTGTGGAGAAAACCAAAGCTGAAAGCCGGTAACAGGTGACAGGAAGACCTGCAGATAGAAACTGACCTGGATTCTGAAAAACAAGCAGAAAAAGGGAAGTCTGGGAACAGGCTGGTGTTCTTCCAAAACCTGCTTATTGTGCGAATTCCTAGAAATAGCGTGATACCCAGAAACAGGCAGGAGCGGCACACCCAAACAGTGACGCTCCAGAGATCTGTAAAGGCATCAGGAAAACAAACTCAGCCCGCGTAGCAAATAGAGGACAAAGCCCAGTCTTGGCAGACTAAGTTCTTCCTGCTTGTTTCGTTGTCGTTGTTGCTGTTCTTGTTGACCTGTTAAACTCTATCAAGAAATCAGAAGTCTAATAGATGTCCTCTATTCAAAAACTTGTCGCTAAGCACCAGTAACAGCAGCAAGTATTTTTTTCCAGTCACCATCTGATAGATGCTTCTTTAGGCTGTGGAGATGCTGTAGTGAAAAGCCAGACATAGCTCTTGTCTTCACAGAGACATTACCTTCATACAGGGGCAGAGGACCTCCAGGTCCTGGGGTCTGTAACTAAGGGTCCTCTCTGTAGGACCACGGTGCTTCCAAAACACTGCAGTTTGAGAAAGGGGGCATAGTGTCTAAAAGTTCTAATACTTACATTGGAATGCATACGCTCATCTCAGTGAAGGATCTCTACAGAGGAATTTTATCTCCCAATGATATCATCGAGTCACAAGGCTCTTTGGTCGAAACATTGGATTAGAATCTTACTAAACAAGATCTCTCAGGGGAATAAGACGTGAACATTCTCTAGCTTCAGACCTTACTGAAAATACCTCTTTTTTTTTTCTTGAGCTTTGCTAACCTGAAATCGATGCTAAAACTTTTTAGAAGTTTCCTTCTTAGATTTTACGAGTTTGAGAATTAAAAAAAAGTTTTTTTAAGTTTATTCATTTTGAGAAAGAGAAACAGAGATATTGTGTGCGTGAGTAGAGAAGGGATAGAGAGAGTGGGAGAAAGAGAATCCTAAGCAGGGTCTGAGCTGTCAGCGCAAATCCTGACACAGCACCCCAACTCACGAACTGCAAGGTCATGATCTGAGCCAAGATCATGAGTCAGACGCTTAAAGGATTGAGCCACCCGTGCGTCCCAAGTGTAAGAGAATTTTTTCAATGCAAGGTTGAAGAGCCGTATAAATTTTTCTTTAACAGTTTCTATTGCCAGCAACAGCATTTTTAGGTTCCAGAGAGGTATTTACTTGGACACTATAGAGAGAGTGTGACCCAGGAGAGGAGAAAATGGTATATATGATAGAGCAAGCATAGTTGAGGAATGAGAAAACCTGATGTCTAATCCGGTCGTCTCCCTGGTGTGATTCTGGATGGTGCTATCTCTCTGTGTCTTTGCCTGGTCTACAGTGAGAGGTGCTGTCTGAGGGAATTTCAGAGATCACCAGTTTCTACGAGCCTGTGAAGGGCAAAAATGTCTCACACACACATGAGTTGGTGTTGTCTAAGTGATAAGCAGCAGATCTTTGCCAGACGATCCATTTAATTTGAAAAACACAATGGCTTTGGGGCACCTGGGTGGCTCAGTTGGTTGAGCAGCCGACTCTTGATTTTGGCTCAGGTCATGATCCCAGGGTCTCGGGATGGAACCCCGCATCGGTCTCCGTGTTGAGCAAGGAGCTTGCTTGGGATTCTCTCTCTCTCTCTTTCTCTGCCTCTCTCCCTGCTAGCTCACTCTCTCCCTTTCTCTCTCAAATAAAAAATAAAATAAAATAATAAAATAAAATAAAATAAAATAAAATAAAATAAAATGGCTTTAAGAGTGAAAAATACCACAATAACAATAATTGACATTTGCCAAAAGTTTATAATGTGAAGGGCAGTGTTAGTATGGAGTCTTTCCCTTAAATTTCATGACTACCCGGTGGCAAAAGTAGCATTCCGATCTTTCTATTTTCCACACCCAGGGACACTGAGGCTCAGAAAAAGTGATAGCAATGGCCAGAAGTGATAAAACTGGAAATTAGCAGAATTAAGGCTCAAGCCCACGTGTCACGCTGCAGCTGTCTGGTCCTGACTTATGAGCAGCTTGTCTTCCACCATGGATGGTCTCCGTAAGCCACCGAGGGAGGGAAGGAGGAACTGAAACCATGTCTCTCTCTCTCTAGGTTTCACATGCGGAAGCAGCTTTATGGAACCAGCCCACAAGGAGGGATTTGGTGGAGGCAAGCTGAGGCGTTACCCTGCAGCTGAGTCTCAGGTACACATAACCACCACCTACCCGGGACCTGGTGATTTGACAAAGGCACCCAGACATCACCCCAGAGCCCAGGGACTCATCTCGTTGTCTGCCTGTCAACGCCATCGTACTCGGACATTCTGGTGGCCTGACTTAGTTGTCTGTTTATGTCTCGAGGGACATACCTTTGAGATGCAGTTAAGATGTTTTGAAAAATTAGATATTGTTGAACTGGAATGCATTTGGGAAAAGCCCAGAGGAGGGTTCTCTGGATCTGAGCCCTGATGGCAAATGATCAGGTGGGATTAAAGCCCTGAGAAGAGATTCTTTAAAAGAATCAAAAGCCTTAAAACACAGGAATGGCTTTCAGAGATCACCCAGGGCTGCTGTCATTAAAAGGTTGAACTTGTGCTAAATCATTCATTCATTCAGCAAACATTCTCTTAGCTCTGTGCTAGGCTCTAAGGAGGCAAGGATGAAAAAGGGAAGTTGCCTACTTTCATGATCTAATTGGGAGGTATCTCTTATTGGTACACCCTCATTAGTTTTTCTGGGAAACCTTACAAGTTATGTTGCACGGTGTATCTCTTTCTTTGGGATCAGAATATCAAACTCGAGGGTAAGCCAAGGCCTCATCTCTCATTCTAGTCATGGAGTCGCTCTGAACCTCAGTTTTCTCTTCTGTGAATTGGGCACAACCATTTCTTTCTACTTCATCGTATCACTCTGAGGATTAAGTGAGATCCTTTGTATGGACATACAGTTGACCCTTGAACAACATGGGAGTTGGGGACAGTAGAAAGCCTGTGTAGAATTAAACTACTAATAGCCTGCTGTTGACCTTACCAAAAACATAAATAGTCGATACATCTTTTTATGTTATAGGTATTATGTACTGTATTCTTACAATAAAATAAGCTAGAGAAACAAAAATGTTATTAAGAAAATCCTAAGGAAGAGAACATGTATTTATGGTACTATACTGCATTTATTAAGACAAGTCCACGGACAAGTGGCCCTACACAGCTCCAACCTACATTGTTGAAGGATCAACTGTAATTTGCAGATGATTTAATGTAAAAGATGGTGGATAAATTGGGTGTATTTTGGGGGTTCCATGAACAGATTCCCTGCCCCTCCCCCACCTTCCATATTCCAAGTTCTTACTTAGCAGCCTTACAGGCAACAGGTACATTTTTTAAAAAAAGTTGATTAATTGAAATCATCCCCTGCTTTTGTTCCTAAAATGAGACAAACTCCATTTTTATTAATTTCTCAGGGTTGCCAAGCCTGGGAATTCATACATCAGCTACAGCTCTTGGGGGATAAGCATTGAGTGTTACTCAAATTTAAAAGGGTGTTTCCGGGCTGAGACAAGGGAGATTTTTGATAACTTCATCTGTCAAGAAGCGGGCAAGGGATCTTGAAGATTATGGACACCTTATGGCCTTCATGAACACCTTATGGCCACTTCTTCGCACTATTGCCAAAACAGGAACAGGCTTGTGTGAGAAAGCCACAGATGGGCTTGGGTTTCCTAGCAAGCACTGAATGGCTGCCCATGTATTATTATCAAGGGCTGACCCAGTTCCTTAATGCCTACTGTTGGCATTGAGCAGGTCCTATGTTTATAAGCAGCTCAAGGTCAGGAGGGCTTGATCTAACTGGCTTGCATTGTGCCAATGAACACACATATTTGGGAAAGCCTGCCCATGGGTCAAGCTGAGCTGCTTGTCCCAGAGCTGATCTCCTGACCTCTCTGACCCTGAATCCTTATCTGAGTGCTCCTTTTCTCTTTCTCACCCCCTTCGCCCGTCCTCCCCCACTCCTCACCTCTTACCTTGTCTTACCTTGAGTACATGACCCATCCAGTCCCCTCACCCTACTGACTTCAGCACTTTGACCACCAGTTGGTATTTTCCTTCCAAGTAGTCCTCAAAACTGCGAAGTCCAAGTGTCTAGAGTTTATTTTACACTGGCTGAAGTGGTCTAAGGCAGAGTTTCTTAAAGTTCTTGGACTTGCCAGAGGCCCCCTTGTGGCAGGCCTGAGTCAGAAGACCCCTGGGTGTCTGGGAGTCTCTCCTTCTAACACATACCCCCAGGGATTGTGATGAGCAAGTTTAAGCAATAGCTCGGATCCCTGTTGGCATGGTAAGAGTTGATCATAGTGTTATGTTTTACTTCTTCAAGTACATTTGCATTTTATGTTAACAAACTCCAAAGTGCTGCATGATTGGTTGTATGAATGATTTGACCAACAAGTAGTGGCTTTAATGGAGTGATAAGAAATGCCATGCATGTTGAGAAAGAGCTTTGGACGCTGAAAATCCCAGGCTTGTTCCTAAGACCTCAGGTCTTAGGAAACATATTTTGGTGTTCTTGGAGCCACGGGGTGTGTTTTCAATGGTGGCAATTTAGCTACCTTGGAGAGTTTTATGTTCAAGTGTACCTTGTTTATATAAAAAGACAAAAAGACTGAAAGACATCAAAGTGTTTAAACTGAATAACAGCAGGGACCTTCGCACGCTTAGCACAGTGTCTGGCAAACAGGAGTTGCTCAATGGAGCACATTGAATGAATGAATAAACAAATGAGTGTCCATCACATTCAGTGACTGTGCCTAGGGCAGTCTATTTGCATATCTGTCTTCCCACCTGATGGGATGTTGTGAAGAACTTAGCTGGAACCATAACAGCTGAGTGTAGACTTTGGTCCACTGTCTATGGGATGGTCATTCAGTATCTGTGGGCATCATGGGTTTCATGTATAAAGGGGAAAGTTGTCCTTGGGACACTGTGTGGGGGCCAGTTGAGACAAAGGATTCAAAAGGCTTTGTCACCTCCTAATTCTTGAACAGATGTGAAGGATTATTACATGTTTCCCATACTTGAATCAGGCCAGTTCTCTTCCCTGTGTGACACTTCTCAGTTACATATTCCAGAGGGGCATCTTTTAGAAAGGATCAGTGCTCAAGATTTGAGAGACACTGGTGTATATTTGCTTCTTTTTTTTTTTCAACATATGGCCATTCAATCTGTTTCAACTCCAGAAAAACTAAAGGTAAACTCTGGTATTAGCAGTAGAAAATGGCCAGAGAGGAAGTTGTGCTTTGTGACCTTGGGCAAATTCCTGGACCTCTCTAGGCCTAGATATCCTTCCCTATCGAATGGGTCAATTTGTTTCAATCATCTGTCCAGTACCTCCTATGTCCTCTTGGAAGCCCCCTGCCAGGAGATAGTGGGTAGGTCTGTTTAATGTGCTGAAGATATCTGGGAAGAGGTCCAAATGTGTAATAGAAGGAAAATGAAGGTTAGGGCCCTTTGACCCCTTTCTACTGTGCCTGTATGGTAACGTAAACAGCCAAGACAAAGAAAGGAGTCTTGAAAGAAAACAATACTAACCTTATCTGTTTGTCCTCTCTGTTAAAGTGACCTTCCCTGGGCCACTTATCCATGTTGTGCATATATTTTCTTCTTTTCTGCTTCATTTATACACTCATTCAACAAATATTTATTGAGAAGGTCAGGTTCTGCTGGCCTTCTCATCTGAGCAATGGTGTTCCTAAGCTCTGTGCTTTCCCATTGTTAAACTTTCATTTTCTCAAGTAAAAGAGCAGTTGATCTTGTTTTTCTGCGTAGCTCCTCACAAGAACAGACTGTTAAAACCCTCTCAGGCATTACTGCTCCAACAAATAGCTTGCCTTCATTCTCCAGAGGGCTGAGCTCCCTGTGTGCCAACAGCCCATTCTGCTCGGGATGGCTCTAGCCCCTTGCCCTCTGACTAGAGTGCCTCTTTTCAGCTATAGCTCCCCTGTGCCCAGGCCCAGCAGGTGAGACTTGGCTCTACCAACTGGCCTGTTACTGTTGCATGCATGTCCCTCTTGCTTGAACTTGTGAGCTCCTGGGAGGTGGTTTAGTGGGATAGAAAGAGAAAAAGGTTATGCAGATCATGAAACCTGGGTTTTACATGGATCTGGCTTTGAGAACCTTACACAATTTCCTAAGTTCTCCAAACCTTGGTTTCCTTCTGTATGAAAAGATGATGATAATAATCACTTTGCAGAATTATCGTTAGGCTAAAATGAGATAAATGCAAAAATGGTTTGCTCAAAAAATGGGTTGATACTTACCCATGAAATCCCCTCTAGCTAGATGTCTTGATTCCTGTTCTTGTGCATCTAATTTCTACCCAAATTTTAAAGTTGGGTTTTCATCGAATCAATAAGAAAAAAGACATAGTTAATAAAAATGGGCAAAGAGTAGGAATAGGAGATTTCACAGAAGATAAAGCCCAAATGGAGATACGCATAAGAAGTGTTGCTGGACCTCACTAGTAGTGTGGAAATGAGCACAAAAATAATGGGGAATCACTTCATAAAATGAAAACTGGACAAGTATTAAGTATTGGTGAGGATATAGGAAACAAGGAGTCTCAAAAGATACATGTTTCAAATGGATCATGGTATATTCCTACAATGAAATATGGACATACAGTGAACACAGTGAACCTGATCTACATGTGTCAACATGGATAAATCCTAAAACAGAATAAAGAATGCTAAAGAATGGACAAAAGTATAGAAAAGTGTGATAGCACTATTGTATAGCATCAGCATGCACAGACATACTCACACACACACACACACACACACAGCCACACCCTATATTGTTTCTGGAGGGGAGACAG
The DNA here is from genome assembly GCF_023721935.1 of Panthera uncia. Taxonomy (NCBI): domain Eukaryota; kingdom Metazoa; phylum Chordata; class Mammalia; order Carnivora; family Felidae; genus Panthera; species Panthera uncia. The sequence continues at coordinate 126,966,725 of NW_026057582.1, forward strand.
AGTTGGATTATGAAAACATGAACAAGATAGAGTCACACGCATTGGTACCACAGTCTTCTTTAGGGGAACTCATCAAAGACCTATAACAGGAGCTTTGACTTTATCCAATATGTTAGATTTCTGTAAGTAGAAATATCTAAAGTAGACAAAGTGAAATTGTGGGTGGTGAAAAACTGGATGGTGAGTAGGAGTGTTTTTACTTTATTCTTATTTTCTAAACTGGAAACACTTTGTGGTTTTAAAAATGAAAAATAACGTAAAATTTTCATGACTGACACAGTGAGTTACTAAATGGAAATTCAGGTTTGCCAAGCACCAATCTACCCCAAGAATTGACCTATGCCCAGGTGTTTATTTCCTGAAGTTTCCAGCAACAAGCTGAAAAAGAATGAGGTGAGGGCTTTTTAACCCATACAGAATCATACCTGCAGTAATCCTAAAAATCTAGATACATTATTAAGAACATATTTGAAAAGCTTTAATTTTTGCTGCAGATAAACTTCTTCATGTAAGGTGACCGTTGTGTTATTTTTTTCCTCATTTTCTACCCAACACTGATAGCATATCACCTCCTGATAATGCCTTGACCTTCAATGATGTGCTGAAGTCATTTATAGAAACATGAAAAACAGTTCTCCCCAAGGTCCTCCCCCAGACCCCACTTATCTTCTAACTGGCAGTGCTATGGGTGCTTGGTAGAATTTGGCCACCAGGGTCCCATGTGGTGGCCACATTAGACCCTCCAGAACTGTCTTGGGAGAATAATAGAGGGTTAGTCTTGGGATTAGTGGGTAGTAGGAGCAGTTCAGGGAAGAGAAGAAGAAGGATCTGGATGTTCAATCTCCCTGGCATCCAATTTAACTCATCTCATCCCTGAAGAGAATGAATGAATGAAATGAATGTTCCCAGATTCATCTAAGGTTTACTGAACAGACATTATGGCCCCATATTTTAATGGGATCTGTACTTTGTGGATGTTACCCACTATTTATCAAAACAACCACTGAGATTGTACTATTATTTCCACTTTTCAGATAAGGAGACCAAGGCCCAGAGAAGTCGCATGACTTGCCTAAGTTTGTATATTTAGAGATCCAGAGTGAAAGCCCAGTCTCTGATTCTGTTGCATGTTGCCTCTTGGCTAATTCTCTGACTTGATCTGTCTTCTTCTGTTAGAGAACAAGCTGTTATTTCTCTTCCCAGGGAATGTTCTTCAGTTACCCATAAACATATATTTTGAGAATCACACTTTCCTCTACAATATCCCACCCGATAACCTCAGTGGACTCAAGAGAAGAGAAATCCCTTTTGATCACTTCCCAAACTGTTGCAAGTGGAGTAGGTAACTGACCCTAACTCGTAGTCAAGTTTTATGTCACCCACAAGGAGTGTTTTATTCAGGGACTGGCAGGAGAGAACCATTAGAAGGTTACTTTTGAAAGAGAATGGCAAGTTTCTGTTTGTTCAAGCTTATTATTATGGGTTTAATATTATTAAAAGGGTTATTAAATTTGTTTGTAATATTTTTCAGGTATTTGAGATAAAATGTTTCTTTTTAATGTTTTCCTTCGTTATCTGTTCATCCCTAAGCTGAGTAACTCAGAGAGATGCTTCTCTGAGTCTTGCCTCTGAGTGCCTATCTTGAAGGTATCAGTCATCATAGTTGCGACTGGCAATGTCCAGTCATACAGCCCTTATGTTTAGGGCAAAAAATACCTGGTTGGACCCATGGGAAACAAATTGAGGGCCTCCTGTTTCTTACATTGTTTGAGGGGTTCATGCCCAGGTGGCTGGCTAGACAGGAGAGAATTGAGCTCAGCAGGAAGGACACCAAGGAAGGTAGCTGTACCCAATTACACATACGGTGAATTAGGAGTCGGTGGGGTTCACCTGAGAATCATTCACAGTCCCCTCATCATGTCTTAGGGGCCTACATGTTCCTACCTCACCATGCTTTTAATGGAAAAATCCAGGGGCAGACTCAAGGGAAGGACAAGGGTTGGGAAAGTTGAAGGTATTTCTCAGACTGACATTGAGTTTCTCGTCACTGAACTAGTATCTTACGTTGCCTTTTGTGCCATAAAAGCCAAATGAGAGGCTTTTAAATTATTTCTGTTGCCTAGGAAAGAGAAATATTATCCATGGTGACAAAATCATCAAATTTTATTATGCACAAGTCAGTGCTATTTATTTCAGAGTTTTGCTTTAAAGGATATCATTTAGAAAAATTGGACAGCTTTTCATTGGCTTGGAAGTTTCTATTGTCAAAACGTATTACCAGGAAAGTACAATATGTTGTAAAATTACAAGGAACTGCGATTCAGCCCTATTTTGACTTTATTTATAAAAAACAAATTAATAGCAAATGAATAAAACTTTTAAACCATTATCTGAGTAATAATACTAAACAAAACAACTAATAAAACAGCCGCATTCAAACAGCTGTTTAAGAAAGCCCAATGATATTTCATCCATTGTCAAACTTGGCATTTGGGCAGAATAAAGACCAAAGTAAATATTTATTGATTCATGTGAGAACACTGAAAATTCCTCCTTTATAAGTAGAATAAGCAAATAAACCATGATTTATAAAAACCCTGGCTAACTAAATCAGCTAATGGGTCTATTCAAAAAATTCTTATCATGTAAACTGTGAACTGACAATTATAATTGAAAATTACCAGTTTCTCTATGAATTTAATATACATATAGTTAACCACCTGCTTGACTGTTATACAGAGCCATTTAAACGTGAAAATGGATGTACAAATGTTTGAAGGCTTTTGAACCAAACACATTAATTGCCAGTCTGTGTTAATGGAAACAGGCAGAATGGATGCTTGCCTCTCTCTGTAATAAATATAAAAGTTCCCTGGGCTTCTGAGTCTGTGCTGAGCACAAATGGAAGTCTGTTATGGGAGAAGCTCATTGGTGAGATTGAGCCCCTCAACCCCAACCAAGTAGGTGAAAAGGAGACAGGAAAAGTTACGCCAGCCAGGTTTATTAAAAGTGCCACATTCCTAACATGGTTCTGTCCAAGCTGGGAACTGGTTGCTTCCCGACTCAGCCCCCACCACGGCAGAATGGACAGTGAGAACCGAGATCAAGTACAAAGCAAGCCAGTGGGCACATCAGTGCCCTGTTCCTTCATGTTGACACCCAGGCAAGTGATCCTGTGCTTTCCTTCAATGGCCCAGGAACCCCTGGACCTGCCCTCACCAGGCAGTGACCCATGAGCTCAGAAGTGTTTTCTTCCATGCAGGAGGTATCAGTCCTTTGTTCCCTGTCTCCTTATGGAGTCTTGGTGTCTCAAATAGACATATTCATGGAAACTTGGCATGCACTCCTCTGCCCAGTCTGTCATTCAAGGGGGTCATTGATTGTCTGGGGCAGGTGGCCTCTCTGAGAGCTGGGTGTTAGGTCCCTTCTGCCATCCCACTCTGGCATGCCCTGCTTTTCTGTGACTCTGTCCATCTCAGTGCAAATGGAGGGGCCCCAGCTTGACTCTGAGCCAGAGCTCTCTGATGGATGTAGATACATGGGAGACTGGGGGAACTTCTGGGATGGTAAAGACTCATCCTGAGGTAAGAGGCTGCTGGGGAAGGCAGACCTAGTCCAATCTCAGAGCTTTAGTCCTCAGAAGGGTATGGAGATTCTAAGGAGGGTAGGTCTCCTGACTTTGCCAACAGCACTGTCCCAGAGTTGCCCACCAGGTCTTAGGGAAGGGGAAATCTAGAGTTTCACTGAAAACTTGGCAGTAGGTTGAGGCCCAAGAAGTTGTGTTTGGGGGCTCCTGAAAAAAATAGAATACGGAATATCAGAAATCATTCTCCACTTGGTAAAAATCAACCTCATCTGAATTTTTGAAGTCTTCAGGGTTTGAGAAATGATCTCAGGGGCTAGCGGGGATGGGCTTACTCCTGGGGCCTTCCAGAAAGTTCTTGGGAGTAGAAGAGGGACTTGGCAAGAAGCTGAGATTTTTGAAGAGCAAGTTGGGGAAGAATGAGTGACACGGGGTTATTATTTTTAATGGGACCCAATTCACCTCCACAGACTGGTGGGACCTGGGAACACCCAGGTGAGGTGAAGTATGAATAGGTACTACATGTCAGCCATTTGAAAATATGTTTCAGAGCCAGCTGGTTGAACCCCATGAGGACATCCTGCTCAACGCTGTTCCTCACCCCAGCTTTGGTCGATTTAATCAGTGCCACCACAGCCTGGCATTCGGCTTTACTCTCCAGCTTGTTTCTCCATGGCCGTTGGATGGTCTCCAAGCACCAACGCTAGTCTCAAAGGATAAAGACTTTTCACCAGTGAAGATATTAAGAAGGACTGTGCCACAGGCTCTGAGGGCAAGTTCAAGAGATGAACTCCAGGCATCCTTTGAGCAAAGTTGTGTCGTCGTAGTACTTGGTGGTTGTTCCTGGTGTGCACGTGCAGAACATCCGGCCCCGGTAATTACCCAGCGTGGTGATTACATGGTAAGAAGGGCCAACCTCCAGCTGGACCCAGGTCATTGTTGAGGGAGCTGTAAGAGGAAGAAAGGGACCCTGTAGCTCTGGGGAAATCAGGTCCTTGTTTCTTTGAAGGTTAGAAAGAGAGAGATAGACCCCCCCCACACACACACACAGACACACAGAAACAGAGAGAGAAAGAGAGAGAGAGATGGCAAGAGAAGACAGCAGACTGAGAAGGCACTTCTGTGGCCTCTCACCATGTACATTTGTGCACAGAGCTCAAAGTCTGGGAAGAAATTGGGGGTAGAGATGTGACCTGTGGTCCAGAACCAGTCCCTGGTCCCCGGGGGCCCTGTGAGCTGAGCTGGTTGCAGGCAGGCTGGGGCCTTCATAACAGAATGAGGAAGAAGAGGTCACTGGGATGGGGCAGGTGGAGACTGGACCACCTGTAGGGCTGGCCTCCATGGGGGTCCCAGTCCAAATCCCAGTGGCCAACGGCCAAAGGGGCCTGAGCATTCCAGGCCTCACGCGTGTGTCCTGGTTCATTTTCAGGGAAATACTTCTCATGGGGGCTCTTGGGTGACAGCGGGAGGATTTTAGTTCTGGAGCCTCAGGGACAAGCGACAGTGACTCGGTGAAGGCCTCCAGCAGCTGTGTTTGGGGCATGGGGAGCGGAGCAGGATTGCTCCCACTAGGAGGGGCAAGGGTAGGGTGACCAACTGTGCCAGGGGTCCTAGGGCATGGGGAAAATACCGGGCAAACAGGACAGTCTGGTTCCCCTGGATGAGGGCAGGTAATCGCTGAGCAGGGCATCAAGGCCCTGGCTATGTAGGAAGTGAGTCTCCAGCTTTGGGGTTACCTGGGTCTCAATGTTATAAATTCCCTTCATAAAAATCAGATGCAAAAAAAAAAAAAAATCCCACAAAGTACAAAACAAACAGAAACACAGACGATTTCCCCTTAGCGAATTTATCTGATAGACAGGAACCCTCATTTCTCCTGATAGCAGCCACTTCTGATTTATTATTCAGTTTAAAGAGTTTCTTGCACCTTTGTCTTCTCGGGGGATCCTGGCATTGGAGTGGAGGTTCTAGGTCTTAGGTAGGAAGGCAGCTGTCTGGGGAAGGGGTCCCTTCCAGCATCTGGCCTGTCCTAGGTGCGGGTTGCACAGCCAGTGAGAGGCAGTGGCTGAGCAAGGCCGGTTCTCGGGTGCCCGGCTCAGACCAGACTTGGAACTACGAGCTGTATTCCAGTTCATACCTGCTGAGGGACTTTTCATCTTGGAACCAGTCAGGCTAATTCTGAAGGGTCAAAGACATGGTATCTATGGCTGGGAGAGGCTGGAGAAAGAAGCTCGTTCACTTATAAGCTGCCAGGCTCCCATTGACTCAGTTTTTCCCTGGGAGACTTCTGCACTGTGATCCGAGACCCCTAGAAAGCCCCCTGTTCAGTGCGGACACTGTTTAAAACATCTCCCACCGGCAGTGAGCATTATTCTTGTTTCGTTCATCAGAGGATGACTCTGGCACTGGTTGTATTAAAATGGCTTCAAGTACAGGGGTGCCTGGTGGTTCAGTTGGTTAAGCATCCGACTCTTGATTTCAGCTCAGGTTGTGATCTCACGGTTCGGGAGTTCAAGCCCCACATCAGGCTCTGCGCTGACAGCACGGAAGCTGCTTGGTATCCTGTCTCTCGCTCTCTCCCTCTCTGCCTCTCCCCTGCTTGCTCTCTGCATCTCTCTCAGAATACAAATAAAAAATACACAAATTTTAAAAACGGCTTCAAGTACCATGCAATTCATTTTCTTAAAAACATCACCTTTGGGTGGTGTGATCCCACATCCCTCTCTTAGAGGAACAGCTGTTGGGTGTTTGCAGCTCCCGGCCGTGCATGTTTAAGATAAGTTATCTTCTGACTTCATTACCGAAGTTTTTTTGTTTTGTCAGATAAGATAGTAGGACGTATTTGCTGCTACGATTTTCCCAGTATCCAGCATTCTGCGTTTACTTTTAGAGCCTGGTGTTGAGTCAAGGATGGGATAACAAACACTGGGATTTGTCTTAAAATCCACCTCTGTGGAAGCAGGTTCTCTTAAGAGGCTTACAAGGAATTTTTGCCTTTAGCCTTTCCCAAGGAAGGTAAAGGAAACTAGAGACTTTTGCTTCCTATATTAATCCTGTGAATACACATACACATACTTCTTAAATTTGTTTTGATTTAGGCAAGACAAAAAAAAAATTATAGAAGTGCTTAGGGAATGAAGCTGTTTTTCCATAATCTCAGTGCTCTCAGAACTATTCAAACCGATCTGCAGCCACACCGTCAGAGAGTGAATACTCGGTGTGCTTTCTTGTATGTACTTCTATGGGCTTCTCGAGCTTCCTTAATTATGCCATGAACTCTAAGGGCTCGACCTTCGGGTTTTGCTTTCGACTTCCTGTGCTGCCACGATTCCGGGGGTGTATGAAATATGGAATTGGTTTGTGGAAAGCCTCTTTCACTCCTGTTTACTGCCCTCAAAGTAAGGTCATCCTCTGTGGGCTTCTAGTAGTGGGATGCATTGGTGACGACGGCGTGCCCTCTCTTGAGTCCCCGAGAGCAGAAACAACGCAAGTTTCGACGAGCCGTCTTGCCCGTGGGGCAAAGTCTCCAGTCAAGACACAGAGCATCTGTGTGTATGTGTGTGTGTGCGCCTGTTTGCAGGCCGTATTTTGAAGTAAGCTCATTAACTATAGACCATAAACCTTCATCCTTTACTTGAATGAACTCAGTAAACCAGTCCAGGCAAGTCTGAACATCTGCAGTGAGAGCAAATACAAATCAGCTATCATACAGTGAACGCTTATCACGCAGACTCTCAGATGGATGTTGGCATCTTAGATTAAAAGACAAGATAAGGGGCGCCTGGGTGGCTCAGGCGGTTGAGCGCCCGACTTTGGCTCAGGTCACGATTTCACGGTTTGTGAGTTCAAGCCCCGAGTCAGGTTCACTGCTGTCAGCGCAGAGCCCCCTTCAGATCCTCTGTCCCCCTCTCTCTGCCCCTCTCCTGCTCGGGCACTCTCTCTCTCTCTCTCTCTCTCCCCCTCCCCCCCCCCCCCAAAAAAAAACCCAACCAAAAAAAGCAAGACAAAATAAACATGGCATTTTTATGGCAGGAAAGTGATTGATTTGCAGCATGCAGCAACTATTTTTATATAAGAAAAACGATAAATTCCCGGCAGCTGTGGCTCCCAGTTTACTCCTTTAATAAGGTTTCCCTGATACCTCCACTGGTGTTGTACTGTCTGGGGGAAGACTGTTGGTGGAAGAGGTTGGCAGAAAATGGCTTCTCTTCCAGCAACTTCCCGGGGGTGTAGGAACCTGTTGTCTGTTTCCACCGTTTGTAACAGAACTCACATCCTTCCTTGACTAAAAGAGACTCAGGTCTGAAGGCAAGTAGTGTAGACAAAAGGGTGAGCGGTAAGCGTGTCTGTGTGCGTGCCTATGTACACGCACGTGAGTGTATTTCTATGCATGCGGTGGGTGGGGGAGACCACTGGCAAGTAGGAGGGAAGTGCCTATATTTTGACTTGTTTTCACCGGCAGGTGCTGCCTAAAACGTGTCTCCTCCTGTCCATGCGAGACATCTTGGGTTTTTGCAAATGTGAGCAGGGGTGAAATCTCCCCTCGGCCACAGAAACAGCTCGAGGTGGATTCCACTGTGTTGACATCCTGGAAACTGGCACCGGTCACCACTTTTCTATCTGCCTTCACCCCTTTCGCTTTGGATTTGTTTTGCTGTTTCCTTCCCTCACTGACAGATTCGTGTCTTGTTTTAGGGAAAAGCTCGTTCGCTTAGTATGCAATGGCTTCTGGAAGCGTTCTTCTGCCTAGAAAAATCTGATCGTCTTAACAAGGAAGTCTATGTTTTATAGTATTGGATCATTAGGAATAAGTATGGGGGCACCTGGGTGGCTCAGTCGGTTAAGCGTCTGACTCTTGATTTCAGCTCAGGTCATGGTCTCACGGTTGGTGATTTCCAGAACCCGCGTGGGGCTCCGTGCTGACAGTGTGGAGTCTCCTTGGGATTCTCTCTCTCAAAACAAATAAATAAGCTTAAAAAAAAAAAAAAGAGTAAGTGTGCATTTTACAGGTAAGTTTTTCTCAGCTTCCAAGTGGGGTTTTCATCTCAGGTATTAAAAAGTAGGACTAGAAAGAAAATAAAGCAGAGACAGGAAAAAAATTTAAAAATAAACCCACAAGATTTAATAGTAATAATAATAATAATAAACTATGCAAGGCAAATACCGTTTCTTTCCTGCGTAATCCGTATTAAAACTTACCAGCTGCTGATAGGCTATCAGTCCAAGATATTTTCTCCTTGGCTTATATTTTCATCACAGGCACCTCTTGTTCATGTCTAGTATAATAGCTTAGTTCATTTCCATCTAAAAGTTAATTACTTCAAGTACTTTGGCAAGCTAAAAGTGAATCCCTAAAAGTGTGGGTAAACCTGTATTTCTGTACATAAAAGGCAGTTTCTCAAAATCAAAACCAAAGCATTTACAAATATATTATGTACACGTTACACATTTTCTTTGTAAATTGCAAAATGAAATTTTATTTTTCTCATTAATTTGTTTGATGTTTATTCACTTTTGAGAGACAGCGTGTGAGCGGAGTAGGTGCAGAGAAAAAGAGACAAGAGGATCCTCAGCGGGTTCCAAGCTGAAGGCAGAGAGAGCGATGCAGGGCTCGAATTCACAAACCCTGAGATCAGGACCTGAGCAGAAGTCTCACACTCAAACAAATGAGCCACTCAGGCGTCCCCCAGAATGAAACTTTAAATAATAGCCAACTTGTTTCAAAATGTCTCAGCTGAGGGGCACCTGGGTGGCTTAGTGGGCCAAGTGTCTGCCTTTGGCTCAGGTCATGATCTCATGGTCTGTGAGTTCGAGCCCTGCGTCAGGCTCTGTGCTGACAGCTCAGAGCCTGGAGCCTGTTCAGATTCTGTGTCTCCCTCTCTCTCTCTGCCCCATCCCCCGCTTGCTCTTGTGTGCTTTCTGTCAAAAATAAACATTAAAAAAAAATCAAAATGTCTCAGCTGAAACATACAGGCACAAACTATCAATGCTTCTTGCATGAATTTTTTTTAAGTTTATTTGAGAGAGAGGTGCATGCATGAGTGGGGGAAGGGGCAGAGACAGAGAGAGAGAGAGAGAGAGAGAGAGAGAGAATCCCAAACAGGCTCCATGCTGCCAGTGCAGAGCCCTACACGGGTCTTGAACTCATGAACCCTGAGGCCATGACCTAAGCCAAAGCCAAGAATCAGACGCTTAACAGACTGAGCCACCCAGGCGCCCCCTCCCGCCTCCCCCAGCTTGTGTGGATCTTAAGGGTGATATCCTGCGTGAACAAGCCAATGGAAAAGGTACATACAGAATGATTCCATGTCTCTAGCATTCTCAAAATGATAGAGATGGAGAAAAAGATCCATCAGGGATGAAGGAAGGGGACAGCAGATCCATCACGGACAAGGGCTGCACAGGGGCAGCCTGAGGGTCTCTTTGCAGCCATGGAGTTTTTCTCTGCAGTGATGGTGGTGATGCTATGGACCTAGACACAATACAATGTCACGGAATACACACACAAACACCTGCAAGAACAATGACTACATTCAAAACCTGGCCAGATCCAAGCAAGCCCTGAATTCTAGTTAATTGTGTGGAATGTGTCAATGTCAATTCTCCAGTCTGGGTAATATATTGTTGTTATGTAAGAGGTTACCTTTGGGGGAGACTGGGTGATGGGGACACAGGATCTCTCTGTACTATGATTGCAACTTGTGGCTCTGTAATTATTTCAAAATATCAAGTTACAAACAAATGCCACTGCTGAAGGAAAGGTTTAAGCTACTAATTAAACATACTTAGGAAGCAATTTAGTCAAGGACTCGTGTCCTTTCAGGAGGCAGGGCTTTTACATAGGTACACAGAAGATTCTTTTTTTTTTTAATTTTCTTACCTTTTTTAAAAAAAAAATTTGAGAGACAGAGACAGAGCACGAGCAGGAGAGGGGCAGAGAGAGAGGGAGACACAGAATCTGAAGCAGGCTCCAGGCTCTGAGCTGTCAGCACAGAGCTTGATGCAGGGCTTGAACCCCCGAACCATGAGATCCTGACCTGAGCTAAAGTCAGATGCTTAAGGGACTCAGTCACTCAGGTTCCCCTGATTCTTGATTAGCATATGGTTAGTATCCGGTTCTGTGAGTGAGTCTTAACCCGTGTAACTTAAAGCAATTACTGTTTTTGTGACTTCTATTAGAGTAGTAGAATCAGGAAATTTTAGAATGAGCAGAGATCTTACAGAAAAATGTAGGTCAGACTTTCAGGTCACACCTCTGGGTTTTGGTATCCTCATTTGTAATATGAGGGTTTTGTCCCAGATTCTTTGTGATTGTCTGCCTAGTTCTAAATTTTGGAACCCACCATTTTACCGAAGGCACTGCAGAAACTTCAACGGTGAACTTACAAATTTTGTCTCAGTATTTAGTGCAGGAGACAAATGTCTCGATTTATGTTGATTGCAAATGAGGATCCACAAACGACCTATTTATTATTTAACAAGATTATAAACACTTGGGAGAGTAGATTACCTGGGCTTTACCACCTAGCTAAGTTTGAGAATTTTCCAGGAGAGAGGGTCTGGGAGCTTTCTTGAGATGATATGCCACTGTATATTCCCTGTACAAAATGCACGGTTTTTACCCATTTGAAAGGGGAGGTTTTCTTGGGTCAGTGCCTTCCAATCCATCCACCAGCAGCCCACCAGATTCCACTGGGGAAACATGTGGCCCGTAAAACATGAAAACTCCAGAAGCTTTAAAAAATAGCCATTATCATTTGGGAACAAATGAAGGTAGTACTCCCTCAACAACCAAAATAGTTTAGGCTTATTTACTCTAAATGTCAACCACATTTCTTCACAGAATGCTAAAAATGGATTACCTGGGGGAAACGGAGCCCGCTGTAAAACCAGGCTCAGGATCCCCCCAGGCTGTCCGGCCCGGTGACCATACGCGTTTACAAAAGGATCTTAATTTACAGCAATTACACTTTGTCTTGTGGTATTGACTCTCCCCCCTATGTCTGTAACAATTCAGGTCAGAATCTTATAAAAATAAAGCAAAACAAAACAAAAAACAACCCAGCACCTCACAGCATTAGTGTCATCATTTTATTAACAAAAGGAACCCATGGGGTTCAAGCCAGAGTACAAAATACAATCTTTATTTTTTTTTTCCTGTGGGTTAAACTGTTACATTTTTAATAATAAAAATAAAAAAGCTTTCATAGTTAACTTATCAAAAACAAAACCCCTGCCTATTGAGTTTCTTATTGTGCAAAACAAAAACATCAAAATTAAAGTTCTGCCCACGGAAGGATTTTGTGTGCCCGAAGATGCACATTTGCAATGTCACAATGTTTGCTTCAAAAAGAAAATTCTAAGGCCACGGTTTCTCTGCAAACTAAACAACAGAATAAACAAGCAATAGCAGCTGCATTTTTGTCTTCATTCCCAAGAACTCCGTTTCAATGTAGACTTCTCCACATTCGGAAAATAATGTCTTGATTATAGAAAGGTATGCAGTTTCAACCTACTGCTTAAGGTCAGATGGGCGGATACCAACTCGATAAGGCGAATCATCCCTTTCAGCTACTCTGTTAAGTGCTAGACATCAGCTGTGCTTTCATTTTGGGAGCACGTGTCATGATTTCTCTAATACAGGTGACAAAACAATCCTAGTGAAGGAGCGTGCGAAGCAGTTGGGAGTCAACTACTTGGCTTTTCCACGTGGGGCCAAACAGCTCGACTTTCTCTTCCTTCATACCTTTCGCTTTGTGTCTTTCACTGTGTTTTGGTATCACTGTGTTTTGGTATCGTGACAAGGCGTGTAAACTACAACTCAGAAGTCAAGAAACGGCTGAAGGTGGCCTTTTTTTGTTTTTTAAAGTAAAAGCAAAATTGTTCAGACAGCACTTAAGTACACGTTACCTGCTTAAAAACACACCAAGAACAAAGCAAAACAAGAACAAAACAAAACAAAACACCCCACAACACACTAAAAACCAAAGCAGGGAATGAACGGGGTGTGACGATTTCGGTACCACCATTATCAGTATAACAGTTGTGTGTTGTGATTTTACACAGTGGCTTACGGTGAGAAAAACCTGCTGCAGGTGCTCACGTGATTCCAAAGAGAGGTATGTCCGGAAGGGCGAAAACTCTGCATCTACCTCATGCTTGTAGAAAAATCCCTGATCGGAGGGCCGACTAACTCTAAATACAAAACCTAACCTTAGAAAAAGAGCTTTTACACTCGTGACTGAATGTAGGCTGACGGAAAGAAAAGAGGACTCGTTCTGGCGAATGAAGTGTGGTGTTCTGCATGGAAGCACCAGGGTTTCTGGGTCGAACCCGTAGGACGTGGAGAAAACCAAAGTATTTGGCTGGTCCAAAATCTCTCCCGCGGGAATCCCTACCTCCCTTCCATGCGGTGTCCGGGGGTGCTCTCGGCTCACGAAACTAACAGATCAAAGGACGAGCAAGTGAGCACGTGACCAGGAAGAAGAGGGGAACAGGGGACAGGAAGAACACTGCTCAGACTTTCAGCAGCAACACAATCTTGTCGGTCGGAATATCCTGAGGTTAAATGATAATAAAATATTGCACCAAGACAATAAAGAAAAAAAAATCACAGTTTAAATAGAATTACTAAAGAGTTGGAATAATAACGGACAGCGTGGCGACTGCCGTCAGTAGACTGAAGTCTCTAGGCAGGAATTAAGTTTTTGTTTTTGTTTTTTAAATGGTACCCTCAAAATTTGTACCCTCTTTTGATTCTGCATCTATTTTGAAATACCCTTTGGTATACATCTATTAACTTTCATCTAATGCTAACCTTATAGATTTTTCCCTCGGTCCACCTGCGGATTTAGCGATCGGCGAGATAAGATTGGGGCTGCCAATTAGCAGGAACTCCACGGAAGGCTTATCATGCCTGGTGTTTTAAAAGGATTCTGATAACCCCACTAGAGGTAGGTTAAGAGAGGCTTTTGTTGTTTTGGTTTTTTTCTGTGTAGTTATCGAGGTATCCTGAGGATGCAACCTTTTTTTCCCCCCTTTCTTTTTCTACTATGATCTTAGGTAAATAAGACATGGGAAAAATCAAACACATACCCTAACAGAGTACTTGAAGGGGGTAAAAAGTACAGCCTTCCACAAAATGTGTTCTCAAACTGAAATTCATCTTTCCCCTCTGAACGGACATGCCTTGCAAGGAACTCTTTCTTGGTTTCATAATACTGTACAGCCGATTTACAATATGAAACTATATTCCTTCATTAGGACCTCATAAAAAGATTCTCTCAAGAACTTCAGTTCTATGGGACCTGGGGAGAAATCATGAAGACCCCGAAGTGTTGAGGGTCACTTCATATTTAGAGTGGACCTTTTTCCTATTTATACACACCTCTGTGCTGCTACCTTCTTCAAGATCAAGGCTCCCAACGAGTCCATATTTCCTTAAAGCTTAGGGTAACTTCTGTTCCACCTGGAGAAACCTGTTTAAAGGTATGTTCGTCTAGTGTTTCCACCACGCACATGGATTCTGTTCTCTTGGGTCAAGCGCAGACACCCTTCACTTACTCTCTCACCACCAGGACTTCCATTACGTTCTGTGACTTGTCACATCTTCATTGGATCATTTAAAGGGGACACATGACCCTATCATACATTTGTGCAATGCATTCTTGTCAGCCCACTGGAAAGTTATGCATCCTTCAATTTCTATCACCTTCAATCTTGATGTTCGTGTATGTCCTTCCCCTAATCTTCTCTCCCTCTTTCCATAAAGGCAGCGGGGGGAAGAACCAACATTCTAATCGGATGATGAACACAGTGATTTCTGGGATTTTTTTCAGAGAATGAAGGACACAGGCTGGGTCTCTTCTACATCAGCAGGGTGAGGATCAACCTGAAAAAACAGACCAAGACACTAAGACTACTATCCCAGCCCTCTCCAAAGGGTCTTGGTATCTGTTTCTAATTATTGGTGGTTGTAAACTGAGCTGCTCAAAGCCTATCAGTAATAAGTCCCAGTGGGCCACTTAAATTCTCCATGTTCTATGGCCACATAAAACATTTTAAAGGCAATCCACGGTGCGAGACGTGCCTGTTGTAGTTTACAAGGCAACCGTTACAGAATGAGGTGATTGGATCAGGACTAATCTAACGTTACCCGAAAAATTTTTTAACTATGTATCCCCTGCTCATTGGAATCAGCAGCAGATACTTACGGAGGATTATTTACAAACAGCAAGGCAGAAGTCTCATCTTCTTTTGCTTTGCTTACCTCTGAATAGAGAGGGGGAGGCTGGAAGCGGAATTGCTGTACGCAGGCAAACATAGGGCAGCATGCTTCTCCCTCACAGTCAGGGGGCTGAGGGTAAGGAGGGACGTGTCGAGAGAATTCTTCCTCGGACACCACGTCTGCATAATTGGGTGGCGCTGAAACAAAAATGGAGTTGGATCTCAGAAGTCCGTGCAAAGTCAATTGCGTTAATCTCCCGAACTCTTACCAAAACCAGAAATGTAGCTAAATGTGAAAACAATTTTTTTTTTTATCCCCGCTCTAGTAAGCGAGTTTTTGTGCTTATTGCAACAAGACATATTTAATCAATTCTGCTTTTGTGAAATCACTACGAACACTGATTATGTTCCATTTCGAGTGATGGATGTTACAGTGCAGGCCAAACAGATCATGTAGACGTGGTTGCAGAAAACACACCCACTCTACGCGTACTTGGACCATTTTCTCATTGTCTTACTCCTAATGAATGGGAGTCGGGAGTAGAAGACTTGATTCCTGGCTCTGCCATCAGCAGCTTTGCGTCCTGGATAAGCCAAGCTCTTCACGTCCCTTCCGGGAACACCGTTTTCTAGTTTTTAGTACCCGTAAGAGTCGGGGCCGCTGTTAACAGCAGTAGTAATGGTCATCTGAGCACTTCTGTCCTGAACCCGCCTGCTCTTACTCTACGTGTGAACTTCGCGCTCAAAGCTCCTCAAACTGTCGTACCTTCCGGCTGCTCTGGCAGCGTCAGCGTCAGCCAGCTCATGTCCATGCTGAACCGGCTGGCGGTGCTGGAGTTTCTGCTCCCAAAACCGTTATATGGGATTGTGCCAATCACTAAGGGCAGCTCGAGCATCAGTTTTTTAGCACCAGGAATGTGAATATACACCTAATATGCCAAACACACAAACAAAAACAACGACAGCAAAAAAGAGAGACAGAGAGAAAGGCAAAATATAGGTTAAACCTCATAGTAGATGGACCAGTTTATTTTTTCACACAAACAAATCTCTCTGTTGCCTGCCACTGCTCCCGCATACAACTGTAAATCATCCTGACCAAATGCAATAGACAACAAACCAAATGAACGGCGCACGAAATAGAGAATGCTCTGTGATGGGGAACCGTAGCCTTAACATCCTTCAGCATAAGGGAGCATGCCCTACACATAGGAATTGTAGAAAATGAAGTAGGTGCTTTCAACATAACCAGCCCCCTGCACGCACCTTAACTCTTTCATGTGACTTAATTAAATGCCTCAGGGGGATAGGTTTGGATTACAGACAAAGGCCAGTCTTCGTCACTCCAGCCTGTCGGAATGCTGGTGTAAAGTGACATTTTGTCAGCCGCTGAATGTACATGCTCGTGGGGACACGGCATCAGTTACTGCTCCATTCTACATAGTTTTCATTTTAAAAAAGCACTCTGGAACACGGGGGAAGGGAAGCAAAAATAAGATAAAAACATAGAGGGAGACAAACCATAAGAGGCCCTTAAATACAGAGAACAAACTGAGGGCTGCTGGTGGGGTGCGGGGGGGTGGGTGGGCTAAAGGGGTGATGGGCATGAAGGAGGGCACTTGCTAGGATGAGCCCTGGGTGTCATATGTAGGTGATGAATCACTAACTTCTACTCCTGAAACCAATACTACACTACGTGTTAATTAACTTGGCTTTAAATTAAAAAGTAAAAAGTAAATACACTTTAAAAAATATATATATATAAAAATAAGCTTCCTGCTTACAGCTAAGGAATAGTCTACTCTGATAATGCAGCAATCCAGGATGGACGGAGTAACAGGCGGAATTTTTAGAGTCTTCCCGTGCCATGTGTCAGTGCCCCCAGAGGCGATGTGGTTTCCTCGCACATTGGCGACCATGTGCCGGACGGTCTTTGTCTTCCCGCTGGCCAAATACGTCTGCGTTTGGAAAATGGCAGCTTTGGGAACGATGAGGCGGGAGGAACAATTCTCTATCTCTGCATAGATTGGAATAGCTTCTCCTGAAAAGGAAACAAAAACACCTTCAGCGACGTTTCAGAAAGCCCTCCCCGCGGTGAACTAGAGCCATTACCAATTAAAGCTGCAATGTCACAAAGTCACTTTCACAAGAGGAGACCTCTGACGGGAGGCTTGAACTGTAAATCCGCGTCATGAGGAATCGCCGCAGCTCACGGCAGGTGCGGCTTTCTAATTACGGCATTCTTTGCTTGTCTAAATGTAGCAGTATCGGGTTACCAATTCTAAAGACATGTGACTGGCCAATATCTATAAAAATTAAGACACACCAAGAAATGGCCCAGTGGTGTATAAAGTACGAAAGATCACTGACGGACTCACTAGTGCCTATCAAATCAAAACCCGGCCAACAGGAGAACAAAGGCTTTGTTTTTAAGGAACTGGTGTTCAGGCACAGGTAAGACAGTGGATGGAGCAGCAAGTTTTACATCCGCATGACACGTCCACCGTGACACCATCCCGTACCACGTTGGGTCCCAGTTGGCCGAGCCCTGGAGCGGGGGCCAACGCCGCTGTACGGAAGCGGACCCTTCACAAACGGTCACGCCGGTGGCAGTCTGACTGTTCAGACTGTTCACGGTCTACATCGCAGCCCCCTATACTTGGGGGCTTTCACACAACAGTGCTCTTCTGGGCAACACCGCCCTGGACACTCTGCCGAACATCGAGTCAAGTGCTGGCATTTTCCCAGGCTTCTAATTTTAGACTTTGTCACTAAAGCGAAAGCACTGAAGTCAAAAATGCCAGGAGTTGGACGGGAATCTACTCATCCACTCAAAAAAACTTAAATATCAAGTACTTATGTGAAAAACAGAAAACCGTACTATTCACATTTTAAAATTACAAAACACACTATTAAAAATCACTTGCAATTAGCTAATAAAATGAATGACTCTTCCACGTGGACTTTCAAACATTGTGCTTACCATTACAGTATCCCTTCCTTTCAATTTTGGCACTCAGCGAGACTGGACCAGAAGTGAAAAACCAACAGCCAACCATTTTCTCTTGAGTTTTCAATACAGGGGTCTTGAAAATTTCAAATAATAACATGACTTTAATAAAACTAGCAGAAAATTCACAGAACTTAAAATCGTGTCATTCTTTATTAATTAACTGTGAAGAAAGGTCTTCCGAAAAACAAATCAACACTTTTATCCTCATGTGACAGACTAGGCAAAATACTTAAGTAAAACACAAAGCATAAAAAAAAATTCTCTTTTTAGGAAAACTAAGGTGAATTCTCAGACTCACATTAGGTGACACCATCCTGTTTTACCCTGTAAATCATTATGTTTCTGGAAAATGATTTAACATCCCTTAAAGTAGTAATCAAAAATTGTAGTCATAACTATTAACATGACAGAGATACTTTTTCTTTCCTTTTTTAATTTTTTAATGTTTTTTTATTTTTGAGAGAGGGAGAGACAGTGTGAGAGTGGGGGAGGGGCAGAGAGAGAGGGAGACACAGACTCTGAAGCAGGCTCCAGGCTCTGAGCTGTTGGCACAGAGCCTGATGTGGGGCTTGAACCCACCAGCAGCGAGATCATGACCAGGGCCGAAATCAGATGCTCAACCGACTGAACTTCCCCGGGCGCCCTGATACTTTTTCTTTTAAAAACCTTACGTGTGTATTAGGGAAAAGGAGAAATGGTATAAAAATCAATAATCAGAACATTGTACTTGTTTTGGCATCTAAACTGTAGAACAGGCAAACAGTCTCATTTCCTGAATTCAAAAGTACATTAGTAGGCAGAAATTTCAAGTGCCCTTAACTTAGAATGTTTTGGGTTTTAGTGTAACGGCAGCAAGATAAACCCAATGTCATGGATCCACAGGGTTACTGAACATACCGCCCTGCTCTCTACTCCACAGCATCGATGGAAATGACTCAAGATTTAAGATGGTCAGTTGGAAAGATGCACAAACCAAAAGCTCATTGTAAAACCCAAAGCTGCAACATTTTTTACTTATAAAAGAATATTAAAGGATTACTAGTTTCTCTTTCTGGCAAAAAAAAATAAAATCTCTTTAAATCATTTGCCACCATGGTCCCATGAATAGCTTAGAAGTAGCTAACTTCCCAATTTCAAGTAGTTTTTAAAAATACAAGACAGTATTGTCAATTTGCAAAAAAAAAAAAAAAAAAAAAAAAAAAAAAAAAAAAAAAAAGAAAAGAAAAGTGGTTAGTGGATGGTAAGTTTCAGCTGTAACTAGCTGTGAGCCGGGTCAGCTGCGTGCTGGCTGTTCTAGAATTCTGGCCACAAGGGGCCATGTGACCAGGGCATAACTGTTATATTTTCACACTCTAAAAGTGAACAAACCGTAAAGTCTATTCAGTTTTCGTATGAAAACAGAGCAAAACACCTTTTAACTCCTGTTTTTTTTCCCTTTAAAAACATTGGCCAGAAAAAGAAACCCCCGATACTAAACATACATGTTTGGAACATCAGTATCATGATGGAAAGTTTAAATTATCCTAGTATTTTCTAGGAAGTAAAAAAAAAAAAAAAAAATCATTCATTCATATTTAAATGAAGAACCATTAGGTCCTCATAGCTATCATGAAAGTACAAGGTATAATTTTATATTATTTTGATAATATGGGTTTAGATAAAAGAATCTAGCTCATTAGCTCCCATCTTGCCTATTCTGTTGTTACTTATAGCCTAATCTTTCTTATCAGCCTACAGTATTTCTGGTGATTATTAGAAGTTCAATGCTTTAATGTGGCCAAATCTGTCATAAGGAAATGATAAGTGAAAGGCTCCCCACAGCAGCTGCGTGCACTTACTTAATGTTAGAAAATGGCATGCAAAATGGAAGGATACATAGCATAATGGCCTGAGCTTCAATAACAGGCTGAGCATGATTAATACTCTTCCATAATTACTGTTCCTCAACCTGCTATTATTGAAGAGTTTAGAATACCACAGCCCTGTGAATGTGGCGGCTCTGGTAAAAGTAACCACTCTCTGTGTGTGCATTATTATTATTAAGCCTTATTAATGCATTTCAAGCCTGTATAACTTTTTGGCAAAAGAAGCCCCGAACAACGGAGACATAATCAATAGAATTAACACACACAATTTGTAATTTGCCCGGCCTAGAATCACACATTTAGAGTGAATGCCCATGGGTTACGAGATTCTATCAGAAAGTGACAGGACAGACGACCACTAAACTGGCTCAATGTACATAGCACAATTGAAAGCAAGGAGGGAGGGAGGGAAGGGGGAAGAGAAGAAGGAAGGACTTACTAATAATGCTGGTGTGTTAACATCGATGTGACTAATAACCTGAAGTTCCCGCTTCACACTCTGATCAGGTATCTTGGGTCGTTCCAAAACTGCTCTCACGCAGTACTGAATACTTCCGTATTTCCCGCTGAATGAGGTTACTAAAGGTCTGAAACAAGCCAAAGACATTAACTTATAAGTTCATCTTTCAGTTACACACAACTAGAAAAAACCCTTAAAATGATGGTTTTGGCTTAAAAAAAGAAAGAAAAAAAAAAAAAAAACAAGAGTGTGAACAAGGTAAGCCTATCCTGGGGCAATGCAAGATAAGCGGGTGTAACGGTGGGTGGTACCCACACATCCAGCAGGGCATGCTGCGGAGAAAGAAAATCATGAAAATAATAGTTTCACTTACTCAGATGGAAGCTGAAAGCTAAATGGAAATTCATGTTTTCCAGGCTGTAATAAGAGGATGCCTTCACCTAAAAAAGAAAATACATTTTAACTAAGGTTAGTATTAGATCAAGAATTTTCACAACCTAAATCATATTCTTTTTAAAGGAGGTTTTCCTGGCTATAACATCCAGTGTACTCCATAAGGTACAGTACGCTGAGATTTAGAGAATTAAAATCTGAATCAGCCTACTAATTTTAATCAATTTCAAACCACACACACACACACACACACACACACACATATCTTCTAAGAGACCAATCACACAAGTAATTACCATAAAGTGTCGGAGCCTAGAGTTCCCATATACATACACAGGTGAACACGAGTGCATGTATGTACATGTATACATATACATAAACATTTGCTCACCCTACTCATAGACTAGCACAAGTATACTAACATAATATTATTACTAACACACATCAATACTAGTATGGTAGCATATGGTACACTATTATGCTAACATGAGATATCAGTATTCAATTGCATTTAAAACTGATTTAACAAAAAATACATCTATTTATTTTGGGTATGGCATAAAAATCAGATTCTGTATTCCTTGGACAAAAACGGAAAAAGGGGGTGAAGAATTTCCTTGGAGAATTACGAATATCGAGTATACGAAAGAGCCAAACCAACAGGACAACTTATTAGGTAAGAGTCCTGCATTTGCACGTAAGCTCTACTGATTAATAGGTGGCTAGTTCAAGTTCAGTGGGGTGGGCCAAGCACAAGCATGCCTCCTTTCTCCTGCTCTGGGTCCGGGTCGGCCAGCTCCACTGCATCCCACACAGAGGCTTATCCCTGCTTGTCAGAAGGCCAAGACACAGGGTGGATGGACCCTGCAAGGCCAGAGGCACTGCTGGAGCTCCGATGAACACACAATCTGCATCACTCAGATCCAAAGCCAACTCCGGGGCTGCCATTTGGTTAGATAGCTCTGCAGAGATCCTTATAAACCTTCCCCGCCTTTTCTGTTCATCTGTTCAAATTTAGGACTAAATTCCCTCATCAAGGGTGGCCTGATTAAGACAAAGAAAGGGCAGGGCAGATGAGAACTCTGAGATTTGCCTGTCAGTTGATACTAAAAACAAAAATTTCTACTGTATCCATTAAAAAAAAAATAAAGGGCTAGTGATTTTTTTTCCACTTAATTACTAGAAACAATTCAGTTAACATTTCAACCTTGTCTTTTTAGAAAACAGGAATGCATTATTGGTCCATTTAGTCTTCCAAATGTCCCCAGTGTTCAGTGTGTAATATATGAGGGGCAGAATAAGTATAGTATCTTCCACGGAAAGTCATTCAAACAGAAATATGAGACAGAGTGGGTGACTTGGAGGCAAAGTGAGCAAGTGACAGGAACATGAGGCTATGTTAAAACAACAGTGACTGAGACAGTCCCCAAGGCTCACGTGTGCTCAGAGACACCCTAGAAGCCTCAGCAGTGTCCCAGCAGTGCTCCAGCACTGGACGCTAGGGAAGCCTCTCCCAATTTACTGCCATCAAAGTAAAAGGCTCAAGGCAATCCCTGTGCTCCTGACGGGGGTAGACTACAGTTCAAATGTATCATCATTAGATTACTGGATATGACAATTCAAGTACTTTACAATGTTCAGAAATGGAGATTTCATTTGAGTTCAAAATTTATAATGCTTAGATGTCAGGCACTGTGGATGCAAAGATGAGTGATGGCAATTGTCAAACAGACCAGGGGAGGGAAGGAGGCCACAGACACACACACACCCAAGTAATGACCACAGAGTGCCTGAACCTGGAAAGGGGATGATGCCTGTCCCGGACCTGAGGGTTGTTGGCACGGAGATGAGCAGGGCAGGGTTTTAGGCGAAGGGAACAGCATGAGGCCGAGCACAATGGGCATGTGTGGAGAACAGAGTTACCCAGGATATTGAGAGGTTAAGAGATAAAGTTCTCTCATCATAGACAAAACAAATCCACACAGGAAGCATGTAACATTTAAAATGAAGACTTTCAATCACCTCCATGCATAAATAGAACAAAAATTGAGAAGGTTGAGAAATATAGGTTATAGTTTTTGGAATCAAATCTTAGTTTTCTTCCTCTTATTTATTATTATTATTATTTTTTATTAAAAAGGTTCACAAGCTGAATCATGTGCCCATTTATGCTTCTGTTGTCTTGGCTCATTATGTGTGCCTCATACAGTGAAGGCTACAATTTCACAGAGAGGTGTTCCATTCACCAATGTTCTTATAGCCCAACCAACCTCCTAATTCAGGGCACCCAGGAGCCATGGGAGCTATAATATCATTACAGGGACTTGGGTTCAGGAAGGATGAGGGACTCCCACAAGACAGACTGCTGGTTGGTGACCAACTGAAACCAACTCTCTGGTCTGTCTTGTCTTTCTACCACAATTCCTCAATTAAAAAAAAAAAAAATGACGAGTATCAATCACAATGGCAGCAAGCTGTTAGATTAGATTTAACAATGCCAAACAGTTATCTGGGGAGATTTCCTGAAAATAGATCTCATAGGCACATTTCCCCCAAATCTAGATTTGTAAAAAATCTCTTCAGGTGATTGGAATTCACCTAGGTCTTGGAATTAAAGGACCCTGAGAATCTATGACCCTGTATAGTTGCTAACCTCTTCCAAGCTACAGATGTTATTGTTATTTTTTCCTCAATGAGATCACCTTAAAAAGACTATGATTTTTAGGGGCTCCTGCCTGGCTCAGTTGATGGGGCAACTGACACTTGATCTCAGAGTTGTGAGTTCAAGCCCATGTTGGGCATGGAGCCTACTAAAAAAAATTCAACAAAACAGATTATGATTTTTATTTTTAAGTATTTATTTCTTTTTAAGAGAGAAAGAGAGAGAATGGATGGGGGAGAGACAGAGACAGGGGAACAGAGGATCTGAAGTGGGCCCTGTGCTGACAGCAGCGAACCTGATGTGAGGCTCGAACTCAGGAACTGTGATATCATGACCTGAGAAGAAGTCGGTTGCTTAATTGACTGAGCCACCCAGGCACCCAACAGATTATGATTTTTAAATGAAACATAATCTTTGCAAATATTTGTTATGATAAAAGAAGCAAAAAAATGTTCAGGTTGTCTAGACTTAGCCGTTCTATTCCACCAGAATGAAAAAGCAAGATCTAACTCGTGAATCAAAACACTATTAGCCCAGGTTTTACCAAAGCAATTCTTAAATTCCAGGTCTAACTGCTATTAATGTTGTATCTATTTACTCAGTAGTTATGGGCACAAAGATATAGAGTCCAAAGTCCTGGACAAAAACCACTTCTCTCTTCATGACCCTTGACGCCAGTCAGCCATCTTGAAAATCTGCCCTGTCTCTGACCATTGGGGGAGGCGTGCGTGGGCAGATCCCGGAAACCATACCCATGAAGGGGTCACCCAACACAATGCACTTGTGAATCCAAAAGAAGGCTTTGGTTCCAGATATGTTTTTTCCTTGCTACAATATTTGGGATCACTGGATTCTCACATACTTGGAGGATTTAACTGGGAACAGTCTACTTCTCCATAGCAAGACAAGGCAAAACTGCACCTGCTATTCGTTTTGTAGAAGACACAGCAAGGGGCAAAGCAGTGATACACTGCATTGGACTCTTCAAGGGAGGGGAGTTTATACCATTATCTCATTTTATATATAAAAGCTGAAGCTGAGAAGGCAGAAGAGTGAAATGGTGTAAAGTAACTTCCACCAACTGCATGAAGACCAAGATTCCCTGTTCCGAGTATTTTCATGATTAAGAAAAGCAACTTTTGCATATTTGTTATAATTACAAAAAATCTTAACATTTACATATAATATAAAGATTGAGGAAACATATATAATGGGTTACCACTTCTGGAAAAACCTACACTATTAACTGGACTCCACAAGACTGGACAAGAAAGGTAATTCTTCCTCCAGAAACTCTTACCATGCCCAGATCCCACTGTCTCCAAAGGCCTAAGGGGGTTGGGGGGGGGGGGTGTGGAAAGGGATGTTGCAATGGAAACAAAAAGAAGCAAAGAATAAAAAACAAAAAATATGAGGCAGAGGCAGAACTCTTAAGTTACCCTGCTTCCAGAAGAGGGAAGCCAAGTAAGATGCTCACGAAACACTTCCTTTGAATTCCTACCTACCGCTCACGAACTACTTCCCCTCTTCCCAGGACTGAGGTTTTGCTAATTCATCATGAACCAGACACGAGCGTCTACGTCCAGAATGGGAACGGGAGGCCCATAAACCAGTGGGCACCACAGCATGGCCCCTCAAAGACGGATTCCGCCCTCCATTCCTCAGGCCAGAAGGGACAGGACCTAGATCCCCAGAACCTAGATTTCTGTCTGCTCATCACAGGTTCCCATAGCAACGGTTCACTCCGGGGACCGTCCTGGACCGTCCCGGGACGCCGGGCGCGGTGAGGCCCGGGGGCGAGGAGCCAGCTAGAGGTGCGCACCCACCACGCGGCATCGCCCCGGTGCTTTGAACTTGGGGGGCACGGGCATTGTTACCCGCCCGTCACCGGCGAGCAAACTGAGGCTCCGGCCACCGGGTGGGCGGACCCCAGCCGCGGATCCCGCCCCCGCCCCCCGGCTGGTGGGCTTCCGCCGGCGCGCGCCCTCCCGGTTCCTGGCAGCCCCTCTGAGGAGCCTCCCGTGGCCCGGCCGGGACTCCGGGGTCGTCGCCCTCGCTCACCGGCCGGGGGCTCGCGCAGGCTCAGGCGCACGTTCAGGTACTCCACCTCCGACGCGGCGGCGGGGGCGGCGGCGCCGGGGCTCGGGCCCCAGGCGGCGGTGGCTCGGCCGTGGGCCTCCAGGCGCAGCGCCCGCAGGGCCACCGGCTCGGCCGCCTCCAGCAGCACGTGTCCCGCCACCGTCTCGCCGCTCGAGTAGCAGCCCTTGCGCTCATCCTCGAACACCAGACCCAGGCTCTTCACGCGGCCCTCGGAGCCCACGGCCGCCGCGGACCCTGCCTCGCCGCCCATCCCGCCGGGCGATGCGGCCGCGCCGGGGAGGTCGGCAGCTGTCCGGAGCCGGCGTGGCGAGCAGAGCGGCGCCGCTGTCACGGGCGCCCGCGGCACGCCGAGGGCCCCGCAGCCGCTGTGCGGTGCCCGGTGGAGCCCTAGCGCGCCGTGGGGCCTATCGCTTTAACAAACCCAGGTGGGACTGGTAAGGGGCCGGGACAGCCCACCCCCGGCGCGCGCCCATAGGCCGGCTGTGAGCCCCGCCTGGTGCGGATTGGTTGTAAATGGCTACCGAGTCATATCATAGGCTCTCCCACGCACCGGATGGCGCAGGTAGGCAGTGCGTGATCAAGCAGTGGTGACCAATCGGGATACGCAGGCGTACACGTGCACAGGCCGCTTATTGGCTGGAGGAAGGCACAGTCCTGGGGCAGTGACCAATAGTAAGGCGGTGCGCCCATGTGGACAGATAGTGGGAAACAATATTTGTTAGGGAGGGGGCGGAACCGGGAATCTCCGGCTCGCAGAGAGTCAGTCGTTCCCATGGTTACGAACGGGGGCGGGGTTTCTGGCAGCAAGGGGGAGTGTTTGCAGAAGTCGTAGGGTTCGCTCTGGAATATGAAGTTGCGGCTCCAACTGGCGTGTATTTATGATTTAATCTGGATTTAATACTCGTGGGGGAAAGACGTGCCCTGGAAAATGGAACTCAGCAATAATTCTCTTGTGAGCTTTGGGGGGAGGGGCTGCCTGGAAATTTAGTGGCTAACTTGGCAACTACTAACCTCCAGGTTTTGGAGCCCCGCCTGTCCCGGGTTTTGGAATTCCCAGCCTGAGAAAGAGCCTGTACACTGGAAGAATGCGGGCTGTAGAAAGAAGGGTGTAGTTCTCAACCTGGTACAACCCCTAAGGAGTTCTGGGCTCACGGCCTTTCTAAGCAGGGAATAGCCAGAACACTGATTCTTCCTGCTATAAGTAAGATCATGAATCAAGTTGTTTCTATATAATATATGCTACCCAAGTTTCTGCTCCACCCGAAAGGATTTCCTCCTGACCTCCGTGTCACAGTCCAGAAAATTTCTAGTTGCTTTGATGACTTGTTCTCCACACCTACGGCTCCTTTCGCCTGTCCTCGTTTCAGTTTGTCCTTTAATGCTCCATTCCTTCTCTAGTCTCAATTTTGTTTTACCATCTAGCTTAGCTGACACTATCTGGCCATTTTCTAACCCTTTTAAGTTCTTCTCTTACTAAATTTCCAAGTTTGTGAGGTGTTATCACAGATTGATCTTGTACTGAGATTTAAAACCTTTCCTGAAGTAGCACTTCCTTCCTCCCTCACTCCCTCCCTTCCTCTGTTTCTCTTTCTCTTTCTCCTTCTCTTTCTTTTTCTCTTTCTTTCTTTTTTCTCTCTCCCTCCTTTTTCTTCTCTTTTCTTTCTTCCCTCCTTGCCTCCCTTTTTAACTTCCTTCTTTCCTTTCTTCCAAAAGAAAGGTTGCTTTACTGCTTTCTTTGAGCTTAAATTGTAATGTGGAACTTTACTAAGGCTTTGCAATTTCAAAGTGTCTTTATCACTTCTCAAAGAAAGCAGGAAAGGACACAAATCTCTGTATAAAGTTCTGAAATAGCTGTTATTTTCTGATCATTTTATGTAGAAGAGTCCTCAACATGCAATTATTTGGCCGCTTTTCTTTATAACACAACCTGACCTTATATACTTATTTGCATATTGTTTATCACCCCTGTTTGAAGCACAGAACTTGTTCTCCTCATTGTTGTACCTCTAGCACCTAACAGAGTTTAGGACACAATCAGCACTCAATAAATGTTTGTTGACTTGATTGAATGAATGAATCCTAACTCCTACAGTATTTTTTGGCTCTGCAATAAATGTATAGTACTCTGCCTCTTACTCTAGTCGTCTTCATCCTCTCTAGGCAGAGAAGCCATCTCTCTCCCTTCCAAAATAAGTGGCTGAGAAAGGGGGAAAGAATAGGGCCCTAACAGTTCTCAAAAGGCAGAAGTGCACGTATGACATTCTGTGCTGAAAAAGATCAGGCTCCCTTTGCTCATTTGTCAGTTAATAATACTTTGAGTACAGGTAGCAGAATGCATGGCCAAACATTGGCTTAAACAATAAGTATATTTCTTGTGTACGAGACCAGAAGTCCAGTAGCAGGAGCTCTCAAGGTTGGTTCATCAGACCCCTCTTATCTTTCTCCACTGCCATATTCAGCTCCCTTCCTGGTGGCAGTGGTTACCACAGCTCTAAGTATCCCAAGGCAGAATTTCAAAAGTAAAGTGAGGGAGTCCACACTGGAGAAAAAAAAAAAAAAAAGTAGGTTTTTTTTTTTTTTTCCCTTCTCATCCTCTCTCTCTTCTCTTGGAAAAAAAAATCTATTTTCTAGATGCCCCAATAGACCCTCTTACATGTTGGCGAAAACTGACTCATCAACTCACAAAAGGAAATGAGATTTTTACAATTCACTCAGACCAGTGATTTTTCTCTGGGGTTAAACAGAATCAGAGCTCTGTTAGCAAATGGCTGTTGAGTGGGCGATCAGAGCCATTTGACTGGCTTCAGTGGGCCTGGCCATGTTTGTGGTAGAGTAGAGCCACCTCAGCCAAACCTTAAAAAAGGAAGGTATTAAAACAAGAAATATTCTACACCTAGGCAGATGGTAATGTATTTGGTGACCCACCTCATTCACAGATAAAATTCCATTTTTGTTGTGCATATGTTATTATGACTATTCAAGTTCGGCTAATATTAATATAGCAGCATATAGCATATTAAAAAGTAAAAAATCCAATCTGATAGTCTCTGTCATTTAATTTATGTGTTTAGACCATTTACATGCAATGTAATCTTTGATATTGTTGGTTTTAGATGTATCATCTTATTATTTGCTTGATTTGTGCCTCTCTTGTGTGCATGTGTGTTTCTCTGTTCCTGCTTTCCTGCTTTCTTTGTAATTATCTGAATGTCTTTTAGTAATCCATTTAAATTTATCTATCAATTTTCAGACTCTAACTCTTTGTAGTATTTTTTAAGCAGTTTCTCTAGGGATTACCATGCCCCTTTATGTCATAGTTGGCATTTATATTACATCCACATATACTGATAACTCTACTAGACAATGTTTACATTTTTGCTTCAGATAGTTATACATATTTTAAACAATGCAAGACAAAAATAGTCTATTACAATTACCCAAATAGTTATCATTTCTGTTGCTCTTTTTTTTTTTTTTTAATGTTTACTTATTTTTGAGAGAGAGGGAGTCAGAGCATGGGCTGGGGAGGGGTAGAGAGAAAGAAGAAGACACAGAATCCAAAGCAGGCTCCAGGCTCTGAGCTGTCAAGGCAGAGCCCGACATGGGGTTTGAATCCACAAACTGTGAGATCGTGGCCTGAACTGAAGCCAGAAGCTCAACCAGCTGAGCCACCCAGGCTCCCCTGTAGCACTTTCTTTATTCTGAAGTTCTAAACTCTCTAGGAACATCCTACATTGAAGAATTTTCTTTAACATTTGTTTTAGAGAAGGCCTGTTAGGAATGAGTTTCATTATGACATTATTACTGAAAGACGTGCGTGCTGCGTATTGAATCCTGAGTTGGAAGTTCTTTTCTTTTCACATTTTACAGATGTTATTCCATTGTCTTCTGAGAACTTTGGTTTCTAATGAGAAACCAAGCAGTCATTGAGTTGTTTTTCCTATATATATATAATGGGTTATTTTTTCTGTCTGCTTTCAATATTTTTTCTTTATCTTTTCTTTTCATAAATTTGATGAGTTGGTTTCCTTTGAGTTGATTTTGTGTGGAGTTCTTACAGCTGTATGTTCATGTCTTGAACCAAATTTATGTTTTCTGCCATTATGTCTTCAGATTTTTTTTCTGTACCAATCTCTTTGTCCCTTTCTTTTGGGACTTAAATATCATGAATACTAGATATTTCTGATACTGTCCCATGAGACCTTGAGACTGAGTTTTTCACTTTCTTTTCCCTCTCTGTTGGAGAAATTGGGTAAATTCTATTGATCTGTTTGGAAGTTCACTGACTCTTTTCTTTTTTCTTTTTTTTTTTTTAAACGTTTATTTATTTTTGAGACAGAGAGAGACAGAGCATAAATGGGGGAGGGGCAGAGAGAGAGAGGGAGACACAGAATCGGAAGCAGGCTCCAGGCTCTGAGCCATCAGCCCAGAGCCCGACGCGGGGCTCAAACTCACGGACCGCGAGATCGTGACCTGAGCTGAAGTCAGAGGCTTAACTGACTGAGCCACCCAGGCGCCCCGCACTGACTCTTTTCTTTGTCACCTTCATTGTGTTTTTGATATCATCCAATGAATTTTTTATTTCAGATATCATATTTTTCAGTTTCTGTTTCTATGTAAAGATTATCTTTCCATTCATAATGAGTGTCTACCTTTATCTCTTTGAGTATGACTATAATAGTTGTTTAAAGGTCTTTGAAAAAAAAAATTGGTACCTGGGTAATCTTGAGCTTGACATCTGATTGTCTACTTCCTTGAGAATCAGTCACACTTTCCAGTTTTCTGTATGTTTAGGAACTTTAGATTATATCTTAGACATTTTGAATATTACATTATGTTATTTAAAAAAAAAATTAACATTTGTTTATTTATTTATTTTCGAGAGGCAGAGAGAGACAGAGCACAAACAGGGGAGGGGCAGAGAGAGAGAGGGAGACACAGAATCTAAAGCAGGCTACAGGCTCTGAGCTGTCAGCACAGAACCCAACACAGGGCTTGAACCCATGAACCATGAGATCATGACCTGAGCCAAAGTTGAATGCTCAACTGATTGAGCCACTCAGGTGCCCCACATATTATGTTGTGTTAAAATCCTCTGGAGACTGTCCGCTATTTTCATTTAATGGGCAGTGAACCCGGGTATGTTCAGCCTCTTCTGGACTCACCTTCTGTGGGCAGATTTTCCAATGTCAGTTAATTTCTCAAACCCTTTGCTCTCCAGCCGTGGGTCTTTTCTCCATGTGAGCAACTCAGAATGAGCCCAGAACTTGTGTCAGGTCATGCACAGAATTAAGGGCTACTCTTCTCCATTTCTTTCCTCTCCATCGTTTGTCCCATTTTCTACGGCTTCTGGGGGCCCCTTTCCTCTGGAGAGAAATTTACTGTTTCTCTAGAAGTGTTAGCCACACATGCTGCTAAGTAGTTTTCTGCAATTGGAATTACTCTCAAGGCAAAGCAGTGAGGAAAAAAACGAGAAAAAACATGGGGATTTCCCTAAACTCCAGACCTCAGGGTGCTCTTTTCCCATTTTCTGTAGCCAGAAAGCCAAGTTTTCTCCTTAGGTTTTAGGTAGTGCCAATATGACTAACTTATTGTAGCCCCAGCACCAGAGCCTGCTCTTAGGGCAGAGCAGAAGAAAACAGAGAAAAAAAAAAGAAAAAAGAAACAAATGTATGTGAATCCATACTGACATAAGTAAATGATTACATAAATAAATAAATGGAGGAGAAAAGACAAATCTTCCTTATGGAAGAATTCCCAGTAAGTGATGTAGATTCTCTTCGTTCTCTCCTTGATTTTGCACCAGACTTAGCGATTTATCTCCAATCCAGAAAACACTATTTCAGCCAGATGGACATCATCAGTTATAAATTATGTTGATAGCGTGTACCTCTGATAGGATATCCCGAAAGCAGCACATCACTTCTTTTGATATTCTTTACCCTAACCCATAACTCCAGTCTAAGCATGAGCAAAAGACCAGCACCCTCAGTTTGAGGGACATTTTCCAAAACACCTGACGCGTACTGCTCAGAACTCACAAGGCCATAAAAAGAAGAAAAGACTAAGAGACTTTCAGACATGAGACTAAATGCAGAATGGTTCCCTGGATTGTATCTTGGGACAGAAGGACATTAGTGGAAAAAACAGTGAATCCAAATAAAGTGTGGAGTTGAGTAATAGTAATAGACAGGTAATGATAAATGGTAACTGTACCCATTAATAGTTTCTTAGTTTTAAAAAATGGACCATGGTAATGTAAGATGTTAACAAGGACCAAGTTCAGACCCAAGGTATTCTCTGTTCATGACAGTGCCCTTCATTATCATGGTTAAAGGGCAAAGGGAAAGGAAGGAAGGGAAGAGGATGGAAGAGAAGGGAAGAAGAAAAGTGATTATTTTATTTTTTAAAAAATTTTTTAATGTTTATTTGTGTGTGTGTGAGAGAGAGAGAGACAGATAGAGTGCGAGCAGGGGAGGGGCAGAGAGAGAGGGAGACACAGAATCCAAAGCAGGCTCCAGCCCCTGAGCTGTCAGCACAGAGCCCGACGCAGGGCTTGAACTCACGAACCGTGAGATCATGACCTGAGCCTAAGTCAGACGCTTGAGCCACCCAGGCGCCCCGAAAAGTGATTATTTTAATAAGAGGAAAAACAGATGTTCACCATGCCCCGTTTGGGGTCCCTACCATCACAGTATGCTCGCTGTTGACACAGAGGTGCCCCTCTCTGGGTTAGCAGTACCTTCCTGGAAATGGGTAGCACTGTATCTGGAGCACCTTGTCTATCCCCAGGCCTAAAGTGATGTTCCAACTTCTTCCAAAACTGATTTGTGGCAGCTGCCGAGGAAATAACTGAAATGAGCTGGTTTTTTTTTCTTTTTTCTTTTTTTAACTTGAAGGAAAGTTTGAAGGGAGAAAACGTATGTGAGAAAAGAGAACTGAGGACGGGAAACAAGAGAAAACAAAATACAACCAAAAAAAGAAATACTGGGGACAAATTTGCTTGACGCTCCCATTTGATGGAGAGGCAGGACTCTTTTGCTAAAGATACCTTATTCTGAATAGCAGAAAGGTCTGCCTTCTTCCTGCATGGCTCACACATGCATAATGCAGGTGAATTGTGACAGCAACAGAAGAAGCACGTCAAGGAAGTGTTTCCTGAGACTGAACTGATAGATTACGGTTCCATTACTGAAACCGAACAGGCAAACATGAGAACAAGACACACAAGATAAGCAACAATTAAGGATCTTAAATAAATATGATGAGATCCGTATTGAACGCCGAGTCAATGGGAAGAGCTGGTCTGTGACCAAACATCATCTGTTCTATGTAATTGCCCTTTACCATTCTGTTGCCCCACAAGCGTCTGCCCTGATGGATATTGCCACTTGGTAACTGACTAGGATGGATTCCACAAAACACCTTCTTGCAACTATTTGGGGGCTCATGAGGAATTCTAATTGGATTAAATAATAAAATCAATGGAAACCGTAAAGCTTTCCTATAGTGTAAATTATAAAAAGTTTAAAAAATCACTTTATGAGTCAAGTCTGTTTCCCAGTGGATTCACGCAGAGAGCATGTGAGGGTAGGAGCACCCCGTGCTCCTGTTTTGGTCCCATTCAGACCCTTCTTCTCTGGTCTGAAGCCCTACCCACCAGTTCCCAGCTTAGTATTTACATTTGCAAGCCTATGTAGCATTTATATAGCTCTATATGTTTGTTCTCCACACGTATGCACGAATGCGTAAAATCACACTGTAGTCATGGGCTCTGCTCCTGGGTTTTCTTCACTTCAGCATATGCTGAAGCCTGTTTTATCAGGACGTAAAGGTCTGCCTCGTAGGTTTTATGAATAACAGAGGATTTCATGGTGCGACTACGCCATTGTTTGTATCATCACAGCTCACTAATAGGCATTTGTGTTCCTTCAGATTCGGAGCTGTTAGTAATAGTTTTACACACACCCTTCTGTAAGCCTCTGCACAATTATTTCCCCTAGAAAGAAACCCTACAGTGTGATTGCTGGGTCAAAGGATATGTCACTCACTAGATACTGCCAAATTGCCCTCCAAAAAGATTATACCCTTATCATCCGTGTGTGGGATCACTTTCGTCTTGCCAACATTGGATAAAACCAGCCCAAGATGTTTGCCTATCAGTTGGGTGGAAAGTAGTATTTCACTGGGGTTTAAATGTACCTTTATATGAATATGAGTGAGATTGAACATATATTCATAGGGCATGCTATTCTATAAAATGGCAGTTCATCTTTCTTGCTCTTTTGAAGGTCCTCCCTTTACCAGGATTATGAAGACTTCACCTGTATTTTCTCCTTTTGTTACATTTTTTTTTTTTTACCTTAAGCTCTTTACCTTTGAGTATCTTGTGGAGAAAAGTAATCGTTTTTTCCCTCAAAGAGATAGCTAATTCCTCCAGCATAATGTATTGTTATTTATTTCCTTTTCCTACTATATGGAATATTCATTTTTATCACATAGTGAATTGACATAAATTTATCAGCCTTTTTTAAAAAAATTATTCTCCTTTGTATTGCCCTGTTGTCTGTTCATACTCCTAAACATTTTTGTTTATTTCAGGTTTTTCTATAGTAAGTTTTGATAACTAGCAAATGGGGCAAATATCACCTCGTTCTGTCCTTTACACATTATATTTTAGCTTAAAACACTTTTTTTAAGTTCGTTTATTTTGAGAGAGAGAGAGAAAGAGCATGCACGTGTGAGTGGGGGTGGGGGGCAGAGAGAGAGGAGAGAGAGAATTACAAGCAGGCTCTGCATGCTGTCATGCAAAGCCCCATGTGGGGCTCGAATCCACAAACTGAGATCATGACCTGAGCTGAAATCAAGAGTCAGATGCTTAACTGACTGAGCCACCCAGTCGTCCTATTTTGGCTATTTTGTACACATTTTATCTTCCTGGAGAAATTTTAGGACTAACTTGTCAGGTTTTCGTCAAAAAACTTGGACATTTGATTGGAATAACATTGGGAAAAGATTGAATTTATCAGTTAAGTTGTAAAGGATTAGCATTTATAAATATTGAGTTTTCACATGCAAGTGCTTATGTGTTCTTCAATAAAATTGTATCTCTTTCTTCCTCTGGTCTCTCCTATTTCTGGTGAGGTTGATTTTTATGTATTTTCCCTGCTATTTTGACATAAATGGGATTTTTTTTTTCCCTCCTGGACATTTTCAGATTGGTTCCTGCTAGTGTATAGGAAGGCTGTGTCTATCTTCTCCTGGACCTCAGCGCTCAGCGGGCTGTCTCCATCTGTTAGATTACAGAGCTTATGAAGCCTTCCAAGGTTTTTTCAAAGGTCAGGTTGGTCACAGGAAAATGGGGTAAATAAGGCATAATGGTATAAAAATGATAAATTCTTTCACATATTCCAGGTGTCAATTTCCCTGTGTCGTTCGGACCACGTGGGTTTCCAAGGGGAACACAGTATCGGGTGAGGCAGGGAAACCTTCCAGCTTCCCACGTCACATGTCAAGATAGTGGGCCCCTTGACCTTTGGCATTGGCTCCACGGCCCCACAAGAAGTGGGGCTTCTTGTGTGCTGGACATTCGGAGGCACGTGGAGAGCTGATCTCTGCCTCATGTGAAGGCCACAGGGGCTGAAAAAAGACTAGGGGCTTTTGTTCTTAGGTTCAAACCATACTACCAGCACTGGCTCTATAAAATTGAGGAAGGGACTCCGTTCTCTGGGCTTCAGATGTTAATGCCTTCCTTGCTGTACATCTCTCGTGTTAAACGGACCATTCTGTGCCCAGTAAATGGTTGCCCTCGTTGTTGTTCGTGAGGTGATGGTGGTGGAGACGGGCTTTGAGTCTGACAGGCCTGGTTTTGAGCCCTGGCTCTGCCACTTCCTGATGGCATGAGCAGGGACAAGGTCTTTGGATTTCTTAAGCTCCAGTTTCCTCTGAGTCGGCTGGTCTCGTCACAGTGTAAGGATTCGGTGAGAAGACGTATGTGGTAGTTCTCTGTGAGCTGCCACATTTCACGTAACCGTAGCCGGTAATGTCATTTCTGTCATTTTTCCACCTTTGGGCAAGAAAAAAAGTTCTCGCGGAGATGTTAAGAAGAATTGTATTTTTTTAGCTCACTTTAAAAAAAAAAAAAAAAAACATTTGGAAGTATAATCGTTAAAGGGAGCTTCAAATATCACGTGTCCTGTGAAGAATTTTAGGGTTTTGAATGACTGGATTTGTATAAGTTTTAAACATGTTCTCAACCAGGCCGTTTTCCATAAATACATGGAATGAGGATCCCAGGTAATGATCCGAACCATTCGCTCAAAACCTAACGTCTAACTTCTCTCACAAAGCTGAGCATCGGAGGACACTGCTTTTCGAAGGCATAATGAGGCCAGTTTACAACCTTGTACCTCAAGCCACACCATCATGGATTTTTTGGGGAAACAGTGGTGTCTCAGTTCCATTGGGCCCAATATACTTTCAGTGTCATTAGCGGAGTCAAAATACTCCATCGCATTTATTCATTGAACTTAGGCTAGCATAGAGAGAGGTAGTTCGATTATTGTAAATAGAGAAATCAATTGATTACCACAAATTTTGAGTTGGGGTCAGAAGTTCTTTTCTTTAAAATTGGACACAGTGGGTTGTGGTGTGAGAACTAACATTTCATGGAAGGAGACCTATTGCCCAGGCTCTGTTTTTATAGATTCTGCATCCAAACAGTGGCTGATTTACACATTCTAGAGGACAGGCCAGATGCTAACCAGCCACCAAGATGTGGCCACCATGTATCTATCTGTCCCCGAAAAAAACTAAAGAGTGTTTTGTGAATGTTTCTAAGGTGCCTGAGGGGCTCAGTCTTTTGGGTGTCTGACTTCGGCTTGGGTCATGATCTCACGGTTCATGGGTTTGAGCCCCACGTCGGGCTCTGTGCTGATGGCTCAGAGATTGGAGCCTGCTTCAGATTCTGTGTCTCCCTCTCTCTCTGCTCCTCCCCTGCACTCTGTCTCTCTCTCAAGTATAAATAAACATTAAAAAAATTTTTCTTTTAGAAGTAATGAATGTTTCCAGGTGGCAGTTTAAGACTGCCAATTACATAATGCATCAGATTTGTTGTCAATATCCACAAGATTTCAATTTACTATTCAATGATTTTCAAAGAAACAACTTACTTTAAGCATTGACTGGAAAAAATCCACCTCTTCAAATGCATATGGAAATGATATGCCCATATCGATCAGAGGTTGATTTACAGGCAGGCAGCTTGGAGATACTGACTCTTGTTTACTAAACACCAAGTGGCTCACCTGGTTTTTCACACCCACAAGTGGTGAAAGGCACTGTGAGTGAGGTCAGAGGCATGTCCCCACCCCGAGAAAGACCTTTGTCCTTGATGGAAAGGTGGCAGAGGTGAAGATTCCCAGTTTATTGGCAGGAGTTTATTAAACTTGGGTTTTATTAGTGTCCCTCCCCCCAACCCCCAAGGTTTCATGCTTAGGACACAGAATTGTATTCACGGGAGAGATATGAATAGACGATATTCATCTCATAATGCCCAGACTTGGGCACACCTGCTTTCTGTACAGAGGAGAAGCTGAGAGGGACAGTGGAAAGTAGAGTAGTGATCACTGCCTAGCCCAGACCCAGTTCAGGGCAGAAGCACCCCAGAGCAGTGGCTCTGAGCCTGGTATCTGAGAGCTTTTAAATAACCTGGAGAGCTTTAAACAATACAGATGCTTGGGCTCCACTCTGATCGACTGAATCCCAGCCTCTGATCTGGGCACTAGTGTTTATTACGAGCTCTCTAGCTACTTTCCAACTTAAATAGCATGTCTGGAGTGAGGACCATTCATTGTCTCAAAGACGAGTTAGTTCTTATCGATCCCAACCAATGGAAAACAAAGCAACCTGGTAATCCTTATGTATTTAGACTTTGGTGCTGTGAAGGTTTAAAGTTATAGATTTAAAAAAAAAAAAAAAGGCATGGAAGGTGTGGGTTCTTCACCTGAGGTCCGTGAGATCCTAGGGGTTTCTTAACCCCCTGATATTGTGTGCCAAGCTTTGAGCATATGTCGGTCTCTGTATTCGAGGCATGGAGAGACTTGGAGAAAGGGTTCATGCCTTTCAGAGGCTTCCCAAAAGGAAGCCACAGACGGGTAATATTTTAGGAGCTGAGGAGGGAAAAAGCACCTTCATGAAATTCATGCCCACACAGACACACACACACCACACAAGTTTGAAGAAAGAAAACCTGCAGGTGGGAGGGTCCTGAGTGCTTCCGCAAACTTTCACTTTTCTCCCATTGTTCCCCGCTCTCTAACTGCCCTGGTGATCAGTTCCTGGTGCCTACAGCTGTTCCCACCTAACGATTCTTGGCCCCGAGAACTCACTTCCCTGAGCGAGTTCGATCTTCTCAAAACTACAAACGAAGAAGTAGAGTAAATAATCAAGATGAGCAAACAAGGAAGGAAATAATAGGTCAGATGGAGAGTCTCTTTCTCTCTTTTTAAGAGACATTTCAGATGGAGAGTCTTTTAATTCTTACTATGCTCATGCTCCAGATTTCTGTTCCACTTCCCATACATCTTAAATGGCTTCCCCCCAGTCCTCCATTTCCACTTGGCCGGGACCCTCTTACTCCTGTCTACATGGGAACGTTCTCATGAGCCAAAAGTCTCTGGCAGATCGGTGAGACACGGTGATAGTTTCTGAAATGTGAGACATGCTTCATGCCTTCGGCAGCTTTCCACTTCAGTCTGTTTTCCAAGCAAAAATGGTTTGAGCTCACCCGCCAATTCCTACCGGTTGATAAGGGATTCTTAGTGCAACTTCCTAAACTGAAAGATGCACATGAATCCCATGGCTTTCTGGCCGAAGTGCAGATTCTGATTCCCTCTGAGAAACCCGTGCGAGTAGACAGAGCCTCGAGGCTTCTGTTGAGAAGGACTCTGAGGTGGGGACCCTTTGCCATGTCTGCCAGAGGGCTGGGGATCTGACAGAGCGGATGGCACCTCCCGGTTCAGGTTATCAGCCCTGCGCCCACCTAGAACATTCTGTAGTTGCCGCAGATAATGCCATCCCAGCGGGGCTCTGTGCTTCCCCTCTCATTGCTGAGCTCATTCCTTCCTTTAGCTCAGGAAGATGGCATTATCCCTACAAGCAAGGAACAGCTCACCTTACATCGCAGCCAGAGAGCCCATCTCAGCAGCTCTTTGCAAGCTCACTCCCTTCTGCTGATTGGATGGGTTTGGGGAGTTTCTGCTGCCCCGCAGCCCTCGAGGTATGACCAGAGCCCCGGTGTTCCACGAGCATCAGTCTGCAGCCCTTTCAGCTGTCCCATTTCTTGCCCCCATCCAGTGTCCCGTTTCATGCCCCCATCCAGGCACCTGTTCTTGTTCTCCGCTGGGTGTGGAGCCTAGGCCTGAACCCTAGATGCCTTCTTGCCTCCCTTCTCCTGAGGCCTGCTTCTGATGCCGCTGGTCCAGCCCAGATGGAGTGTGAGGGGGCAATGCAGACTGCACATGAACATAGACACTGGGACACGACATCTTGCCCCATTTTCCCAGACGGTTGCCCCTGGGGCCGATGCCAATCCTGTCTGCACCAGCCTTCGTTCTGCTGCTTTGACTCGGTGAGTCAAACGTCCCTGGGTCTTGCTGTTCCAACCCTGGAAGCTGCTGGCGTGTTAAAGGATTGCTATTGCTAGTAGTAGGAGTTAATAATTAAAACAAAAAAACAAAAAAGCCAACCAGTAGCAATTAGCATCGATTAAGTGCTTCCTATGTTGTAAGCTCTGGACTAAGCGTATCACATTTGTTGTTGCATTTAATTCTCAACAAAACCCTATGAGATAGTTTCTGGTTTTTGGCACAGTTACCCCAATAGGGAAACCGAGGCCTCAGACAGTTAATTAACGTGTGTCCAAGGTCACTCAGAGAGTGAGAGGTGGAGTGAGATTGGAGCTCACCGTTTTCAGACTGAGGGCTGTGCCTCTAACCACGATGACACGTTGCCTCCACTGCCAAGTGCCAAGCCTGTCCCTGATTGACAACTGCTAGACCGTCAACCTGAAAAAAAAAAAAAAAAAAAAAACAACCCACCACCCCCCCCCCCCCCCCAAAAAAAAAAAAAACAAAAAAAACTTTCTATCAGACCCCGTTT